>NC_088929.1:13992500-14107500 GCF_038396675.1 Hydra vulgaris
AGTTCTATAAGTTCTATAAGTTCTATAAGTTCTATAAGTTCTATAAGTTCTATAAGTTCTATAAGTTCTACAAGTTCTATAAGTTCTATAAGTTCTATAAGTTCTATAAGTTCTATAAGTTCTATAAGTTCTATAAGTTCTATAAGTTCTATAAGTTCTATAAGTTTTATAAGTTCTATAAGTTCTATAAGTTCTATAAGTTCTATAAGTTCTATAAGTTCTATAAGTTCTATAAGTTCTATAAGTTCTATAAGTTCTATAAGTTCTATAAGTTCTATAAGTTCTACAAGTTCTATAAGTTCTATAAGTTCTATAAGTTCTATAAGTTCTATAAGTTATATAAGTTATATAAGTTCTATAAGTTCTGTAAGTTCTATTGGGTGAAAAAAATGCACTTATGCTTGATTTACCAGGAATGTTTATTGATCCGAAATGGACAGGCAAACTCAAAATGGACAGGAAAAAGAAATTTCTCCATTCAAAATTTATGCAGAAATTATTTGAGATTCGGAGTAGTAAAAAAAGTGGTCAAATTATAAGCAGAATTAATAGAATTCTAGAAAATAGTATTGATGCTCGAATATGCTATGAGCTCATATTTTTGATAAAGTTATATGAAAAGCAACAAAATCCATCAAAGACTTTTCTTCTTATTTAGAAAGTGTTTAGAGATCATGTACAACTTGTTTCCAAGGCTTTATTTGAAAATGCAAATTTGAGTTTTTGAACAAATTTTGAGCAAATTTTTTTAAATATTCAAAAATTTGGGATGAGAACCATATTTTAAAAACAAACAAAGCTAGCATTTACATACAATGAGTTGTACTCACGCCGCACTAAAATTAATGTTTTAACCACCACCTTTTTTAGTTTATATGGATGGCTAAACCCAAAATTATAAAGTGTACACTATACACTATATAATAAATATACATTACTATACAAAGCCTATACAACAAAATTGAAACAAAAGAAGTTGTATTAATATTGATTTATGTAGTATTTCTTTACATACAAAAATATATTATACTTAAAATATTTAAGTGCATTAAGCTGCAATTACTTTTATTTTGTTTGGTGTGGTTGCTTTTGTTAAAAACTTTTAAACTTTGCGTTCAACTATCCTTTAAACATATGTTAACCGAAACTTATTTGAACAGGAATTACCCTTATATTAAAAAAATATATACTATTTTATATAGATTTTTTTCAATAAA
This sequence comes from Hydra vulgaris, assembly GCF_038396675.1. Taxonomy (NCBI): domain Eukaryota; kingdom Metazoa; phylum Cnidaria; class Hydrozoa; order Anthoathecata; family Hydridae; genus Hydra; species Hydra vulgaris. The sequence continues at coordinate 13,993,718 of NC_088929.1, forward strand.
TTGTTTTACTAAGTAAAAACCTCCTCCTATTTGTTAAAAACTCTCGTGGTGTATTCTGCCACGAGAATGGAGCCCAGACATCGTTGAAGATAAGTTCAGCTCACTAAAGAACATCATATCCTGCTTCTGCAGACCAAGAGTAAGTGATTTTGCATGAACAGAAATAAAGTAAAAAAATAGTTAGAAGTTGAGTTTCAATAATGATAGCATGGAGAAATGCATGATATTTGTAAATACAATAAATATTCAGATTTGTTTATTCGGTTTCGATAAAAGTATTGATTAGAAACTGCAGAATAATTTTTAAAAACTCGCTATGTTTTGAGTGATATTCAAAAAAAAACATTCTACAAGATTGCTTGAGGTAAAATAGCTTTTTACAAACAATGAGCCTTATTTTTATAAACAAACAGTTTTCAATAATGCGACTTTTTAAGGATTCTTATCTGTCGAATGAAATCACTGAAATTTTATTCGTCGAATAAATTTATTTAAAAGAAAGCATCTTAAATATATGTATGTAGGCTACGTTTGGAGGTGATCCATTTTTTGGCTGTGGTTTGGCGTTTTGTCGGCAGAAGCGTAAACGCACTAACATTTGCAAACATAGTCTCACATACTTTGACACCATCGCAATGGTATCATTGTGTGATAATGTGGTGATGTTAACAATGCATAGTACTCTTTAGTTTCTTCTGCACAACCCTTTGGACAATCAGGAACATATTTTTGTTATATTCGACAATATTTCAGTGGTTATATTTGACAAACAAGATTCAGTGATGTATTTATTTGTATTATGTATTTTGAAAATTATGGACATTATTGTTTGCATGAGTCAGCGGTTCGGAAGACTGATTAACAACAACAACAGCAGCAAGATATTTATTTTACTTTTTCCAAGTTTACAATCATACAATATCAATAAAAATATTGATAATAATACAAATAACAAAATCTTAATAAAATATCATTATTAAGAATAAATATAAATAGCTATTTGATAAGGAAGGTATCACTTATGCAGAAGCCTGATCAATGGAGTAACACCAAGTAATAATAATTAAAAAAATGATAATAAAAAATAACTTCATTAAAAATAATGATAATAACAAATATAACACTATACCCATTAATAAAGCAGAAGTAACAGAAACTTTTTTATCACATTTATCACAATAATGATAATAATAGTAATAATAACAACAATAATAATGACAATAATAATAATAACATCCTATTTAAACACTTGTAATAGTAGTAATAAAAAAGTAATTATAAAAATTAAAATAAAACGATATTACCTTCTTTACAATAATTATTTATACATACATAGTTACAGTTACAAACATTAACAAACTAACAAGCGTAACAACTAACGATGACATAAAAACGACTATTAAAAATATTTTTAATAGTCGTTTTTATGTCACGTTATGTTATAAAAGCCGGCTATGCCTCTTGTCCTGAAAGGCTATCTACAGAGAAATTACAACTCGCACAAGTAAATTGCTTTTTTTCCTCCACCGCACCCACAAAACCTTTACAGTACCTCAGATGAGTTCCACACTGAGTTGGACATCACCCTCACTTATTACACCGGTACCGAACTCCACTCGGTGGAAGTTTGTGAATTTGAGCCAAATACCCCCTTAGCTCTTTTCTTATCTTAAATTTCATGAAACACACAGGACAGAACCAAATACCCTTGGGACCTGGGTGTATAACTACACACGCTTCAAGACCATCAGCTTCTGCTGTTTGTTTATTGACAGTTTTACCCCCCTTTCAAATCGAGGGTCCGTCACCTATCGTGATTCTATTGCTCATAACGGTCAATAAGTTTGCACTAGAATTATGGGGGTGTTAGCCTCATAACCCCTTTAGATGCGTTCGAATAAGATCTTTATGTCTCCTTATCCATGGAGTCCCGCTATGCATTAGTCTTGATCTCTGATCCAAGTATCTAGTTGCGCCGCGTAGAGGCTGCATGCACTGATTTACCTGAGTAGATACGTGGATGAATTTCCACTCTTCTCAAAAAACCATGACTGCCAAAAAATTTGTTACTGACCCCAAGTTTCAGCTTTTCCATAGGAGTTCTGGAGAGCTGCTCTCCTACAAAGCCACAGGACATACAGATCTTTAGAAATAGTTGTAGGCTTAGTGAGAGTATTTGGAGAAACTCAAGAAAGTCTCATTTAGCTATGAACTTCAAATACTGACTATGAACTTCAAATACTGAATAAACATCAAATACTGACCAGTCTTTGGCTTTATGGAGATCAACATCTGCTGTCTTTATGAGTCTTTGCAGTTTTGTTATTACTTTTAAAAGCTCGAATTCGGATAACTAGTCCTAGAAAGTGGTCAGTTTCGGAACTGACACCAGCAACTTTTTTTCGATTGCTGATAGCAGACTCTTTTTAACAGCATCAAACATATTTGCTACTTCCTTAATAGCTGTTGGTTCGGTTTGGAGTTCTGAATAAACATGATTATACACTCCAGCATGGCTCTACTGTTTTCTTCTTGCAAAAAAAGTCATGTATCTCTGGATTTTTTCTTTTACATTTTCTTATTAAACTTAATTGTCTCTCTCGAATGGAATTCTATATTGATCTGGTTTTAAAAGTGTTTGTTCAATGAAAGGGTTGTGTTCAATGTTCAATTAGACTGCGCTACTCCTGCAGAGTAGCGCAGTCTAATTGCCTCTAGCTGCAAAAGTCTAATTGCCTCCTGCTCGGTCACCAATTCGTCAATTGTTAAGCTTTTAATCTGCAGATATTACTGTATAAGATCAACTTCATCAAGTACAGCCGCCTAAAAGATAAAACAATACGATTTCTGCATGGTTGCACCCTGTGCCAACTAATGTATTTAACTATGCACGGTGATAAAACCCGTCAAGACCGAGTTCTGTTTGCTCTGTGAAATTTCCTTTTTTTTTTAACATTATCATCCTGGTGTGTCAGGTCGTTATGGTGTCACCAGTTTTTGTGTCAGGTCATTATGGTGTTACCAGCTTCTGTGTCAGGTCGTTATGGTGTCACTTTTCCGTGTCAGGTTATTATGGTGACACCGGAAAATTTTCTTTGTACCACAAACCAAAAGATTCTACCCCAACAAGGTAGAACCTCTTGCTTTCAAAAGACCTCTCTAATGAGACCAATTGATCTTCTTGGAGCGCTAATAACTAAACAAACAAAAAAAATGCATTTACAGGCATATATGTATGTATGTATACACACATATATGCCTATTCCATAGATACATATATGCCTAGTATGCTTTTATTTATTTCTTAAAGATGCATTACCAGAAAAAAATTAAGTTTGGTAGCATTGCAATAAATGGACTTAAAAAATAAAGTTAAATTCAACTAATGTTAAATACAAATAGTGTATTTCAAATCTTGATTAATTAATTCTACAACGCCTCAAAGTGGTCGATTGTACCCCACCGCTGGGTAAGTTTAAACCACCTAAAGAAGTACTTTACCATATGAATATTTGTAAAATAATAATCTCCAAGTATTTTAATAAATGTTATATATTTTAAATTTATTTACTGTACAAATCCATTTCTTTTCACAAAATATGTAAAAATAACACTTGCAAACTACTTTACAATGCGATTTTCAAAAGTAAATTTTTTTTTTTTAAATTTCGCTTACATTAAAATGTCACAGTACAATTACAGTGTCTCAAAAAATTATCCGACCAAAGATTTTTTTAAATATTTTTCCAAAAAAAAGTGCTGTATTTTTGTAAATTTAGATTTTTTTGGTAAACTCAAGATTAATAATAATAAAAGAACATGTTTTTAAATAGATTTTATTTATTTTAATGTAAAATATGAATCACAAAATTTTTAGTCTTAAAATAAAGGAACTTAGGTTGTTTTTTTATTGTCAAAAAAATATTTGACCAAACACATTATTTGTTTCAAAATTAATTATTATATAACAAAACAACTATTTTAATACTTTGTTGGGCCTCCCTTTGCTTGGATTACAGCTTGTAGACCTCTAGGCATTGATTAGACTAAAAATTTTGTTTGTTCTAGTTGAATCTTTTCCCAGGCTTCTACAATTGCCACTTTGAGGTTATCTTTTATGGAAAATGACTGATCTCCAATTTTTCGGTCTAAAATACAAATATTCAATGGGATTAAGGTCCAGTTTTGTGCGGGTCATTCCAAGACCTCAACATTATTTTCAGCAAACGACTCCTTGGTTTTAGTGGCACTATGCTTGGGATCATTATCTTGCTGAAATATAAATCCCAGATCCTAGCCGAAGTTTTCGAGCTGATGGCTTCAAATTTGACTTTAATATGTTTCTGTATTGCACCTTATCCAATATAGTATCAATAAATTGGAGTTTTTCGATACCCTTCCAAACTATTGAACCCCATACCATCACGTTACCGCCACCATAATTGAGAGTTCCTCTCACACAGCCTAATTTGTAGGCTTCTCCGGCTTTTCTCCAAAGTTTTTGGGCTCCATCAGATGACCTTAACTTAAATTTCGATTCGTCGCCCCACAGGATCTTTTGCCAGAAACTTAACGGCATGTTTTTGAACTTCTTAGCAAACTCCAATCTTCTTTTCATGTGTTTCTTTCTCAAACAAGGTTTATTACACATAAGTTGAAATATTTTTTTGAAAATTTTTATTACAGTTACGAGCTTTATATAGAACCCAAATGTTTTTTGAAATTTTAGTAGGTACATAGTTAATGTGTTGATTTCAGGTATGTTTTCATCGAGATAAACCCCTAAGAATTTTGTAACTAAATCATTTTTTATTTCAATTTCGTCTATATAAAGTTGCGTCAAGTTTCTTTGTTAAAATTGCTTTTTTGCATGCGAATGGAATAGAGTCTATTTGGTTTTATTAATAATATAAAATTAGCTTATAACATTTAAACAAATTTGATATATATTTTAATTCTTTATTCATAGTGATAAAGAGTTCATATATATTACTACTTGAGAAGAATAGGTTGGCATCATATGCGTGCATGATACTTATAAAGTTTATTCAAATCATTTATATATATCAAGAAAAGTAGGGTCCGAGGATTGAACCTTGAGGAACACCACATACGATATCAAGATAATTATTTTATTAACCTTCGTTACTAATTACAAATTGCTTTCTCTTTTTTAAGTAGTTTCTAAACCATTTTAAAGTTTATGTAGTAAAATATAATGATCTACTGTGTCGAAAGCTTTTGATAGGTCAATAAAGATACCTAGCAAGTACTGTGATTTTCAAAAGATTTCGAGATTTCATGCACAAACTGGATTATTGCATGTTCTGTTGAGCTACCTTTTTTAAAGCCGAATTATTTGTTATACAGTAAGTTATATTTATTATATGTTATATAATAAGTTATATTTATTGTTATATTTAAACTTTTTATCAATTACGTGTTCGTTGAAGTTCAAACTTTCTTTTATCTCTTCAAGTTCTTTTTCAATTTTTTTAATTTTATCTGCATTTGCTATGATATTTGTCTCAAGTTTATCTAATCTTTTGTTGAGTATTTTTGTGTTTGCACTAACAATAGCAATTACAGTTTTTTCTTGGTTTTTAAATATATTTTCAGTTTCCTTTTTAAAATCATCCAGCATTTCTTTCATCATTTTTTTATTTCTTGGAGTGTTATCGCCATACTTAATATTGATAAGATCTTTTTAGTTAGTGGATTCATAGGTTTTTTAAATGTTTCTATATTATCTTTAGAATTATTTGACATTTTTTTATTCATAAACTTTTATTTATTTCAGAAGAATTTTTAATATTTTTGCGCACAAAAGCGTCTGTTCTCTTCGAAAGCTTGCGTCAAAAAGTTTATCTTTATTATTATTTATTTATTATTATTTTAAAAAATTTTCTTTTTATTATATTATTATTTTTATTATATTATTATTTTTTATTATTTTATTATTTATTATTATTTTTATTATTATTTATTTATTATTATTTAAAAAATTAGTGGAGAGAACATTCCAACATCAAGGAGATGCATGCGACGAGTAGTATTGGGAGGAAAGCTTAGCAAACATACTCCATTCTTTTTACAAAAGAGAATTGGCATTATTGAGCAATCCGATTCGTGATTGTTTAATAAAGATATGATCTTTGGCACAGTTAGTTTGATTAAGTTTCTGTTGAATCATAGAAAGTAAAAAATTAAAACTTTTGAACTTTACAATAATTTATTAAGTAAACTTTTTAACAATAAAGTTGCAAGGTTAAAAAGCGATTACCACCGAAAATGGTATTTATCGTGTTCTGGCTTTAAAATCAGAACACGATAAATCAAGCATAAATAAAATTCTAGAATAAAACTAAAATATAAAAAAAATTTAATATATATTTCAAACAAAACTTGATTTAGAAGGCAATTTTTTTATAGATCTAATAAGGAAAAAAAAATTTTAAGAATAATTTACGAACCATGATTAGTTTGTTAATTTTTACATTGTTATACAACGTTTAATAATTTTTTTTTTAATTTCATTTCCTCGCATTGTTGCAAATAGTGTTGCAACTTACATAATGTTGCAACTATAAGCCCTATTGATGCAACTTTTATAAAGTTGAACTATAGGGCTTAACAATTTGAACTGAAGTATGGAATGTCATATTAGTGTAGTTCCATTTTTTACTGTTACCGATTAGGAAATCTCCACATTATCATGTGATCAGAAAAAAACTAAAAAGAATGATAACTGTTTATGTTGGGAATCAGATTTAATCTTTATAAAGTAGAAGCTTTGGAGTCTATTGAAACTTCAGAGACATCAGCATTTTGAATTCTTTGCCATTATGAAGAGCCTCATAAATGTCTTGTGCAGTCAACAAATTGTTTCCAGAATCAACAAAACTCCTTATGACACATTTTGCTCCTGCTGACTCTTTGTCACATTGATCTTTTCCACGTGACGGCTCATTGTAATCATACTTTTTAAGAAAGAATTGTTTTGCTTTTCAAACTTTGTAAAGGGCTTCTAAGAAGAAGTTGCCACGATAAGATGATAAATTATCTGACTTAGCATAAAGATTTTTTAAACAAGGGTAACTACTCTTCAGATACCTTTTACCCTTTTCATGGAACTTAATAATACTTTTTATACTTTTCAGAAATAGCCATCAAAGTTTGAAACCCATCCATGTTAGCTGCCGTGACCAGACAAAGCTTTCATTTGAGAAGGTTTCTTTCCAAAAAGAACTCTCCATAAAGAAGTATTAAACATAGGGATATAATTAGTTTCTTGACAAATTTCTTTAAAAATGTGATTGTATGACTAAACTTCATAACTTACATGGCATTAGCCACTTTTTGTTCCTCTCCATTGTCAAACTTTATTTTATTTACACTATAAGCAACATCTTGCAGCAAACCTCGAGAAAAAATAAAATGAAAAAATGTTCTATTTTTTCCTGAGGCATTTGGCATATGTTTACCATTTCCTTCTTAGGATTGGAAATTCCTATGCTTTCTTTTTTCAACTTTTTCTATTTGATGATTTTGCAATCAAAAGATTTTCATTAATGTTTCTTTAGTGTACTGGTTATGATTAATAACTGAAAGCAAAAGAATTTGTCCTAAAGAATCACTTTCTTGAAACATCTTAACTGGTACAACAAAGAACCAGTTAAGTTGAAGCATCTTTATCCTCATTGTGGAAAACTTGAAAAACCTAGTTGACCAGGTGCAATTGCTTCAGCAAATATTTTCTTAAGTTGCATTTAATATTTTTTAAATTTCTTTTTACCGTTCTTTTTGGTTCCAGGGGTTAAGTCTTCCGCCCGCTTTTGCTTTATCTGAACGGACTGTGGACTTGCTCCAAATGCTTCACACAAAGTGCTTGCTGCTTTTTTTGATTTTTCGATCGTTTTATCGGAAATGATTCTTATATCTGGAACATATATGTCATCAGCAAGAAAGTAAGTCTTTATTGGTATTGGAAATGGTTCAAACATGTCAATATTATATTCTGTAGAAATGCTTTTTAGGTGGCTGAAGCAAAATACGGCTCCAACAGGAAGTGGTGAATTCTTTTCATTATAAACAGCAAGGGTGTTCAAAGGGATGGATCTAATTTTTGGTGCTTTTTTACCAATTTGAAATCCATGTGTTGGATATTGACAACTGTTTGGCTGCTTCCAGCCAATACCCAAAGAAAAACAACGGCATGCACATAATGAGTTGTAGCATGAAAGATAAGTTTGTAATCGGCTTTCAATCAGGATTTTTTCATTCCACTGTATTTTCCGTGGTAACAATAAAACAGTAATGCTACATTTTACATCTATGGAGTAGAAAATCCTGTTTCTTTTAATAAATAAGCAAATAATATTATTATATTATTCATACCTTTAAAGCTTGCAAATGATTAGTTATGTCAGCAGTCAATTAATTTACTTGAAAGATTCCATCTTTGTTCGAACGCATAAAAGGATCACAAGAGGTCTTCTCTTTATCAAAACATATGCATTTCTCATAGAGACTGACTTTATTCTTGCTAACATTTTGTTTATTGATAATTATTTATTGACTAAAATTAAACAAATGCAGTTTTTGCAAACCAATTTTAATTTTTCTACTGAAAACTGTTCGGTAAATATTTTGTTATTAAAACAAATGTAATAAAAGAAATTTATGTTACAAATATAATGTTCTACCTGATATAATATATTACATTATATAGACAATTACATTAATTTATATATATATATATATATATATATATATTTTTTTTGTATTTACTTCATATATTAGATAGAACATTTTATTTATTGCATTTGTAGATAGAACAATATAATACTGAAGAGACGATTACTCTCACAGTTAGTTTAGATTTTACACCTTTGCCATTGTATCACTTGAAGCTTTCGTTAAGTACTTTGTTACATTAAAAAAGCTTACAATGTAATTTTTTTCAAGTGCTCTAGTACAGTTCCGTTATAAAAATGTATTATATCAAAATGTTTAATTACAGTACTAATAATTAAGACTGTAGGGTAGCCGTTGCTAACCATGTCTATACTGTTGCTAGGATATTTTTAAAATAAAAATTTAGCAAAATAAGGCTACTTCTAGGACTTTTGTAAGCTTTTTATCAACTGAGCACATAGATTTTTCTTCAGATATTGAAAGATGCATGTTTGAAGAAATTAAATAAATTGTTGCTAAAATTGCCCCACAAAGTAGCAACTGCACTCCATGCGTAAATATTTTCACAAAATGGACCAAATTTCCGGACCCAATACCTATGGAATAAATAAGAATTTTCAAAAAAAAAGTTATCAAAGGCTTACTTTCCTTGTTTTCTACAAAATATCTAAAAATGAAGATATTTTAAAGACATCACTTACAGGCTTTGCCTAGATTTCTCAGACAATGGTTCTTAAGCACAATTTGTTCTATTTTTTAGAAAAATGTTATTATACATTTTGAATTAAAGATAAGCAACAGTACGAGCAAAGTGTTTTAAAGTACCAATAGTGCGAAGTGTTTTAAAGTACCGATAGTGCGAAGTGTTTTAAAGTACCGATAGTGCGAAGTGTTAACCGATATTGATAGCTAGATTGATGAAAGCACAAATATTTTTACGGAAATATTGTATAAAATTTTATTTAAATCAAATATTTTACTTAATCTGGACAATTGAAGTTTTTTACCGCAAAAAGATTTTTCTATTGATAATAGTATGATTGACCAATATAAGCTAAACAAACGTCATTCTTGATTTGGGATAAAACTATAATGTGTTTCATACAGAACCAACCGTTATTTGTGTCAGTTCGAAATGAGTAAGAAAAAGAACCAAGTGAAACGACTACTGCGAATGGATTAACTCACAGCTTGATTTCGATTCTTTTGTATTCTCCCTCATCAATATTTAAGTGATAACATATTCCTTAAAACAATGAAGAGGACAACAAAAGGTGCTTTACTTTTTGAGGCAATAACTAAATAGCCACTTATTGTAAAATCTTAATACCAATGAACATAAGCCAAATTCTAGGATTAACTTTTTAATAGCAATTGTGAAAAGTTTAGCAGGAAATTATTTTCTTCATTTAGTTGGCGCCCCTTTAAGATAATTTAAACCTAAATTTAAAATAATTTAAATTTAAAGCATACGCAACCATGCATAGAGTAAAATGGGGTAATTTCGCCACTTAAGAAATTTCGCCACCAATTGGTGTATATCTACTTTTATAACTGTAACTTTACTCAGGAAAAAAAATTTTTATAATTCAAATTTCTATTGGAAGAAAAACAAATTTCTTATCAAATTAAAAAATTTCTTTTTGTGAAAACTTGATAAAAAAAATAAATTGACAAAAATAATCTATAAAAAAACAGGAATTTTAAAATTCTCATAAAAATCAAATTATTTCCATTCAAAATTTAAAATACTGGAAATTTTTTAAAGAATCTGTATTGTTCTTTTCTTTCTAACTTTGATCGGTTCCAAATTTATTACGGAAATACAAATGGGGGAATTTGGCCACCTATTTATATTAAATAGAAATGCACTTTGATTGGATAATTAATATTATTTTCTTTCCTCTTGTTTTGGTTATTAATTTCTCAGTTCATGTTGGTCTTATAATCATTCAAACTATTTGAACCGATCAATTATCAGCAACAATGCCGCGAAACTACAAGAGAAAATCCGTCTCCAATTATGGCAAAGAGTTAATGGAAAAAGCCATTGCAAAAGTTAAAGATGGCGAACTGAGTTTGCAAGCGAGCTGCAGAATTATACTGTATACCTCGAAGGACACTAGGAAGAAGAATTCAATATCCAAAAAGGATAGCTGGGGTTGGTACATTAACAAATCTCCTGAAATACCCTACATTTCTGAAAAAAATAGGTAAAAAAGGTGTAGGGGGACATGCCCCGATACCTCTCGGTATCAATGGCCATGCCCCCACTCATTGAATATTGTTAGATTTCTTTTATTTAACTGATTTTAAATGTGTTTTTTAAGATTTATATATTAAAATAAAAAATTTATGTTGTAAATAACATAGGTGGCGAAATTCCCCCAAATTAGATTTTATTGGGGTAATTTCGCCACCCCCATTTTTTTTGGTCTAGTTGTTTAAAAAAAAAGAAAATTAAAGTATATAAAATTTATAGAAATATTAATAACAATAAAAAAATTATTATTTTCATTTTTGGTTCTCAAGTTATTTAAATTGAAAGAATTAGTAGCGAAATAACCCCACCTTACTCTATGTATGATTGCATACGCTGTTAAAATTATTTATTTTTTAATGATCATTTTTTATATCTGAAAATTATAGCAATAATTTCATAACCGAATCTTGAAAAAATGCGTCTCGTGAAACACAATTACAACATAAACTGGCTATTTTTAAACATTTTCATTGGAAATTAAAACTAAAACAGTGAACCGTCAATTTTAAACACTCTCTTCTTGCTTTTTTACCGGCAAAATTTCATTATTATGTTATTATACAATAAAGACTTAGCCAATTCATTTTCAACTAACAATTAGATCAATTAGTTCTTCTTATCCCCCTTAGTGACCCTACAATAGTTCTTGATCAAATTTAATTTACTGAAGAATTGTTCAACTTCTGCGGCAGATACTAGCATTTTGTTAAAAATTTGAATTAGGATGCATATAGACGGGGAAATAGGCTGTAGACCATTTGAGAGTATTTGGTTAAGCAGACTCAAAAAAGTTTTCCGAAGTGAAAAGAGGAAACTCCTATAGACGATTAAGATGCCTAGTTTATTCCATGAAGTTTTCTTCTAGGCATTATTGGCGTAGAGTTGTGCGAATTCACGAGCTTTTATCTTTAAAGAACCTGAGTCCTAATATTTCAACCAAATAAATGAGAATCTTGACGGGGCAGTTTTTACAATTTCAAGACTTGATAGAATTAGCAAAATATTTGTCAAGTCTTGATTGAACTTCTAAAGATATTTATCTCAAATTGTTGTTCGGGGCTCTCACAACAGAAATTCGCAGTGCAGATTCATTCTGAAATCATTTTTCTCTCTTCTTTTGTTTTGTTAAAAACTCAGTTTCAGAGCCTAAAGGACCTGTAATAGCATTTACTTCAGCAAAAATATCAATCTATAATGAGATGATGCGACCAAGATCACTAAACAGCTGTTAAATGAGAATAACCAAAATTGTTAATCAGCTGCTGAATGAGAATAACTTTGACATTGATAGTTAGTCAAGTTGACTGAAAGAAACAACTTACTTTAACGAGAGTTTTATACCTAAAGGTTAAAAAGTCTGCAGCCAAATTAATTCTATGGGCGCTACAAGGAATAAATAGAGCTAATGGATTCTACAGTAAAATTGAATTTGGAGCCTCGAAATTAATTCCAATCGTGTTTGAGCCGTTGCTGTAACCTTGGCTACGGTATTTTTGCAAATCAAGTCTTACTTTTACCAATATATCGAAAATCAGATTAGTAATGTTCATTCCCTTTTTTTCCTCCACGTATTCAACAGAAAGAAAGTTTTTATTTACCTCTTCTACATTTTTTTTAAACTAAAGTGCACAAAACAATTAATAAAAGCGGTTTTTTTTCGTGTGTAGGCACATCCGGCGTTACATCGGTAATGACCGGCGAAGTATCTTGCTTCTTAAACTTCCTTTAAATTAGCACACAAAACTAATCAAACCCACTCATTTATGAACTAATTCTGTGATCCCCATAAGATGTAATGGGCTTGTATCCGAGTTCCAATTTTTAGGCTACAACCTAGAGGATTTTTTAATGTTTTATTGTGATTTGAAATCATTTCCAGAGCACCATGAAAAATTACGTTTCACTTGCTCTTCGAGAGCAGTAGTTTTATCTGATGCGATAATAATACAAAAAACGGTCAAAAAATGAATTGTCGATATAATAGAAAATATAAAAAATAGTTTATCTTTATTCTTTATGAGAAAAACAATGTTGTAAATAGAATACATCACAATGCTTATCGCCACATTGCTAAATTAGAGTCTAAAGCTTGTTTGATTGGTAAGAGTTGTTAACAAATTCTTCAAGGTGTTGTAATGGCTTTGGTAGACAGGGCTGTTATGATGTGCTTTGATTAGACTTCTAAATTTCATCTAGTTAAATTTGATTCCACAATTCCAATGGAAAAGGCATTGATCTCTGGCTAATCCATGACTTTTGCACCCAAATTATCAATAGAGAGCAAGAAAAATACAGAACATATTGTTGTGCTCCAGACTAGAAAATCTCTTTTCAGTGAAAGAACATTTTTGGGAAATACATCAGATAGATGAGAAGGGCTTTTTTGAACAGTTATAACCCGTTCAGTTTACTTAAAAATCGGCCAAAGTGTTAGATTATTTTTTACGCCGACGTCTAAAAATAAACTCAATAAAAATGTTTATAATAATAATAATAAAAAGTAATTACACATCTGCTAAATGAACTGTCAATATCTGATTTACTTACAGGTGCTTCTTGTTTATTGTAATTTGTACTTTCACTAATAAAATCAATGATATTCTTTTAACGCAACAAAAAAAATTATGAAATTTTATTTTTTGTCATATGGCACCTTTAAGTCATTTTTTTATTTAATTATATGGCAATTTATTTTCAACAATATATTAAAAGACCTGATAATATAAGTTAAATGTATCATTTGAGAAAACTATTGTATTTTTTAAGAATAAATAAAAGTAAAGAAAGTTGAAATAGGTAGCCTAGATAACTGAGTAGACTTTTTAAAGCTGAAAAACGGTCACAGGTTTTTACTTTAAACATAAGAAACCATTATTGTGAAAACTGCCATTATTATCTTACTGAAAAGATATTGTTATCAAGCATTTCAAAATATCAATAAAATATCATGTAAAAATCAAGAAACATGAAATTTTTGAAAGCTATTAGAATGGTTCTAATATTTTGTTGCTGTTTGGCGACGAAGCTCTTTAAAGAATTTAACATTAATTTAGAGTAGAGACTCTAGAAAAAAACACACGCACAAATTTTAAAATATGGAAGCGCTTTAATAAATTTTTTTTATCTTCAGGCGCCCCTAATATCTTGGCGCCCGGGATCTAATATTTTGCTGCCGTCTAGCAATAAAGCTCATTAAAGAATTTAACCCAAGTACACTACTACTAGAAAAAACATATACTAGAAAAAACATACGCTATACTAGAAAAAACATACGCTAAAAATTTAATTTTTAATATATGGCAGCGCTTAAATGAATTTTTATTTGTTTTCTGACGTCCCTTAATATCAAGGCAACCAAGGCATGTTTGTCTCTTTTGCTCTCCACCTCCATTTGGCGACCCTCGAGATAAGTGGGACTAGAACTATGATTATATTCAAATTTTATCAAGACTTCAAAAGTAAAGGAATTTTTTAACTTGTAAAGGTCTAATAATCATAAAAATTGGTCTAAATAACTGTAACGGTTTTGATTTAAACTCTTGTAATACATTTTTTTGACATTTTACTCGATTAAAAATAGAATAGAGACTTAAATTGTTCCATAGTATTTTATTAAAGGCGGCATTTTACAAAGCAACTGCTTCTATTGTTATGTAAAAGGTATAAAAGGATTTCTTTATTAAACTTTTACAAATTGCATACTGCTATATAAGAAGCTTAATATAAAATATTTAAAATATTGTTTGATAATTATGAAATAACTCTTCGTAATTTTAATTTAATTTGTCTGAAACTTGATGTACCTGTAATGACGTAAATTTTCACACAAATAACTGTTTACCAAAACTAAATAAGATTTCTATTGAGCGTAATAATAGGAAACAAAGCGGTTGTTTACTGCTTTTTTAGGCACTTCAACATCAACAGAGCGCGTAATATCGATAATCGATAAAACACGGTCAAAGAAAAAAGATCTGAGGTTTTATGCCGACAAAATAGTTTGAAGTGTATGTCCTTCCATCGTTCAACCAATGACTTAAAATACAGTTACTTTTTATTTTTTTATTTCAAAAAAAAGAACCACAGCTTAACAACAGTACTAAAAAAATTTTTTTTGAGATTTTTATAGAGATATTTGATTCAAAAATTAAGGTCATTTTATAACCCGAATATTTTTAAAATTAACTTGTGTTTTTTGATTTAATAACAAAATCAATTATAACATTATATTACCCTAATAGTGTGCGTATTATTGAATAGTAAGCGTTGATCACACAAAAAATATGCCTCCCACCAAAAATTAACTTTAAAAAAAAACTTTTTTTAGCACTTGTCAATTTTCAAGACTCAACTCGTCAATTTTTAAGACGGAAATTTAGGTTTTAAAATTATTTTATTGTTTTGGAAAACTCTTTTTGCATTACCATTCCATAAAATTTTTTTAAAAAGGTACTGTCACATATTTTTATGTCAAAGGTGGTTGTTTTTTTTATTTCTTACCATAAAATAAATTTATAAACAATTTATAAAGATGCCTTATATATTTTTTATTATGTAAGATAATATATGTTTTATATATATATATATATATATATATATATATATATATATATATATATATATATATATATATATATATACATATATATATATATATATATATATATATATATATATATATATATATATATATATATATATATATATATATATATATATATATATATATATATATATATAAAGAAAAAGAAAAAAAAATTTACAACATAATTTATTTATCTTTAATAACTCTCTACATTGAAAGCAAATTGGAAGTATTTCGGAACGGAGGGAGTATAAAGTAGAACAAATTTTGATTTGTCCGTAGCAAAACTACGAATGCTCCATAATTATTTTTCCTTTTCCAGTAGAAAAAAGGAGTGGAAAATTACCTTTAAAAGAAAGCTAAAAAAAAAGATATTTTAATTGTTGAAATTAATTCACGTCGTTTTCAATACTGCATCAATTATTGAGTCATAAAACTACTTATTTGAACATGTGGGCTAATGGTTTAAATAATAAACCAATAAGAATAATTACAACATCGACTGCATCAAAAGACGATATCATATTGACTGATACTTTTAGTCTCTCAAACAAGACAATTAAAAATGACATTTCTATTGCTTTGTGACGAAATTGAGTTATTGATGGTGTTATGTACATCAGAATAATGTTTCCTTACTGTATTAAAATCTAAGTTATGAGCAAAAAGTTGCGGAGAAAACATAAAAATATTTTTATATACCGCCTCTAAAGTTTTTGTTTTTAAAATCGTTTTATCTATAAGCTCAAAAAGTCTGGAGATTTGTCTACTTTTTCTCAATTAATAAATAGCAAGTAAATATAAAGCCGAAGTTAATAATTGCCGATAAAGTGAAAGATTTACAAAATGCTTTTTTACTTCAGCAAGTTTAAAACTATCTAAAGAACAATTATCTATGACGCAAATCAAGTTAATTAAATTTTATTTTAAATTGTTATGAAATATGTCATCAGTTTTCCAAAATATATATATCAAAGAAATTAAACGCTCAATGTCACCAGAGATTACAAAAGATCTCAGAAAATCCATTAAAATTTAGCAAAATTTATATATTGAATACTTTTAATAAAACAGAGGAAAGTAATAATCTTAAAAAATTTTTTTGTTTAATAAAGAAATTCATTAAAAAATATCAGTTACTAACTTCTCCTATTAAAGTTACTTATGCTGAAATTTCTTTGGTTTATTAGTTAGAGAATTTGTTCAAATATATAATTCAAAGTTTTTATGATTACACATATCCCAGCAACGCGTGCCCACGCGTCGCCCGGAGGTCGTTCGTAAAATGTCTCCTGGACGGTCAGAAATTCGTAAGACATCCAACGGACGTCCCCCGGACAATGCATGCCCACTGGGATGATGTGGTATTAAAAACAATCTAAGTTTATGTTACAAAGTATAATTCCTTTTTCACATTTTTTTCTTTTTAAATTAAACTTTTCTTAAATTATTATTTAATTTAAATTTGTGTTTGAACCAGAAAACGGACGATAGCTTCAATTTGTAATGAATTTTTTTCTTTTCTTTTCTTTTTCATTTTCAGAATTACTCATGTCAGGTCTGATTTCAAACATTCTTTAATATAAAACTAGTAAATTATCGCCCAGTTTCCTATTATCACGCTCAATAGAAATTTTATTTTAATCTTGGTATACAGTTATTCGCGTTAAAATTTACGTCGTTACAGATACACCAAGTTTCAGACAAATTAAACTAAAACTACGAAAAGTTCTTTCATAATCATTTAAGAATTTTAAAAATTTTATACTAAGCTTTTTATAGAAGTAAGTAATTTGTAAATATTTATATCACTAAAATAACAAAAGAAGTTGTTGCTTTGTAAAACATCGGCTTTTATAAAAAAATTAAGATCCGGATCCAATTTGTGGTCTTGTGAAATGTCATGTTACAGCTATTTGAACCAATTTTTATTTTTATGATTATTAAAACCAGGCCTTTTAATATTTTTTTGCGCTTGATAAAATCCAAATGCAATCATACTTCTAGCCACATTCATCAATTTTTTTTTTGACTAAAAAAATAACCTCCTGCTGAACTTTTTACAATTGCCATTATAAAGTTTTTCCTAGCTTTTGGCTTATGTTCATTGGTATTACGTTTATACAATAAGTAGCTATTTAGTATTGCCCCGCCAAAAAAAGAAAAGGCAGTTTTTTTTTGTATGTTTTAGTAAGTCCACACGGAGCTTTGTATCAACCAAAACTACACCACCCATGGCTCTGTTGTAAAGGCTAAAATAATTTAATCATTTAACTAAATCACCTCTTCGATTGCACAATTTATTTAAACCTGATTTGGCAAAAGCAGATAGTAATATAGGCTTACTTGTTACTACCAAAGGTGAGCAGCATTAACAAAAATCGTTTTCTATATGATAACCTCGTGATTTTTTTAATTATTTTTTTAATGCAAATTTATGATAGCAGCTTCCCTATTAACTCTTGCTGTGCCTGTTGATATGATTTGATGAGAACTATAAATAACTAAATGATTAATAAATAAATGATAAAATGATAATCTTGATTGTCATTTCCGTAACCAGTGGTCTCTTCATCTTCATATTATGTACGTCGGTATTAGGCTTGTATAATAAGCAGATATTCAGTAATGCCCTGCCAATAAAGGAAAAGGTAACTTCTGGTTGTCCAATTTAAAAGAAAAATTTCTGGCGCATCTTCCCTGTTAACTCTAACTGTGCCTGCTGCTTTGACCTGATATGCATATAGATGATTACATCACTTAGATATCATCACTTAGGTATTAATGGAGGAGATTGGTGTAATACAAAAAACAAAAAATCAGGTTGTAAGTTATACCAAAGGCAGCGGTCGCTTCTGGGTTTTTTCTTCTCTTATAATTTTCAAACTGACACAAGCAACAATAGGTTCTATCTAAAACACTTTATAATTTTATTCCAATCCAAGAATGATGTTTGTTTGGCATATGTTGGCTAATCATTCTTTTATCTATAAAATAAATTTTTGGAGGAGGTTTAGTTATAAAAATCTCGCATTAAAATGATCAACTAAAAACTAAATTTTACAATCTTATTTATTTGATTTGGCTTATGAATGTCTGTAGAACGGATAAATTTAGACAAAAGTTGAAAATAGACAAGATTGAAGAAGAAGATTGAACTAGAAAGTAGAAGCACGAAGATAACTGACATCCCAATACAGGTTAAGATTAAATTTTTTGTTGAATCCCATATTGATTGCAACTCTAAGAAATGTTTTTGTCTCTAAAATATTTATCTTTCTGTGTTTTGTTCATTCATGACCTCTTAACAATGAATGGGACCTCAACTGTTGTTGATTATTCTGAATCCACGTATTAGCATATTGGTTGGTATAGGTTGCTAAATTTTGCAAATATTTTGTTGTAAAAAACAAGTCATATAGTACATGGGCTTAGACTCTGGTGAAATAGTATGCTTGGGTCCTGATTCACTAGTAAAAAAAAAAAAACATCAGGTCCGTGTTCAGAAAAAACAGAGAGCCATATATCTAAAACATCATCACTACCACCTTCAGAATCGTAGTCTAAAAAAAAATAAAAATTTCTCATGACCAGATCAGCTGATATATAAACCGGTTTGAAAAGAGGTGACATAAATCATGGAAAAAAACTGTGATGTTTTAAACATTTTAACATATATTTTTAATTACCAGTATAGTTAATACTACTAATGTTAGTTGCCTCACACGAATCCTGTAATGCTAACCTTTAATCATGCCAGTTGTCACAAAAGGAAAAACAGAGTAGATTAAGTTTAGAAAATCAAGGATACATTTAACTTAACTTCTTTGAAAGAATTCTCTATAGTTTTTAAAATATCTATGTACGGTGGATTTTTTGAAAATAATTTACTTTTCCTAGCATTTATAATAATAACAGAAGATGCATAACATTTTATACGGAAAATAAAAATCTTTCCATTACAAGCTTGGGAAAAAAAGTTTTTTCATAGCAGATATATAAGCAACTCAGCGGGCATTTGTTTTTAAAAGTTACGTTCTAAATGTATTTTAAATGTCTTTTAAACGTCTTCTGAACATTCTTACGCAAAGAACGTTTAAAATACGTTTAAAACACATTTAGAACATAACTTTTAAAATCAAATGCCCAAAGGGAATGTTTTTCTTAAATTACCAAGATTATTAAGTTTTAACAGACTCTACCAAGATTTGATTGTACATTAACCAAATACATTGTAAAAATTTTTTATTGGAGTTTAATGTCCTTACATGATAATGATTATGTGAATCTTTCCGAAACAAATTAATATAAAGTTTCTTTTACAACTGTATAAATTTAATTCATGAAGGACGAGCTCTTTTTTACTTTTAGGCAATAGCTAATTTATGAAATATAAGAAAGCCTAATTCAAAAAGGCAAAAAGAAAATTTATGTAGACTGAAGAAATGTAATAATAAGAAATACCTTAAAAAGGAAACCGAGCAAAAAAAGGCCAAGTTAAAACTTTTGAAGAAAATAAAAAATAAAAAAATGAAAAGAATTTTAAAAAAGAAACTGGTAAAAATGATGATGTAATATTTTACCTGTAAATAACTCTATTTCAATCAAAAAAGTAATTGCCTTCATTGTAAGACCTTTTTTCTTTTAATTTTATTTCTTGTTCACTATCCTCGACTTGTTCACTATCCTCGACTTGTCCACTATCCTTGATTTGTCCACTATCTTCGATTTGTCCACTATCCTCGATTTGTCCACTATCTACGTTTTAACTTCTAGTACTTTCTTAAAGAGTTTAGTTCTACTCTTTAAGACTTCAGCAGAAAAGTATGGTCTTATTTTTAATTATTATGGTCTTTTTTGTCACCAAGAGAAGAAAAAAAATATTTTTTTCCTTAATTCTGGAAAAAAGCTGTACTTTAAAACTGGGGGGTCATTAATGAAACAAAAGAATGAAATATATATGTATATGTGTGTATATATATATATATATATATATATATATATATATATATATATATATATATATATATATATATATATATATATATGATATAAAATAAAATAAAAATATATGTATATATATTAAGGGTGCAACGGATAAAAAAGACACTGACATCCCCTGTTCTTACCTTATAAATATATATATATATATATATATATATATATATATATATATATATATATATATATATATATATATATATATATATATATATATATATATATATATATATATATATATATATATATATATATATATATATACAGTCGTATGACAATTTATTATGGCCACCTACATTTTTTCTAGAAACTCTAGAAAAATTGTGGTTTTCCATCAGTTTTTACAATTTTATCTACCAAAGACGTATTCTAATAAAAAATCAGGT
The DNA here is from genome assembly GCF_038396675.1 of Hydra vulgaris. Taxonomy (NCBI): domain Eukaryota; kingdom Metazoa; phylum Cnidaria; class Hydrozoa; order Anthoathecata; family Hydridae; genus Hydra; species Hydra vulgaris. The sequence continues at coordinate 14,014,650 of NC_088929.1, forward strand.
TGTGTGTTAATAAAAAATTACCATTTTATAAGAATAAATACACTTTAATAAAAAATATTCATATCATATCTTAGTTACAATCAATATTTTGTAACCCCCCCTTTTGCATCGATTACTGCCTGTACCCTTTTAGGCATGCTTTTTATGCAGTTTTCTGCCATTTCCTGCAATCTTGCATTGTGGTTCCAATGTTTTATAATACTTTCTATTAGAACCACCTTGTTTGTAATATTTTCCTTGGCCACCTCTTTTTTTAATAGCTCCCAAACATTCTCTATAGGATTGAGATCCGGCGAATTTCCCGGCCAGTCCAACAAAGGAATATTTTTATCTTTCAAAAAGATTTTGATAGACTTAACCGTATGGCATGGTGCTCCATCTTGCATGAATGTTTTGTTTTCCTCTGGACCAAACCATTCCGTCAATTGGGGTAACAATTTTTGTTCCAGGACATTTTTATACTGCACCTGGTTCATTATCCCTTGAACAATGTATAGCCTTCCCATTCCTTTCTCACAAATGACCGACCAAATCATCACCGATGTTGGATGTTTGACGGTTTGAATAATACAGCTACTTAAATATTTCTCTCCAACCTTCCTTTTCACGTATTGTGCTTTTTTGATAAGACTTGGAACGTGCTCTCATCACTAAAGCAAACCTAAAAATATGATACGATGGTTCATTGACCACAATGCATGGATTATCTAAAAAATTTAAAGTATTATTTAATAAAATAATCTGTTATACCGTTTTCCAATCGTCTTCAGTCCAATTTCTATATTTTTTTGCCCATTCTAATCGCTTCTCCATCATTTTTGGCGTTAATTTTGGCTTTTTAGCCGGACGTCTTGAGCTGTAGCCAAGATCGTGTAGACGACGCTGAACCGTTCTCTTGGACATCTTAATACCAGAGCTCTCCAACTTCTCAGTGATATCATCATTTGATGCTAGCCTATCTTCCAATACTATTTTGGTAAGAATTCTTTCACCTCGTGGAGTAAAAATTCTTTTTTTACCACAGTTCCCAGTCCTTTTTGGAGTCAGGTTTTCCATGTTGACAATTTTTTTTTGGATATTCTGCACTGACACTCTAGAAACATTACATCTTCTGGCGATTCCTCTTTGGGAAAAACCAGTATTTGTAAGAAGTGCTTGGATTTCACTTTTTTTTTCTGGAGATAAGTCCTTTTTTTTTGCCCATTTCTAAAAAAATAACCAATTTTAGTATGAAAATTTCTATTATTACTTAAAATAATTTTAATCACAAAATATTGAGTGAAATAAAAATATTTTTATGTTAATTTATGTAATGTAATATTCTTAAAGTAATATTAGTCGATTTGAGTACTTACTTTAATGATAACTTTAAAAATATACCAAAACTAACAGAGAGTATTCACCACGTGCACTGTAAGAATAGCGGTCTCAAGATGGCGTCACACAAAATGGCTGTCAAAAATGACAGTGTTTACACCAGCATAATATTTTAAATAATTTTGTCAACGTATAACTATATTGTATGCATCCAAATAAATTAAATTATATAATTTTGAACTATAATGCCAAGAAAACAAAAGATAAGCAAGGTATGTTAAAATTTATTGGGTGGCCATAATAAATTGTCATACGACTGTATATATATATATATATATATATATATATATATATATATATATATATATATATATATATATATATATATATATATATATATATATATATATATGTATATATATATATGTATATATATATATATATATATATATATATATATATATATATATATATATATATATATATATATATATATATATATATATATATATATATATATATATATATATATATATGTATATATATATATATATATATATATATATATATATATATATATATATATGTATATATATATATATATATATATATATATTTCAATTTTTTTTTTAATTTTGCTTGCAATAAAATGTCACAGTACAATAATATGCCGTGTATATGGTGTTACAATTAAAAAAATTCTAATATCAGCATAATTAAAATCAGAAAAACACTCACATATATAAATATAAGCATATATACACTTACAAATGTATAAATGCGCATATATATAAACTGCTAACAATTACACATAAGCTAGGATCTAAAAGATGATCACAAGATCTTGTCGTCAGAACCTTATAAAATACAAGCAAGCAAAGTAAAGACAACATACAATTTATAATATAAGTATAACAAGTATAACATACAGTTATAATATACAATAAAGTAAAGTAAAAATTTAAATAAAAAAGTAATAAAGTTAAATAACAATTTTCAAAATATTAGAAGTCTCTGAGTATATTATCAAGTGAAAAAACATGTTTTTTAAAATTGAATTTGAAAAGATAAAAGGAAGTTGGTTGATCGAAAATCCGCAGAACAATATTATTTCTTAGGTTGGGTCCACGAGAAGCAATGCAAAATTGATTAAATTTTGTGTGACAAAACGGCTCATTTAAAATATTATGTTTCTCATATCGTATTTGTTGTTAGGTTTGAATTTGAAAATATTATTAAAAGCGGTAGGGGATAAATTATTTCTCCATAAATATACAAAACATAAAACTTTAAAAATATTGACTTCAAATAAATTTAATACTCTCATTTCAGTAAAAATAGATTTTGTATGTGTAAAACGATAGCATAGTTAATTATGCGGATCGCATGTTTTTGACGACGATAAAGAAGTTTTAACTTTTTACAGTACTCCCCCAAGCAGTGTTAGCGTAATTTATGTAACTGTGGATAAAAGAGTAATAAAGTTGGCTTAAGCAATTTTTATTAAGGTAGTTACGAGCTTTATATAGAATCCCAATGCTTTTTGAAATTTTAGTTGGTACATAGAGATAAACGCCTAAGAATTTTGTAACGTAATCATTTTTTATTTCAATTTCGTCTATATAAAGTTGCGTCGTGTTTTTTGGGTAAAATCGTTTTTTTGCATAGGAATGATATAGAGTCCATTTGATTTTATTAATAATATAAAAATAGCTTATAACATTTAAACGAATTTGATATATGTTTTAATTCTTTATTCATTGTGGTGAAGAGTTCATATATACTACTACTTGAGAGGAATAGATTGGTATCATCTGTGTTCATGATACTTATAAGGTTAGAAGCTTTATTCAAATCATTTATATATATATCTAAAAAAGTAGAGGTCCGAGGATTGAACCTTGAGGAACACCACATACGATATCAAGATAATTATTTTGATAACAGTCGTTACTAATTACAAATTATTCTCTCTTTGTTAAGTACCTTCTAAACCATTTTAAAGCAGTACTTTTAATTCCATATTATTTAAGTGTTTGTAGTAAAATATAATGATTTACTGTCGAAAGCTTTTGATAGGTCAATGAAGATACCTAGCAAGTACTGTGATTTTCGAGATTTCATGCACAAACTAGATTATTGCATGATCTGTTGAGCTACCTTTTTTAAAGCCAAACTGTTTGTTATATAGTAAGTTATTTTTTATGAAATGTTTGTATATTCTATTAGACATTATTCTTTTTAAAATTTTTGAAAATACCGAAAAAACAGAGATGGGACGATAGTTACTAATATTTGATCTGTCGCTCTCTTTAAAGATAGGAGTAACTTTAGCAACTTTTATTGTTCTGGGAATATTCCTTGATAAATGGAAGCTTTAAAAACTTTAAAAAGAACATGTTTTAATATACCGAAACAGTCTATAATTACATTTCGATTTATTTCATCTGCTACTGTTGCTTTATTTCTTTTCAAAGAATTCAAAGCTACATCAAATTCCTTAAAAGATAGTTCTGAGGTTAATTCATCAGAACAAATGCAATTATCCATAGGTACGAGGAAATCATTAAAGGAAGCTGTCATATTTGAAATCTTATTTGATAGGGAAGGACCTATTCCATTAAAAAATTAAATTCATGGGATATGGCTCTTGGGTCATATAAACTTATGTTATCAACTGCGGCAGAAAACCAAAGCATGATTTTTGTTTTCCAGTAATTTTTTTGATTATTTGCCATTTGCGTTTCAAGTCGTTTTTACATTTATTAATTAATTCTGAGTAGTAATTTCTTTTTAGGCTTATACTTATTTTTTCAAACAGATATTTGTAGTTTTTATATATGTTTTCGCTAGCAGGTGTTTTTGTTTCAAGATATTTAATATATAACTTCTGTTTAATTTTTGACTACTTTTTTAATCTCTTCGTAAACCAGGGACTTTTTGAGCTTTTGTTTATTTCTATTATTTTTTCAACAATTGGAAAATTAGCGTCGTAAACAGAAAACAATGTTTTATTCAATGTTTTGTAGATGTTATTTGTATTGTCATTAAAATCAAAATGATTCCAATGGAGTAAAGATAGCTGATCTTTAAATAGTTCGAGATTTTTTCTTTTGAGATATTAATATTTTTTTCTAAATTTGAGTTTAAAATTAGGATTATAGGAAAATGATATATCAGTTTTTATAATACCTTTTTGAATATCTTTATTAAAAATGTTTGTTGTAATGATATTATCTATTAGGGTAGCCGAGTTTATTGTTACCCTAGTAGGGCGAATTATTAGGTTAAATATCCATGGTCATTGTTATAAAGAAAACAACTCATATTAAAGTCCCCAGTTACAAAATTTTTTTTTTCTTTCTGCGTCACTTGTGTTCACGATACTTTGTAAAAACAAGCTTTGGTTTTCGCTCGCCCCGTCAGGTAGTCGATAACAACTGCTTAGAAAAATATTTTTTGTTTTTTCAAGTAAAAGTTCAATTGTTAAAACTTCTTTATCGCTATCGGAGACGCTTAAATCATTTGTCATATTACAAAAGATATTTTTATAAACATAAATATATATATATATATATATACATACATATATATGAGAGATATATATCAGGCTGTTCCAAAAACTGAAGACTTTCATGATAATATAACAAACTGTATGACAATAATTTTTTGTCGTACAGTTTGTAAGCTATTGTTTCTCAGGCAGTAGAAATACTGCTCATTACAGAAAATCAAATACTGTCGAAGTTTATTGTTTAAAACACTACATGATTTTTATATAGAGAGAAATTGTTTAACAAAGAGAATGAAAGTAACGTCACAGTAAAAATATTTATCAACTACGATAAATTATCAATGTTGAAAATTACCTGTTTATGCAAAGTAAAAAACTAGAGAGTGACAGCTGGTGTGAAATCTGTGAAAATGGTAAGCTCCTGCTAAAGGCAGTAAAAAGACATTTAATCAAAGCAAAAAAACTTAATGGTTAAAATCTGCCAGGTGGTCCATTGGATTTTGTGAAACTTGCTGTTTGCTCTGTCATGTCACTTGTGTTTTTGGAAGACAATTGTCTGGAATGTCCAATAAGAACTGTAATATTAAATTTTTATCAAGAGCTAAAAAAAATTAATTTTCACCATATTATTGTTGGATAACCTAAAAAAAGTTGTTTGGGATGTTCATCAAGAAGCAACTGATGAAGAAGCCATGGTTTTACTAGAAATTTTTGATCGAAGAAAAATTTAATTCTTTGCCAATAATTAGAGTTAATAAGACTAAAAGCTAATTTCAAAGAAATTATATTAATAATCAATGTTGCGTGTGTGTGTATGTACATACACATAGCATGTGCCTATATGTGTATGTATCTACACATATATATGTATACATTTTATATCTTTCTTAACTAGGTTTACTTTTAATTTTTTGGTACTTTTTTGTTTCTTAAATTCTTATACTTGACGTTTTGTAAAGATTTTTCAATATTTTACGGACTTGTAAAATACGATTGTAATGGGGCTCGGTGATAAGGCTAATTGATGCCTTCTTCTTGCTCCAGCCATTTCCTTTTATTATATTTGTACGTTTTATATATTCTTAACGGCGAAATAAATGAAACTACTACTACTACTACTACTACTACTACTACTACTACTACTACTACTACTACTACTACTACTACTACTACTACTACTACTACTACTACTACTACTACTACTACTACTACTACTACTACTACTACTACTATTACTACTACTACTACTACTACTACTACTACTACTACTACTACTACTACTACTACTACTACTACTAAAGTTAATTTTTTTTTAAACTACAAAAATAAACATCTCCACAAGATCCAGAGTGTTCATTTTGGGTATAAAGTATTTCTCCATTCTCAAAGCAACATGTTACTTGACTGCACTATGAAACTAGTGAAACTATTAATTGGCAAGTTTACAGGGAAGTTTTGTCAGCTAAAGCTATGATCGAAAATTTTAAACAATTTTTTACTACTACTACTACTACTACTACTACTACTACTACTACTACTACTACTACTACTACTACTACTACTACTACTACTACTACTACTACTACTACTACTACTATTACTACTACTACTACTACTACTACTACTACTACTTCTACTACTACTACTACTACTACTACTACTACTACTACTACTACTAAAGTTAATTTTTTTTTAAACTACAAAAATAAACATCTCCACAAGATCCAGAGTGTTCATTTTGGGTATAAAGTATTTCTTCATTCTCAAAGCACTATGAAAACTAGTGAAACTATTAATTGGCAAGTTTACAGGGAAGTTTTGTCAGCTAAAGCTATGATCGAAAATTTTAAACAATTTTTTAAAGTAGCTGATCAACTGAGCAATACTACAGTGATGTAGGTGTTTTGAAAGGAAAATAGACCATTGTTAAATTTATTTCAAAAAAATTTATTTTGACCGCAATAATTTTTTTTCTTTAAACAAAAACCTCACATCTATATTATTTGTTTGAGTTGAGTAATTCTGTATATAACTTTGTAAAATACCTTTTTAAGTAAATTATTCACCTCTTGTATGGTTATTTTTTTTTAGCTGTGTAACCAGCCAATATGAAAAAAAAAGAAGAGGTTTTTGTAAAAATAGAGTGGGTTAGCACCCTTGGTCTTAATGCGTTTAGGCGCCTTTTACCCATGATCAAAAGTGTATTCACAGAAAAAGGAAATAATAAAATGCAAAAACTATTAAGTAACAGAAAAATTGTGTACAATCTCAGCAAACATTGTTGTAGTAGATTTGCAGCATTTATGAAGGCATTTTGAGTTGTTCATTGTAGTTTGCTCATCAGTTACTTAGTGGATCATTAGTGGCAGTCGCAATAAGTGATCATCTAATAACTTTTCAACATGTAATATAGTGGCTAGTGATCGGTTAGCCACTTTTGGCGGCTAGCACTAATGGTCCACTAAGTAACCTATGAGCAAAACTACAGCGAACCGCTCAAAATGTCTATATAAGTCTACTTAAATTCAGCTATAGAATGTTTGTTGGGATATATCATATTATTATTATATCATATTAAAACAAAGTGATATTGTTTTTGAATAATTATTTTTTTCCCAGAATATAGTTATACAAATGTCCATTTACAATAAAAAGCTTATAAATATTTACCCAACAATTAAATATATAACAATGTAACACAAAGACGTTTCATGTTTTTTTACAAATATTTTTTTTTAAAAAAGACCGCCTAGAGGTAAAGTTAATGAAAATGCAAGCAGCTGTTAATGCAGTTTTCAATGGCCAAACAGTTTATTGTATACCTAAAGCAAGAGCGGATCCAGACCCTCAAGTAAGGAAGAGGAGGGGGGCAATTCTATAGTTTTTTTGATTCGGTGGATCCTGGCCGTCCAAGAAGGAAGAAAATTCCATAATATAGGAATGCGCCAAGAAAAATTCATTGCAAATTCCTATTCAAACTTTTGAGTTCTTTTGATTGACAAAGAAAATTTCACTATTCTGTCATCAATTTCACTATTCTGTATTATTGTCAATCAAAACAACTCGAAAACTTAAATAGGAATTTTCAATGAATTTTTCTTGGCGCATTCCTATATTATAGAATAGTATTATAGATTACTTTATTGATTTTATGTTAAATAGAAATGAGTTACTGCTCTTATTCGTTATACAGTTTTTCAAAATTTTCACCAATATAAAAAAACGTTTGTCTGCGACACAAATTTTAGCTATAAAACATTTATAATGTAAATGAGACAGGTCTCACAACTTTGCATAAACCAGAGAAATTATTTGCTGGTAAAAGAAACAAACATGGTGTAAGGATAACTTTGCCAGTAAGAGGAATTTTGGTAGCAGTTTTTTTTAGCAGTTAATGCAATAGGAAACTCAATCCTTGGTGTTCTACCTGGATGTGTTGGAGGTTGCAAATCCGTCAAGTTGGATGAATGTTGCAACGTTTTTAGAATGGATGAAATTTTGTTTTTCAAAATGCGAAATGTTCTGCAGCTAACATAGTACTTTTACTTTTTGACAACCACGAGAGCCATGTTTCAATTGTGTGTTTAGATTTAGCAAAAAAAATGCATAACTTATCTGTCCTTTACACCCCCTTGTAGTCACAAGCTGCAGCCAATGGACCGGTTAGTTTTGGAGCCATTAAAATGTTTATAAAATGCAATCTGTAATGATTAGTTTGTAACTGATTTAAGACCAATGACAATATATACAATATACCTGCAGTTGCAAGTAAAGCAAATAAAGTAATCTATTCAGCAAATTTCCTGTGGCAGGAATTAAGCCTTTTAATTCTTACATACTTGCTAATAATGTGTTTTTGACTCCATCTGCAAGAAACCATCCAGAACCAATCACTGCTAACTCAGATCCAGATTTCATTGATTCACTTGTATTATTGTACCTTTAATCATATATTGACAAACCTGTCGATAGGTTCAGTTTTTAGTGTATTGCATATTCAGCTTTTAAAAATAACTGACCCTGGGAGTCAACTATCCAGTGTTTTTACTAACATCTCTTACCAATAAAGTCAAGAAATAGTTGAGGCATTTTCCAAATACTGGATTAAAAAAATCTGTTGAAGGATTTAAGTGTAAACATATACGATTACTCACAGACTCCTATTTGTGATGTAAGTATCACAAGTTACTATGTAAGCTTCATGAAATAAAAAAAAAATTTCAACCAATTAAGAAAAAATTTTGGGAAACTTTATGTCAAAAACTTTATGTCAAAAAAAGAATTTTATGGCAAGAAAAAGAAAACTCCATGTTGAAAGTGATAAAAGTAAAAAAAAAATATTTTAAGCTGTAATAAATACATTATGTAGACAAAAGTTAAAATAGCAGCAACTTATTATTTTAATTTATGAAATTACTTAAGAAGTAATTTCATAAATTAAATTTCGTAAATAATATTTTTGTTTCGTTGGTTTTGCTTTTTTTGTTGCATTATTTTTTTTGTTTCATGGTAATGCATCTACACTAATGGAGTTTTAAAGATGCACTTTGTTAGATGATTGCCTACAAAATTTAATTTAATTATACTTGAACAGTATCTTTCATAAATCATTAGATGTTTTTAAATTATTGACATGAAAATAAAAGAACGGAGATGCAGAAGTAGATATTAAAAATATTGACAATGACAATGAAGAAAAATATTTATAAAACCTATACTTTTTGTTTTTCCGTGGCATGTGCTTTCATGACAATAAATAATTTTAGTTAATTTGGAGTAGATAAATTAATTTGAAATATTATCCAAGAACACTTATCTAAAATTAAATTAACTTAATTAACTCTTTTACTTATTTGAAAAAAAATCTGAACCTTTATCTTTAATCAATTTGATAGCCTTCTATCAATTTAATTGCATCTTATCAATTTGAATGATAGCTCTATATATTTGAATAAAGCTCTAAGTAGAAACATTATTTTACAGCGTTTCCATCGTACCTTCCGATACCCATGTTTTAAAGAAAAATAACAGAAAATTTAGAACTCTTGCAAATAATATTTAAACCAGGGATGCGGAGTCCCAAAAGGACTCCGGCTTTATACCTCTACTTTTTCCAAGTCTGTAGTGTCTAGAAGCTCTAAACATGTTTGTTGACTTATGATCTGCTATAAGAAAAAAATTCATGAGATTTAATGACTTGAAACTTATTGTTTTTAAGCTTAAAGTCCCGGAGTCCTTGCCGCCATTATACCTACGGACTCCGGGTTCAAAAAATGATTGTTCCTCTAACCTAAAAGTCTTAATTTTTTTCCTGTCAGCAGTCCATAAACTTATTTATATTTTTAGAGCTCCTGGATACCAAAAACTAGGATGAAGTAATCTTTCTGTAACTTTCAAATCCGGAGTCCTTTTTCGGACTCCGCATCCCTGTATTAAACCCCAATTACTGTTAATTAAGAGATTTTCAAATGTTATCAGAGCCGTTTATGACTTTTTGTTAATTTATTTTTTAATTTACAATTTAGTTTATAAATTTCCTTCCGTGATGAAACAGATTTTTTCAGCCGGGTCTGATATTTGAATATCAGACCCGGCTGAAAAAATCTGTTTCATTATATTGTACAATTTTTATTGTACAATTTTTAATATTCAAATAAATTTCTTTTCCTTAAACAACTTTCTTCAATTCAATATATATATATATATATATATATATATATATATATATATATATATATATATATATATATATATATATATATATATATATATATATATATATATATATATATATATATATATATATATATATATATATATATATATATATACATTTCTGCCGTCCTTACTATCTTCTTCTTTTCCTTATTTATCGTTTCGGCTACCTTCTCAATCATTTTCAGGTTCAGCAGGTATAGAGCATCTGCCATGAACTAATATAAATCCGGTTTACTCTGAAATTTTTACTATTAGTTTTAAGATACATATTATTTGTTGATAACAAATTAAAACTAATAAAAGAGAGTATCTTAAAAAGCTCGAAGTGGATAGAAATATCTTCCAAAAATTAAAAAATCTCCCATTTCGTGTATTAAGCACCTTAGAGTACAAGAAGGATTCAACCTGGAGCTCACTCTAATCAAACCTGATGATCAACTCCATGTTGTCCGCCTAAATGCTTGACCAGGCTTTCTGTAATTTTACATATATTGCTCTACTACGCCCTTTATTTTCTTACCAATAATAACCTCAATAAAATGAGTGATAAGAAGTGTAATTCCAGCATGTATCACCTGCAGAAAAACAAGAGCAAGGAAATGTTGATGGTATTTATAAGGATGGTATTAACTCTATAAATACACCAGAGTCTAACTAAATATTAGCCCTGAGGATCTAAATTTTTATATAAATAATAAACAGCTAGATATTTCTATTCTAAATGAATGCAATTTAATTTAGTTTACTCAAAAAAAATACTACTAACTTTAGATTTAATTTTGATTTTTTATTTACGTTGGCTTTTACGGTAAAATCAGAATATTAAAGTAATTCAATGAAAACTAAAGCTTATGACTCAAAACTAAGGTTTCCTTTAAATCTTATGCAAAAGAGCCAGCATCAGATTTAAAGCTAAAGTTCACTTAAAACTCTCTTTTCATTTGTCTTTTCTCTACTTTTTTAATTTTCATTCTTGGTAAATCTACCAATGCTGAAACCCCATGTAATAATTATTGCAGAGCTTCAAAATCTCATCCGTTTTAAAGAAATAGAACATTTAAAGTTTGTTAATTTCTTAGGTATTGGTTACTTTTTATTTATTTACGTTTAAATTTTATTATTTGTTTGTTTGTTGATTTATCTGCTCGTTTATTTACAATTGAAAGTTACATTATTTGTTACCTAACGGGAGCTGCAGAAATAATGACCTAAACCAGCCTTGTTCCACGCATCCATAACAATAGAATTAACACATCTATGGTTAAGATCTTTACAAGATTCGCTCAAAAACCTTTGCCTGGACACCTCTGAGAACTAGCTAAAACAAGTTTAGCAGCTTTAAACTTTAACAACGAGGGAAATTTTATTAACTATATATATCTGAGCACATTTCTAATGCTGGGGAGCTGGCTCGTAGGCAGCTGGTTAAATGGATACTTGAGAAGAAAAAGTAGTCTTATGGTATAGGTCAGTATCTTTCTCTTTTTTTCCTTTATTTGTGTCTTTCTTTTAAAGACAACTTATATTAGTTTCAATAAATTAAACGATATATATAAATTTATTTTTTTATTGTGAGTACAACCCATATTAGAAATATTATGAAATATTAAGTTATATAACTTACATTTATTTATTTAATCATTCAACAAATGACAACTATATGATGTAATTTTAAAAACGTAAAGTATGATTAAACTCTTCGTAATTAAATTTTCATTTTTACTTAAATAAAAACTTTTTTAATTGACCAAAGACAACTTTCTTTTTTTAATCGACCAAAAGACAGTTCGGATTTTATTTATAAACAAGTATATGATGAGCATATTGTTGAGCCTTATTGTAAACCACGTGTGTTCTTGAGCACAATTATATTAATATTGGAACTCTTGAAGGTGCTTAATGCATGAAAACTATTTAACTAAAGTATTGTGTTGCAAAAACAAAATTAATATGTATCAGAGAAGAAGAAAGTTTTTTTCTTCCTTACAAGGCTTACGAGAACTAACTCGTATTAAGCTTAAGCATTTTTTGAGCCTTTTAAAATTTTTTGCATAAGCATACCAAAGCTTGTTTCATAGTTTTCATATGCTTTTTCAAAAAATAAACACGTACCAAACTAACAATAATTGTATTCAACATTGGAATTATCATCATCATGTCAACATATCATCATAGGAATTATCAACATAGGAATTATCAATAAGTTGATTAAAAAACAAAATCATGAGAAAAACGTTACTTACAAATTAATCAAATGTAGACCTCATGGAGACATAAAAAAAAGGAAAATCTTAAGAGGTATTCTGAATTAAAAAATTATGTCTCTAGTACACTCTGTTGTATCACATTATAACTTATTTTACAATAGTTATACAATACACATCTTCAAAATATGTTTAATCATAGTAAACCTTGTAATATGAACATTGTTTGAACATATTGTATGTATGCACCATTTTGCTTATTCACATTATTCGCACCATTTTGCTTATTCACACCGAGTTGGATTTCAGACAAAAAAAGTATTTTAATCAAAATTTCTACTTCCGCCGGGTTTTTTTTCAGTTCTTAAAAAATAATTAATCAGCTACACATGAAAAATTACAATGCTCATCATTTTTATGCTTAGGATTAAATTAGTTTATAAATATTTTTAACAATTAAGCTATAACTAAATGAAAAAGTAGCAATAAAATGAGCACATTTAACATTTGTTTGTGCATCATCTTTAGTTGTTAATCTTGCAATAAACACCTATAAAGAACAAGTTATCTTCTTATCAACTATTTTCAGTTTAAACTTTACTTTATTTAGTAAAATATTGCAAATATTATATTTACATCTGTAAATAAATGAATAATATTAAAAAAAGGCACATAAAAACTGTATCCCGCTATCATATAGTAATTTAAGACATCAACGACATTTGACTCATTATTAAATCTTATTTACACGAAGACTTCTTATAAATCTTTTTTAATATAACTCTTCCCAATGGGTATGCGTTGTCCTGATGACGTCCGTAAGAAGCCTAACGGACGTCCCCTGAACGTACGCACTGGGTTATTTTTTGTAATCCGTATTTTCAAAACAGATTATAAGTTTCTTGGCATTCTTGTCTCTTTATCAAAGCAACCTATTTATATACATCTATATGATTTTCATCTATTCTTAAGGTCTAATTCTAAATCATTTTAAATAAAGCTTAATAAATATTGATTTTAAGTTTTAAATTCTTATCTTTTCTTGTACACATTTATCAGTGTTTTTAGAAAAAATAACAACAAGCTTTAAACAAGTTTTTAAACAGTTTATCTTTAAACAAGCGTTAAACAAGTTTTTAAACAGTTTATTTTCAGTGAATGCAAGAACATTTTTTATTCCAGTGAGAAACTGCATATTGGGGTACTTTCAACTTTTCCCTGATGTGCAATCCTTCTTTTATCTTTTTATTCCAAAATTCATTTTCTTTTTTTTTTTTGTTAAAGTTAAGGTGTTCATGAATGCAGGAGAGCAGTCACGAAAACGTTTCAAAAGAATGTATTAATAGTCTTAAAAGTAATAAAAGTGCAGGGATTGATAAAATTAGTGTAAATATTGTTAAGTCAGTTTTCGATATTATTGAATCGTCATTATTTCATATTATTGACCTTTCATTAAAACTAGGTGTTGTGCCAAAAAAACTTAAAGTTGCCATAATCACTCCAGTTTTTAAATCTGGTGACGAAACTAATATTTCCAACTACAGACCTATTTCCGTCTTACCTTGCTTCTCAAAATTATTGGAACTAATTTTGTACAACAGACTTAATCACTATTTGATGTTAAAAAGTTTGTTGTACAGTAAACAATTTGGGTTCAAAAAAGATAATTCAACTAACCATGCGGTAATCGAACAGATTAATCATGTATCAGATGCATTCAATAATGACTATTTTGCCTTAGGAGTTTTTATTAATCTGTCAAAAGTTTTTGACACTGTTAACCATAAAATACTTATTAAAAAACTGGAACTCTATGAAGTAAGAAATAAAAACTTACTTTGGTTTGAATGTTACCTGGCGAACAGGTCACAATGTATTATTTATAAAATAATTGAAAAAGAAAAACACATTACATGTGGTGTGCCCCAAGGTTCAATCTTAGGACCATTATTATTTTTATTGTATATAAATGATTTGTTATCAAATATTTTAAATGTTGTATTGTTTGCAGACGACTCCAATCTTTTTTATTCCAACAAAAACATTAAAGTTCTCTTGAATATATTTAATAAAGAGCTATTAAAAATAAACGAGTGGTTAACAAGTAATAGGCTTTCGTTAAATATAGAAAAAACTAAATTTATTTTATTCTCCAAACCTAGTAAAGGTGATGATGTTTCTCTAAAATTACCTAATCTTTTAATTAATAAAACATTTATTAAAAGGAAACCAATTGTTAATTTTTTTAGGAGTAATACTAGATGAAAATTTGTCATGAAAAGCACATATAAAATACATATAAAATCTCAATAAATATTTCCATATTATATAAAACTAATATGGTTTAGTTCAACTTACTTAACACCACTTCCTTGAAAAAAATATGCTTTTCATTTATTCATAATTTTATCTTTTATTGTAATATTGTATGAGGTAGTACTAATTATAGTAAATTAATTTTTATAGTAAACAAAAACACGCATGCAGGATTGTATTTGGTGCACACTGAACTTTTCATTGCGAACCTCTTTTAAGGAAGTTTGGTGCCCTAAGTATCTATAAACTTAATATACACCAAGTTCTATAATTCATGTTTAAAATAAAACATGGGCTTTCTCCTATTGTATTTCAGTCTTACTTTAGTGAAATCTCGCACAAGTATCCTACTAAATTTTCAATTAACAACTTTATTGTACCAAAAACCAATTTAAAACTAAGTTCTTACCAAATCTAACACCGCAGACCGTTTCTATGGAAACACTTTTCAAAATTTATTATAAAAAAAAATAATATTCAATACATCTCTTTGGAACAATTCAGGAAAGAATCTAAGAGTCTTTTATTACAAAATGACTTTGATTTAAAATATCTCTTTTAAAATAAATACATAAATAAAATAAATTATCTAAAAAAATAGTTATTGACACTACTTCTCTTTCGTTGCAGTTTTATTTTTATTTTATTTTTATTTTTTTTTGTTAAAATACTTTAATACTTTTATGTTGTTGTTAATCTTTGATATATTGCGTTATATTTCAACACTAATATTTATATTATATTAATATTTATATTGTAACTAACATGTGTAAAATTCTTATTATGTATATAGCGACTTTTCTTTTTTGTATACAAATTGACGATTTTTTCAATATAAATAGGGCTCGATGATAAGACTTCTGCTTGCTCCAGCTCTTATTTATTAACACCATTTATTTCATTGTAAATTTTAATATACGGCAAATAATAATAATAAAAAAAAAAAAAGCACAAAAAAAAAAATGACATATCTTGATATGTGGGAAAGCTCTTTACTAAAAAATTCTTGCTTGGTTGTCTATTATTTTTCTGTACTTTTACGTAGTTTAAATGGCTTTGCTGTTTTTATTTTTTCACTGCTATTATCGATTGATGATAATTTCTCACTCTATGGTTCTCTAGTCTCAGTTAAACAATAAAAAAACAAAAATGCAAGTCAAAGAAAAGTCTTGTTACTTTTTATGCTTTATTAAAAGTTAGATATATACAAATAAAAATAAAGATAAATAAACAAGTTTTAGAGGGTGAAAGAAAATTGCAGAAGACATTAAAAAACTTTCATTTTTTCGCAATGCTCCAGCTATGGAAGTTTTGGAAGATACTAGAAAACTCTTGAAGAGACTAAAATATTCTGGAGGGGTTAAGAACATCTCAAAAATATATATATAATGTAAATAAATATAAACTATAGCTGCGTTGAGATGAAAGTTAAGGTTGCCGAAGTAAAAAATGCTTCACACATATTACCTTTGGTAGCAATTGTTAAACTTTCATTTTATGTATGTAATGAAGACCCTTCCCCCTCCCCTCCTCCTCCTCCTACTGCAAGTACTTGTTTCAGTATTATGTCAACAATATACTTGTTTGAGGCAAAAATGAATGTTAAAAATCGGTTATAAACTTATACTTACGATAAGTAACTTCAAAATCTAAGTGCATATAGAATTTCGTTATTGATTTATTTCAGTGGAAACAAGGAATAACAACACAATAAAGCTAAAATTTTGTTCAGAAATCTAAAGTTATATTAAAAATTTGCGGAAAAAAATTTTAGTCATTTGGGTCCCAGCAAACTTTATAATTGGGCGCATTACGAGACACATTAAAAAAATTATTTGTTGCTTATTAATTATTGCTGCTTTTATAATTGTTATTATTTTTTTAGAGTAGTTTATTAATTTTAAATATTTGAAATAAAATTTATTAATTTATTAATAATAGTTTGAAAAAATTTATTAGTTTATTAATACTAGTTTGAAAAAATTTATTAATTAATAATAACAATTAAAAAAACAACAAAAACTTCAAATTTATAAAAACAACGACTACTTCAAAAAATAATTAGGGGTGATTTGCCTAAATTGGAACAGCGCCTTAATTAAAACACTTGCTTTTATCTTGGAAGTAAAACACCTCATGTCTTTATTTTTCATTTTTGTAGCAAAACATCTTATTTTCAACGTTTTGAAAGTTATTCCTAAAAAAAATGCACATTCTCCATCAATTTAAAGATTTCTTGCGTCGTTTTTTTCAGGTGATCTAATTTTATGTTCACACTAAATAATACTTTAAATAAAATGGTTGCAAATCCGGATAGATTTCAATTTTTTTTAAGTCGGCTTCAAAAATTGTGAAGGTCGACTTTTAATGGCTGGAATTGTTAAGATCTTTGTTTCCTCTATGGTTAAACTTCTCGGGGTTACAATTGATAAGGATTTGAAGTTTCATGATTATATTAAAAGTTTGTTTGGAAAAGCAAATAAGAAATCTTTCACGAATAAAAAGCTTTTTATCATGAACTACTTTCTCTCTTATTCAATGCTTTTACATTGTCAGTTTTTTCGTAATGTCTTTTGATTTGTTTTTCTCAAGATATAATAATAATCTAATTAATAAAATTCATTAAAAAAGACTTTTCATTTTTCATAAGGCTATATCTCTCATTAGATGAAACTCTAAATTAAAAAATAAACCAAGTTTTTAAATGGTACACATACACAAATATGTATATATATATATATATATATATATATATATATATATATATATATATATATATATATATATATATATATATATATATATATATATATATATATATATATATATATATATATATATATATATATATATATATATATATATATATATATATATGTATATATATATATATATATATATATATATATATATATATATATATATATATATATATATATATATATATATATATGTATGTATGTATATTTGTGTGTGCGCGTGTAAAATAAAAATAAAAATTGAATAAAAGAGAGAATTTAAAAAAAAAAATCTTTTTTTTTGTAGGCAGTAAAATAATTGTTAAGGCAGTTTAATTTCTTTTTTATTTTTATCAGATGTATTTTTCAGTTATTAACATGGCTTGATGATAAGACCTTGTCTTCTACCAGCTCCGGTCTAAATTTTTATGCGTTATATTTTGATGTTGTAAAAAACATTGTAAAAGCTTATTTTAAGTTACGAAATAAATAAATCTATAAATAATTATTATCAAAAATCCCTCCCGTATAGATTTCGCTGCAGTAAAAAATAATACTCCCACTTATAGTCTCTAAACATAAGTAAAAATAATAATAAACAATAAAAAATAACTTAAACAGAGCAACCTCGATATAGAACTCTCTAGAAAATGAAACTAAAAATGTCAATAAACAGTTTATAGATGTTCAAAAAAAAGAATTTTAGAATGGCATGGAAAATCTTGTATTTGTAAAGTTTGTCAAAAATTATTTTTTTTACTTTTATTTTTCATTTTTACGTCAAAAAAAATTAATTTTTTGTATTTATTGTCATTTATTTTATTTATTTTATTAATTTCCAAAATTGCAATATGCGTTTACATGCATACAAATTTACAATTATAATTTGAGTTAAACTTTTTATGTAACTTTTTATATATAAATCTCGATATGAATGTTTGTGTGCATTCTCTGATACAGTTTAATGTGTTGGTTTTAATTTGTTTATATGCTATATTATTAGTTTATATAATATAGGTTATATTAGTTTATATACTTTATAAAACTATTGTAAACATTCAACTGAAAATAAAGTTTTTAAATTTTAAATTATAAACACAATATAGATTGGTCCGAGGGTTAAACACAATATAGATTGCTCTGGGGGTTAAACTATACTGCTGATTTTATTATATGCAATAATTAACAATATAAACATATCTTAAAAATTGCTGCAAGCATGATTTTGTAGTGACATAACAAAATAGTCCAAAGTTTCCGTGATCGAGACATGGAGTTTTCCGTGATCGAGACATGGAGTTTTCCGTGATCGAGACATGGAATTTTCTTTACTTAATCAGCAATAAATTCAAAATATTAAAGAGTTATTTCAGGTGCAGTTTTAGAATAAATAGATACAATCATAAACATCAAAAATAATACTTACTTAGTGATTTTTAATTAAAAAAGTAAAGTTTAAAATAGTTTAAGCTTTTGTACAATTCATTATTTGTAGAATTTTATTTTGCACCGACAATTTTTAACCTATTTAAGTTTTGAATGAATTGTTTAAATTGTCGCTATACACAGCAAAATCGGGAATCCTTTGATCATTTTTTTCTTAAAACTAAAAATTTATTTCTTATTTTAAGATATTAATTGCGGAGTAGGAATTTTTTTTTCTTAAAACGAAAAATATATTTCTTGTTTTAAGAAAAAATCGCGGAGTAGGAAATTTTTGTACTGAAACAAGGAATATATTTCTTGTTTTAAGAAAAAAATTGCAGGGTAGGAAATTTTTTTTCTTGAAACAAGAAATATTTTTCTTGTTTTAAGAAATAAATTATGGGGTAGGAAACTTGTTTTTTAAAACAAGAAATATGTTTCTCTCCAAGCAACAATTGCAGATGAAAGAGCCAAAAATAATATAGGTGCTCAAAAAATAAACGAGATTATGGCTGTTGACATTAAATGTCTACAATTATAATCTCGTTTATTTTTTGAGCAGCTTTAGTATTTTTTGTTTCCGACAAATTTTTTTGAAAACGGAAATTAAGGTGGATAACAGTGTCTTATTAATCAGAAGACTGGGAAATTTAACCTAAAAATTTGTTTAGTCATTACACTTTTATGAATCACTGACAAAGTAAGGACTTTAAAAAACGCATGGGGTGGACTCCTACGAAAACCTGCCTTATACCTTAAGAAAAAAAACTTAAATGGAATTGATTCTTAAGAATACCTACATGATTGACTCATGAGAATAACTAATTATAGCTACATGGTTTTTTAACTCGAACACTACATTTAAGGAGCAATTAAGCGAGTGAAAGTCAGTATCAAATGAAGAACCCGCATTTTTTCAGAACCAAACATATATTGACTTTTGCTTTATGTTGCGCAACAATCACAGAATTATATTCCTTGTTAGTAGTGTGTTACTTAATGATACTACCCAGCGGGCATTTGGTTCTAAAAAGACGTCTTTTGAACATTCAAAAGACGCTCAAAACGACTTTTGAACGATAAGGAAATATATTTTCACAAGTGACCAGGCTTGTTATAGTAGTGAACTCTATATAAAGGTTATTACATAACTCTATAATTGACTTTGGGTTTTGGCTTGAGCAGATAGTCTAATTGATGCACTTTCGCGGTGCTCTGTGACAAGACCGTTAGGACTTCTTGGGGCACCTAAAAAATAAAAAAAAAATAAAAAAATGATTAAATTTTTTTTTTTTTATAAAAGTCATAAAAAAAACTCTTTTGAAAAAAAAAATTAATCAAATAGACTGTCTTTTTAAAGCCAAAACTCTTAGGCGATGTATGCATACTCCGCTACGTCTATCCTTACTTAATTCAGTCGAAGTTCTCCGCTGCGCGAATAGTTATTAAACATTTTTAAATATCTTTTTGTGAAAAATTTATTTTGTATAATTTCATATAGTATAAGTCTAAACATATTTTTGAAAGTTAGATCTGGTAACTAAGTGGTAACTAAGATCTAATGATTAGGTAGAATATAATTTATATTTTATGATATTTCCTCTGGGCATCAAATTTGCGTAATTTCAATAATATTACTTATACATTTCCTCTGGGCATCTGTCTAAATTTGCGTAGTTTCAATAATATTACTTATACTATTCTGCTTTTTTGCTTATGCTGTGTTTGTTTCAGTGTAGTTGTGCATTAAAGTTGTTGCATTTTTTTAAATAATAATTATATTTTTAAAGTGTTCAGGAAATAGTTCCAAGAATAGTTTTAATTACAGGTGCCAATTGTATAGGCAGTTAAAAACTATTTCTTTCAACAATTTATAAATTAATGAAAATATATCTAAAACATTTATTCTATTCGTGTGAGAAACCACTGACTTCTATCAAAAGTTTAGTTGGGACCAAGCAATTATATAATGATTTTGCAAATATAAGTGTATATAATATACTTATATAAAAGTTCATTATATACTATATTATATATACAAGCTCATTATATATATATATATATATATATATATATATATATATATATATATATATATATATATATATATATATGTATATATATATATATATATATATATATATATATATATATATATATATATATATATATATATATATATATATATATAAAGATATAGATATATTATTATTACTATAATGACATAGATGTTTGTATATAATATATTCAATTGCCATCTTGGAATAGCCGTTTTCTATATACTATATTATTGCTATTTAATATTTAATATTTTAGTTATTTAATTTTAAAAAATAAAATTTTTTTAAATAAATTGCACAAACCAATTTTTAATTGCTTATGCTTGTATTATTTTAATTATCTTTACTGGCATCATTCTAAAAAATTTTATTTTAAGACTAGTTTTACGTAATTTAAAATTATGTTTTTTTTTTTTGTTTTTTTTGTTTTTTTGTTTTACTAATGAGTCCTTTAATGACAAGAATAATTTGCTCCTATCGTAATGTACAAAATTATTTAGTTTTTGAAAGACATTATGAAATCTTTATAAATTGACAAAATATATTACTTGTATAACATATTTGTCAACGTATTAAAAATATATTTATATAAGATATACTTTAAATGTTAGTCAATAAACTCGCTAATCCAATTAACAAAAGATCAGCCAATCAGCCGATAAATTAGCAAATAAAACAATAAAGCATCCATTCAATTTATCAATAAATTAGCCAACCAGTATAAATCTAATCAGTTTATAAAAATCTATAAACTTAAAAGATTACCAACAAATGTTTTAAATAAAAAATTATACTTAAATCACTCTTAAACGATACAAATTTATTTTTAAATAATAAAAGCAACTTTAATTAAACTAACTTCGCTGTCTTTTTTTGCAAACTGTCAGGTCTCCATCCATTAACAACAAAGTTTAATAGTTTTTTTGATTCTAAACTAGATATTTTTATGGCATGATCGTTTTGCAAAGATAATAAAGTATCTTTGTCGAGAATGTTAAGTAACAGTTCACCGTTAACCTGATTCAAACGCAAAAAGTCACCGAGATCGGCAAGGTTTATTGTTTTTAAGTGAGTATAAACATCGTTTTCTGACCATATTTTTGGATTTAAGCTAATTCTTCGTGATATTTCACTGGGTTCTAAGTTTTCGCATTGCGGTCTCCATCCCTTAACGTAATTTATTAACTTTTTTGCTTGAAATAAAGAGAGTTTTAACTCGCTTACTAGTTCATCTTGGTCTAAACAGAGTAACAGTTCGCCATTAATTTGATTTTTACGAAATGTATCTTTAAATTCAGAAA
The DNA here is from genome assembly GCF_038396675.1 of Hydra vulgaris. Lineage (NCBI taxonomy): Eukaryota > Metazoa > Cnidaria > Hydrozoa > Anthoathecata > Hydridae > Hydra > Hydra vulgaris. The sequence continues at coordinate 14,037,243 of NC_088929.1, forward strand.
GTTTTAAAGTATCTAAAACAAACATTACACCTTCTTCGCTTAGGCTTCGAATCTCTTCCATGCTGGCAACGCGTGTCGTAGTCAGAGGGGAACTTTCTATTGGGGCATTAATTTCATGTGTATTTTTCAGTATAAAATGTTTTTCAGAACTATGTTCAACTTCAGATACTTTGCTATTGTTATTTTGATCATCGCCATCTGATGACCAAAGGTATGCTGCAGTTGGAACATTTTTAGTCTGTGATTTAATGCTCCATTGAGAAATGTTGTCCGAGTCACATCTGTCCTGATTATTATAGTTAGATTTATTGTAAGAGTTTTGTTGTTTTCTGGCACGTACACAGATTCCAGAATCACTACTGCTTTTTCTAGAATGTCGATTTATTGACGGCGTTCTACTCATGTGGTGATTTGTAGAAAGTGCGTCCATGCATTCAATAATATGTTGAAATGAGCCATTAATGCTTCCGCTTCCTGTAGATGTAACGTCAACTGAATAATCTCCTGTACTGGAGCTACCATCTTCACTTGTCATTGATGAGGATCTGTTATCAAAATCTATACTGTTACTCCTTTGAGAAGCGGTTTGTTTAACAGGATTTTTATCGCGAAACCTTGACATTGAACGTCTTAACTTGTTAAATCCAAATTTAGCTTTGACTAGTTTTTCAAAATCTTTACTAAGTTCAGTTCCTTTGTTTCGTTTTCCAGATGTATCAGATACGGCTTTTTGAGTTTGCCCTGTTATTTGCGCAGGGCAACTTCTATAAGTCTTTATGCTGATTGTACTATTTTGCCTACGTGTTCTCGGTGTGTACTTGGCTTCATCACTAACTTGATTTTTTATAGTAAATAAAGAATATGGATCATTTTCATCGTAATCAAACTTTGTTAAATTAATTTTATTCTTGGATGCATAAGCACGCATTTCATTTACACCTGTTGACACCTGAACGGTAACAGGAAGTTCTGCAGAAAAAGTCATGGCATACCTAACACCATCAATAACTGATGTAGCGTAAACGGAGCTATATATATTTTTTTCATCAAGTTTTAATGGACCAAGATGAGGACCGTAGCTGCAATTTTTATCTGAAACAGGAGTGAACTGAATTTCAATAGGTAAACCGTATTCTTTGATAACTTCAGATAACAAAAAACTTTTTGAGGACGCATCTTTTGAAATACACTCTGTAAACAATCCTTTTAAAGAAGATGGCAATATAAAAGATTTTGCATCATCCTCCGCACTACATAAAAGACCAATCAAATCTTCAGAATCTGAAAAAACTTTATTTTTAGTTTCAATCAATGAATTAGAAGCAATATGCGTTCCGTCGGGTAGTGTTATATCTTGATGAGTTTTTAATAAAGGTGGAATTTTTTCTTTTTTACATATATCACCGATGCATGTGTATGGAGTACGTTCGCCAAGTGAAATTAGTTTTACTTCGTATGGGCAATTTAAAGGAATATTTACACACTTTCCGTTTTCGTCTTTTCCAAAAACTTTGACAATTTGTTTTTTACCGTGTAGTATTAAAATTTGTCCGCTAGCTAAAGCATCGTCTTCATCAACCATATAACCTTGAATTACGCGAACAACTTGGGGTAAAACAAAATTCGGATTATCTATTACAAACTTTAATTTATATTCTGTTTTTTTCCAAGTAAACTCATCCTCGTTATTTCCCATATTAGTTTACTAAAAATTGCTATGAAATACTAAAAATAAGAGGAAAAAACCTGATTAATAAATACAAATCAATAATCATAAGTTATTCAAAAACACTAAATATTTTTAACTTTACTGAAAATTTGATCTCTTTAACAATCTAAGTATCTATGTATACATTGCCAAAAAAAATAGCAACCTGAATAACCAATTTCAAATCCGCATTAAGACCCTTTGTTCAGGTTTTGATTTAGCAAAAACATAGTTAACAATTTAATGAGATATAGCCGGGGAAAAATTAATTATGCAACAAATAAATTTGTGTTTAAATATATAACTGATAATATATTGACAAATATTATATATTGAATTATTAATAATCTTTATAAATTAAATAGTTGAAACAAACAAACAAAAAATCGCAAACATTACAAATAAAATACAAATAAAAAATACAAATAATCTACAAATAAAAAATACAAACAGTTTGAAAACTCAGCTCTAAGAAATCTTTTAAAAAACTTTCTGTAACATTTTTTCCTTTTAAAAAAATTTTATCGTTCAAAATATTGTTTCCGATTCGGTTCGACATTTTGAGTCCATTATATTCTATGGTAAACATTAAAAGATGCGCTTTTTTGTCAACTTCTTACTTAATCAAACATTTAAAACACAGCTTATTTTGTTTGTGTGCTTTAGAGGTTTGCACTATTGTACCAAAGCCTAACATCTCCAGTCATATTATTTGACATTTGTGATTTAATATATTTTTACGATAAGGAGTTTTCATTCTATTATCACCACAGATAAAAACATCTTTCAAAAAAGTAATTAACCAATGACAACTAAGTACAGCTTTATTAATACCATTATAATTATTATTTCATCAACGCATGCAAATGAAAAATGTAATCTTAATACCAAATAATTAACCCTACTGTGCGTCTAATCTATTCTGACAATTTAAACGTACTCTTCGTGTACCATTGCTTTGTCGATTGTTTTAACTTAAACATGTTTGTACGTACGATTGTGTCGTCGATTTTGTCAAGTTTACCGTATTAGCAAACTTTGCATTGTTTATCTCGTAATAGTATTCGTATGTAGTGAGAAACATTTAAACTCGTTTTTAGTTTTTTGAAACGGGAACCAACTAGTATTTTTGGTCATTATACATTTAGTTCCATACGGTGCCATCTTTTGCTTTCAAACAAAATTAATAAAAAGAATTTACGGAAGATTTTTTCTTTATATAACAGAAACAACAGGCATTTTGTTCTATTACGCTTTTCAAATTAAAAACGATTTTCTTTTTAATCTTTTCAAAAGCAAACCATTCACCGAATATCCTTTACATTAAATATATTTTTTAAAAATTTTAAGGTGTTTAAATCACTAGTACTCTAAAATAAGAACTAACAATTTCAGTCATAAAAACATGAGCACTTTTATTAAGATGTATCAAACCCGCAGACTCATAAGTACAACAAACAGTTTAAGTTTTTTTAAAGTTCTATTTGATTAATTTTTAAAAGCTAAATAAAAAAATTACTGTATTTAGCAAATATTTGCAATTCCAGTACTTTATTAAAACTGCAAAAGACCGCATTTACTATGGTTACGTAATGCAGAAAAAAGTTGTTTTTATTTATTTAATGCTATAAGCAATAATTGGTCACCTCCTACTGTTCTTTCATATATTTAAATTAACGGTGATAAAAATTATATGGTTTAAACAGTAACTTGCCTTCAAAAAACTTATTTTAGCATGTTTAATTAATGTCATGTCATGCATATATTATTAATTATAACCTTTCTAATTATTAATATAGTATATATGTATATATATATATATATATATATATATATATATATATATATATATATATATATATACATATATATATATATATATATATATATATATATATATATATATATATATATATATATATATATATATATATATATATATATATATACATGTATATATATATATATATATATATATATATATATATATATATATATATATATATATATATATATTTGTTTGTGTATATATATATACTTTTTGTGTATGTATATATATATATATTTGTTTGTGTATATATATATATATATATATATATATATATATATATATATATATATATATATATATATATATATATATATATATATATATAAATTTAAAATGGTGCTTTGATGATAAGTATTTAAAATAGTTAATAAAATAATTAAATTTGTAGTTTGATTATGTTACAGTTTCGAATTTTAGCATTTATTTTAATTGAATTTATCTCAACTTTTTGTATTTTATATATAATACTTATTGATTTTTTTAAATTTTATTTACATAACCGAAATTCCTAACCAATCAAGTTCTCCGTTTTCACACGTTTCTTCAATGAAAACAATATCATGAAAAAAAATAGATTACTGAGCTGCTCGCACTTTTTAAAAAATGTTTCCACGAAAAAATATTTACCTTGAAGTAATCGCGATGACATTTAGTACAATGCAGATAATAAACTTGTCGTTAAACACATAAAATAGGAGATGTTATCATAATTAAAAAAATTCTATTTTAGATATCGATTATGTAAGATTATATACACATAGCGATGATTAAGCTTGACATCATACAATTATATTGGTGTTCGGATGATACATCGATTCCTTGCTCGGAAGATACATTGATTCCTAAATTGGTACACTTAAACTGTCATGTTACAAAATACGTTTTGCAATTTATAAAACAACAGTAAATAATAGCATATTTAAAACAAAAATTTAAATAATGGTAAATTTAATTTATTTAATTATGAAAGACATATGAAGAAACTTTTTCAAAAAATAACAGTTGAAGCAACAATAAAGTTACATTGCGTTATAACAATGCCATTATAAATAATAATGCTATTATCAATAACAATTATTAGGCGAAAAAAGAATCTCCTAATGACAATGACAATACCAAAATTGTCGGTAGAATTGTTTATATTGTGTTAAGGCATTCGACGCCGCTTTTTTATTCAAACTGCAAACATATATTATATTACTCAAATTTTCACATGTTAACACAAATTAAAATGAAGAATTTTTTTCCTTCTTTCTACGATAGTCTAAGCTTGAGATGGTTGTGTGATAATCCTTATTTTTTATTTAGATCTTTCGTTTAATCAGATCATACATAATCTTTTTCCATCTTACAGAGCAGCAAGCTGTGGAGATCTGCAGCAATGTTTTATGTCATTTACACTTTGACGCATTGCTGTTTATATTATATCATACTATATTGTATTGTATATTCATACTAATATATTTATATATATATATATATATATATATATATATATATATATATATATGCATATATATATGCATATATATATATGCATAAATATATATTTATATATATATATATATATATATATATATATATATATATATATATATATATATATATATATATATATATATATTTGTATATATATATATTTGTATATACATTAATTAGTATTATTAACTGAGCTGTATTGCAATATTTGTAGATTGTTTAATGTCTAATAACAAGATATTTGCATCTTTTCCTCATGTTTACATGATATTATTTGATCATAGTTTTATGAGTACAAAATTTAGAAAAATATTATAATTTAATTAAAAGTTTATTTAATTTCAAGAAGATCGACATAAATATTATCAGATTTGGATGCTTTTTGAGACTTGGTTTATTTTTTTAAGCTCAACAATAGTCTAGTAATATAAATAAATTTGTCGGTTTATAAAAAAAGGAATTCCCCTTCAATTGAACAAATTTCCCAAGGGAGTGGAAAGGGAAATTGAGCTTGAGTTAATTTTTTTTTTTACTTTTAAATTATCATGGATTAACTTTTCGTGATTTTTTGTTGCTTTCAATGAATAGAATAGATACAAACAATTAAGATATAAATAATCAAGATACAAGCAATCAAGATACAAACAATCAACATATAACTAATTGATCGTAACCTAATTAATTTCCTCAATTAAGCACGCTAAATACTTTTGCTGGTGAAATAACATCTTAGTGTAAATTTTTATAAAATTTTTAAAGCTATTTCAATAATAATAAAATAAATACGCACAAAAAAAGATTAACAAAACCCAATAAAATTATAACAACATGTATTATCGAGTTGGTATTCAATACAGAGAGCTAGAAAACGCATTTATTTGTTATATTGAAAACAATCTTTTTTTTTTTTTTTTAATTTGCCTGTAATTTTGGATAATGCATAATCGTATTGCTTTTGCTCTTGATTTCATAGAACGTTCTTCAATTTTTTGCATACAATGAATGATTTTTTTGAACCAACAAATGAAAGAAATCGATATTTATAAATTGTAAGAAAATTAATGAAAATACATTTTGCTGCATGTCAAGTTTATAATAATTTCCTATTTGCATACGGAAGCTAAAACCTACAGTCTGCGAGGTGGTTGGAAATCCGTTCACTCTAACGCACAGTTAGCTAGAAAAGGATAAAAAAAAATTAAAAAAGTGATCATGAGTAACTTACAAGAAAAGTTGCCAAATAATGATGTCAGTCCGCGTCATCTAACACGTCACCATGCTTTTTCGAATTTGTTGCTAGATGAGATTTTTTTTTTCTTTTACAAATAATTTTTAATCAACGTTAAATTAAACGCTAAATTATTTTCAAATCGTTTTTTATTGATGTTTTTCTAAAAGTGTTTATATTATTACGTAGTGTTAATTTGTTTACAATATTGTAAGTACATTAAATAAACTACTAGAGCGCCAACTGCATATATTTCAATCATAACCCATTATTGTAAAACAAGATTACACTTAAAAAAGTTTATCAAAAATCTTCAAATACAAACTTTTCCTTGAACTTTGAAAAAACCACCAAATTAACCAAAGTTAAACTAATTTACAAGAGTTAATTTTATTTAAAACTTTGTATCAACGAGGTTTGCAGAACATCGATGCCACTTAGCAAATTAGAACTGTCATTGCCCACAGTCAAGCCGAAGGTGTTTTCTTTTTCCTCGTCAAATTTTTTGCATCTGCTATAATTTCTTAATCTAAATGTTTGATGTTGTTGATTAATGTATAAAGATCAATGGAGCTTGTGTTTTGGCAAAAGAGTTTGTATTGAGATTATATTGAAGCTTGTTTCATAGTCAATGTAGCTTTTATCGTGCTTGTATCAAATTTGTTTTCAATAAATTTCAGGGTTACAATGTTTAAATCAATATTTTCATTACCATCACCTAATTGTTGATTAAGATTTACGGGTTTTTACTACCTTATTCGTTTTAGGTGTGTCATTGTTTTAAAAGACAAACAAAGTTATGGGTTGATTCATGAGTAAGGTAATCAAAACTGTATTTTGAAAGAAAAAGATAAACTTATTATATAGTCTAACCTTTCTATAATCTTGCCGAGTAAGCTATACATTTTTCCTTCCAAGTAACTGAATAGTAAGGTACTTTTGTAGATAACTCTATAAATAACTCTTAACGAGTGTATAAATGATAAAGTGTCTTTATCGAGTACCCTATGTATATACAATAAGTAATAACCTAAATTTATTTATTTATTTATTTTTTTTATTATTTTTTTTTTTAAGTGCCCCAAGAAGTCCTTACGGTCTTGTCACAGAACACCGCGGAAGTGCATTTAATCCTCTTTCCGTACCGTGACGCGAAAATTTGTCCAGAGCTCGTTTCGAGCCTCGATCTCCTGCTTATAAAGCAAGCGCTCTAACCACTGCGCCACGGCCGCACGAACATATTATTAAAAAAACAATTCAGCAATTTTAAGGAGGTGTGTGACACCCCCCGAAAAGTAGCCGATTTTCAAGTCATAGTCGGTTTTTTCAGAAATTTAATTGGCATTTGACACATTTCAGTTGGCAGATTTTTGGTTTTGACTTTCTTTTTCTATTTTTATTTTAGGAATTTTTAAAATTTTTGAATTTTTGAAATTTTTGAATTTTTGAAACTTTTCACACCCCCCCTTCCCCTCCGTCTCATTTTATTCCTAAAATAATATATTGTTATACCCATGGCGATACTTACTACGTATTAACTATCGCCATAATTATACCTTTTTTAATATGTAACTTCTTGTAATTTACAAAAATTCAAGTAAATTTTTTAAAATTTAAATTTAAGAGTTCTTTACATTAAGTTTATTAAAAATTTATTGTTTTGTTACATAAGTTTCTTAAACTAAAAATATAAAATCTAGGGAAGGCGGTTTACCTGGAAAATATATATACAAAATAAGGTCTAAAATAGATTCTGTAACAAATTTTTTTTGACATAATGGCATCAGACGCTAAGTGTTTTTTTTATTAAACATCAAAACATATATTAACCCTGTTTAAAAGTTTGAAAAATAGCTTTCTCTACATTACATTATCATTGTTTAACACTACATTACAACATTATACCACCGGTAGTATACCTTAAAAATGGGTCTGATGTACCTTAAATTTTAAATTTTTTTTTCACAGATTACTTTTATGTTATAGATTTTATATATTTAGATTATTTGATATTAAACAGATTTGAGAAATAAATATGGGTGAAAAACTACTTTAACAAAATGGAGGCGCTTGTTTGAATATTGGAAAACCATTTTAATAATAATCTGATTTATGAGTGTCAATGTCCTATGAGTTTTTCTGGCAAAAACTGTGATATTGATATGCATTTATGCGACAAGCAATCACCTTGTCAAAATGGTGGCACTTGTTTGAAATTAAAAAAGCATTTTAACAATGATCAGGTTTATAATTGCAGATGTCTTTTAGGATTTTATTAGAAAAACTATGAAACTGAGATAAATGGTCAAAATGGATTTCAAGAAACAGAAGAGTCCTTGCCACGAAGTACTCGAGAACAGTGCATGTCCCATTACATGCCTCATACAAAGGTTACTTCTTGTATGATCCTAAAGGATAAAGGAGAATTTTTAAGCTTTTTGCAGCCACGTGTCTTTCATCCCCACATTTAAAACATCGAAAGATATTCTTTTGCAGTCAGGTTTTTTTGCCATTAAACATTTTTTCGCAATATAATTCAACCATCTGCAGTTGTAACACACTGACAGAACTTTTTTAGCTTGATTTCAAAACACAGCACCAACACCATCATCTACGTAAACACGGTTTCAAAACAGCTCTTACTTTGGGTAACATAACATTAATACAATCCATAACGGCTTGAAACTTTCTAAATTCAATTCGTATTTACAAATTTATATAAAATTTTGTGTGGATAAAATGTTACCGTTGTTACCCTATTATATTTTAGCAGCTGGATTGTTGATATATGGCTCTTATGGTTGTCAAGTAAAAGAATGTAAGGATTTTATTAAATATGGTTTACAAAATGTTTCATAAACTTCAAAAACAAGTTTTTATTCTATCATTCTAATGGGTTTGCTTCTCCGATTTTACCTCTGAGGTCCCTTTTAACATAAAATTCTTAAAGTTTTTACGAGAGAAAATCAACATTAAAGGCATGCAACCAGTGTGTATCTTTGTGGTACTACCTAGGTACACAACATTAATTACCTCCGAGGTACACCACTAGTAAATATTTTTCAAAATGGTCATCACGTACTTCTAGATTAAGTGAGCCAGTTTCAAACATGTGTAATTGTTGCTGGAAACATGAATCAAAAATTGTGATTACCAGCTTGAAAATGAAGTTAATACTTACGCTGCTATGAAAAATAAGATGTTCTAAATAAGGATTTTTTTATTATAAGAATTTTTTGTTTTCACTGCAATAATACGTATGTTGAGCAGCGGTAGAACGAATTTTCAGTAGCCTCTAGTGACTGCCGTGGTGTAGTGATTAGAGTTCTAGCTTTAGATCCGTGGTTCAAAATCTGCACTGGCCATATATGAATCATTGGTAAGAAAAGAGACGCAAATTTCCTGGTTAAATCCTATTCTGCAGTGCTCTGAGATAAGACCGTTAGGACTTCTTGGACTACCTAAATAGCTAATAACTAATAAAAAAATATATTCAACCAGGGTTTTAGTTTAAATTTATCGCTCAAGATGGCGGCGCAATTGATGTCTTAGACCTCTAAGATTAGTAAAGTCTAAAATTGATGTGACTCTAAGTTACAATTAGTTCAAAAGTACCATTACACCATAGTTACACCATAGGTACACCATTCTCCCTTAATAAAAAAATATTCATAAATTAGTTATATATTTGCTTGTATATTTTTATATTTTTGCATTTTTTTATTAGGTCTACAAAATTGTATAAGTAATTAGACATTTACCACACACCAAAATGACAAATGTTTACAAACATCTTTTGTTTACGGGATTGGTTAAAGATGTCCATCGTAATTGCTCCGAGGAATCTATTTTTATTTATATGTTTTTAGTGGATTACACAATTTTTTAAAGACAAAATCACCTTATTTGTTGGTTTTTTAATTACTAATGGAATTTATTGAGATATTTTTTTATTAATTTGATAAAAAAGAAAAAAAGAAAAAAACTATAACTATGAAATTTTTTTAGTGAGAAATTAATAGTTGTTAGAGAAACGAAATATCAAAGCGTTGCAACGATAATATTTCTGATCAGCAACTTTGATAGCATCATTGCAAACACTCACAGGCATTTTTTTTTTTGTTTATTTATTTATTTTTTCTTATTTTGCTATTTTATTAATAGTTTGTAACATCTGATAATTGAAACCTGTGAAACTCTGAATTATGTTTTAAATGTCAACAGTATAAATAACAATCTCAATTAAGTTTCACTTTTGATTCACTTATATAAGAAGAGGATTCAGTGCAAATACTTTGATAAACAAATATTTTAATAAACAGTTATTTCATATAAAACGTAATGAAGTTTTCATAAGTAGTCGTAGCTGGCCTTGGTAGTCGCACTGTTATAAAATTTACCTATTATTCCAAATATTTTGGTATTTTTGTCACTGCGTAAAATATACATAAATATAAATTTATTATTCATAAATATGATTATTTATTATTTATTTAATTTATTTAGTCATTAAAAAAATGAATACAATATCGTTTTATGTAAATAAAATTTACATGACCGGGTCTAAAAGAAGACAATATTTGCCTTATCACTACGCCCCGACGTGCTTTAATCAGCAAGCGTGTACAATCATTAAAATGTAAACATAAAATTACTTTGTACCATATGAAAAAAAATACAAGTTTTACAAGTATGTTAAGATCAGTAACTAATCTATAATCAAAAGAAAATCCTAAAAAAAAGATTGAAAAATAAAATAATAATAATTACACCTAAAAATTAAAAGTAAGTTAATAGGAGAATTTAAGAAAAATTTAAGTTAAAGACCAGTTAATAAGATAGTTATTAAAAAAGAAATAAAAAATTAAAAAAAAAAAAAAAAAAAGGAAGACGAAAAAAAGAATCTTAAAAAGAATATAATTCATTTGTAATAGTAAAGGCAGATTTCCACGAGACGAAAAAAATTGCGCAAAGCGAATTTTTTCGTCAATAAGCATGCGCAGATAAAACATTTCTGGTAATTTTGACAAAAATGTTTTATCTGCGCATGCTTATTGACAATAATGTTTTATCTGCGCAGGCTTATCGACGAAAAAATTCGCTTCGCGCAATTTTTTTCGTCTCGTGGAAATCTGCCTTAACACAAGCTGCTGTAACGACTATTGTCGCGGAGCATAAAGTTTAAAATTTATACTTTAACAGCCGTTAACAAATATTTATCTAGTCTAGCTTTAAAAGAATTTACTGTCATTGCAGAAACCACTTTTTCAGGTAAAGTATTCTAATGAGGTATCACTCTGTTCGTTTACATTCATTAACATCGTTAAGAAGTTTTTGTTTGAGTTTTTGTTTGAATAGAGAAAGTGAAAAACAATTTTTCAGCTGGTTATTTAATAAAGTGTTCCATAATTTAGGACCTCTGATGGCAATAAAAATTTAGTAACAAAATAGTGCATTTTAGGTTGCTCAAAATTGTAATTTGAAAATCTTGTAGGGTACTCGTGGTTAATTTTATTGAAAAGTGTATTAAATATTATAGGAGTTACTTTAATATGAAATTTGTACATAAATAGAAGAATTTGATAAAGATTCAACGGAAAAACATTATTTATGTGATGATTTTTAAATTGTTCTTTAAAATGTGTAAAACGACCTGCACCTGAAATAATTCTGACAGCGTGTTTTTGTCTACTAAGCAATTTTTTAACTTTACTTACATTAGAGCTGCACCATGCAATATTTGCATAGTTTATATAACAATGTATGAGGGAGAAATATAAGATTTTTAAACAGTTTTGATTTAATAATTGCTTAGCTTTGCATAGAATGCCAATATTTTTTGAAATTTTATCTTCTAACGTTCTTATTTGTTCTCTCCATGTCAAGTTTTCGTCAAGTATTACTCCTAAAAACTTTAATGATGACTCTCTGATCATTTTAGAGTTACCAATATAAAGATCATGGAATATTTTCTTTATCGTGAATTCGATGAAAAAAAGTATACTAAGTTTTATTTAAATTTAATGACAATTTGTTTGCCTTAAACCATTCCGCTAGATTTAAAAATTACTTATTTACTATTTTAAATAAAAGGTTGACATCTCCATTAGAATAAAATAAATTCGTATCATCTGCAAAAAAAACTGAATTTAAAATGTTTGAAAACTTATGGAAGTCATTTACATAAATAAGGAATAACAGTGGACCCAGAAATGAGCCTTGGGGAACACCGCAAGTTATAGTGAAGCAATCAGTTTTTCCTTCTTCGTGTGCTATGTATTGTGTGCTAGATATTGATGATGCGCTTAGATATAAATGTACATTGGTTTTAAACAATTATTAAATATACATCACAATGTAAGCCCAAATCGTATTACTGATGCTTAAAACATTTTGAATAAATAAATAATAATAAAAACGAAAAATCGCTTTTATATTAAAATACAATAGCTAAGCTATAAATTGTGTTTATACTATATTTAATTTTATTTATGTATACTATCTCATCTGATATTAATAGTTTATTCAGATTATATTTTCATCCCATTTTATCAATTTTTCTACATTTTCAAATTTAATCCAAGCAATACATTGTTTAAAATATACTAATTCAAGTTTAATCCAGACGATACATTACTTAAAAACATACTTCTAGGTGTTTTATTATGATGTTTTATTTATGTTACGTTCAGAATTGATTACCAATCTACTTTCATTTTAGATGACTACTTATGTTCTCCATGGATGGATTTTGCCGAAAATAATTCAGTCAGTAAATTAAAAGACATAAGGTTTTTGTTAAATATTACTGTGCATTATTATTAACTATTAATTTTCATTTTATGACCAAAATCTTCACAAATTAACTAAAAAAGTATTGAAAAATATATTATATTGATCAATCAGCTATTTAGTGGAAATTTTATACTTGCAATTTGTTTGTTGCAAACATTTAATGATAACTAAATTGCTCGGTGTTCCGTAACAAGATTATTAGATTTTCTTCGAAAACGTTAGCAACCAGAAGAAGAAAAATTTTAGTTTAGTCTTTTAATAATAAGTGATAATTAAAACCAAACCTCTACTGGGAGAGCTTACCGATTGCAAGTGCAAATCTTGTAAAAAGTTTGGTATTTTCAAAACAAATGTTCAGTATTTTTACGCACATATTTTGGTGTTGTTAACGCATAAAACTTTCAAAAAAAAGTGAAATGAATAGTTAAAATAAACCAATAGTTGACTGTGAATGACACCACACCCAAAGACATTTTTAAGAACTAAACAAGTCTATAAGTACTGTTTACAATGAAACTAAGCGTTTTTAAATGACTGGTCGTGATAAGAGGAAGCTTGGCAGTGGTTTAAAGAGGTCAGTTTAAACTCCTTAATTACTACTTTTACTTTGTCAGTTTAAACTCCTTAATTAATACTTACTACTCTTAAGTAATCTAGTAAAGTGAGGAGGAAAATGGCTTAAGAGCTCTCAATGAGTGAGCATACTAGAAACGTGGTCAGAAAGGATCTTAAGGCAAAATCAAGAGTCAGGAATAAGAAACACCTACTTTTCCCAAGTATCAAAGAAAAATGATTTGAAAGATTAAAGAAACTTCAGGGTCTCCTGAAGATAAGATCAATGACCATCCTCTGAATAAATGTTTACTGTTTTTTCTGTTTTAAACAGGATACCTAACTGTTTTATTAGTCATCAACCATTCTAATCAGTCCCAGAGCATGTAAAGTATACAAATATAATGGTTTCCTTGTTTAGAAAGTTGACACAATCACTTCAAGGATGCTGAGGCACTCAGACATCACAAGAATAAGTAGGTGATCCGCACACTCAAGACCCTCCTGAATTTCATCAGTGAGTTGTGGAATGGCTGTTAGCATATATCTGCATTATCATTTGTACAGGCCTCGTGGACATTAGATGGGAGGCCTACAATCTCTATAATTATCATTGTGAAAGTGTACAGAGTAGAAATAAAAAACATTGCTAAACGCAAGATTATTAGCAATGTTTTAAGATGCATGTCTTCCATCTGCACTTCCACAATACACCAGCAGCTTCTTCAGGGTCTAGTTCTATGAAATATTGTGAAACGTAAGGCCAAGGTATGGATCAAAGTTCCTAAACAAGTAAACAAATTTCTTTAAATATAGTTTAAATTATGGCTAATTTGTATTTTTAATGTTACTTTATCAATTCTATTTTATTATTAACGAGCCATTTGATGTTATTATTTGATGCTAGTGCCCTCTATGGAAAAGTATTGATAAAATCTCATTACTAATGAAGTAATCAAGTTTTCTAAAAATAACTTACTTTGATGACCACAAACCAGTTATGAAAGCGACTACAGCAGCATTGACTTTTAGATCTGTTACAATCTTGTTGGTTACTGCCTCCTTGACCAATTGACAAAGAAGAGAAAACTTTGATCTAACTATAGTTTTAGGTGACTTTAGGTGGAGCTTTGGATTCAACTATTTGACAAAGTCTGAAAATGCTCCCTCATTGATATTATTGAAGGCAAGATTAAAGTTCGCTAAATACTTCATCAAAGCCAAATCAAATTTCAGATGATCTGATGACGTGACATTGTGCTTGATAATTTGCTGCAAGAATGGTAGTGTGGTTTGGACAAATGAGTCCATTCCACCTGTATTGACAGACCTCTGAAAAAAATTCTTTCTTATTTGTTTTTCGTGTGGGTAAACGGCATCTATATAGAATGATACCAAATGATATCATAAGTTTGTATAAATTTAGAAAAAATAATGTTGGATATAACCAATGAATCAATAACATCAATTTCAGAAATAAAGAGCGCTAAATTTGAGTGCTTAGGTTGGTCTCTTTTCTTATGAGAAATCCTCTTCTCCACTTTATTGTAAAGTTCATCTAGCTTCTAAGTATCATTCAGTCTTTTTTGATCTCAAATAAATTACTGTTCTGGCCGTATGGATGAAAGGATCTGATGTGAGTCCTCAGAGAGCGGGTACTGGAGCTTGGTGTAGACATAATCTTTGCACAAAGTGATCCTGTTCCGCCGGCACTTGACAAATGACCTAGGGATGACTTTTGTCCGCCATGTTGAGACCTTAACTTTTAAACTAAGTTCATAATTCTTAGGTTTTTTAAGAATGCGTCTTTTTCAAACAAGACATAGCGGTTTCATTTTATTTTCAGATTTTATAGATTTCCATAACTTAACAAAAAATAATTCCCTTTAGACAATAAAAAGCAGTTGGAAAATTTGTTCTTTTTACAAGAGCATTTTGTACAAAATTAGCGTTTTGTGTAATTATCTTTGGACGAGTGCTAACGTTTACAACACTACAATTCCCTCGAGCGTCTCCTCTAGAAAGAGTTCTTATTTGAATGCTTATAAAAACCATACCGTAGATTTTCCGAATTCCGAACAGTCCCTAATTCCGAACAGCTTTAGTTACTTATTTTTTACTTTTACATTTTATTTTAGTTACTTATTTTTACATCTTTTATTTTTGTGGGATTTTTAAAAGGAAAACTGATATGAAAAAATATTTTTTTAATATATATTGATACCATGAAATTTTTTAATTGCAAGTAAAACACTTTTTAAAACCCTAAAAAACTAACAGTATAAAACTGGCTTTAAAAAAAGCAAATCAAACTGTTTGATGTAGAATTTGATGGCGATTATTTTAAAACCAGTACTTTTTTGCGTAATTTAAAACGTTTCCCAAATTCCGAACAGATTTTGGAATGCATTATATTTTTTGCAAAAGTTTTTACTTGCTAACAGTTAACAACAATATTAAACAATAGTATCTTAGCAACATTAAATTAAAAACTAATAAACGCTTTTAACTTTTTTTAATGAATTTCTAAACGACTTTTTATCTTAACGTTTGTTGATGAAAGTAATGCCGAAAGTTAAAAAAAAATGAAGATCGCGATAAAAAAATTAAACGTTGTATTAAGGCTATCAGTAAGAAGATATTATAATCAGAAGCCACTTTGCGCTACAACATTTCTAAAACAGCTATTTTTTGCAGATTAAAAGAAATAAATGGAGCTGCTGGTGTTGGTAGGCCTAGAGCAATAAGCTAAGTAACAAAGAGGCTTATAGTTAAACTTGTACAGTTTATGAGTGACATTGGGTTCAGCTTAAAAAGAAATGATATTTTAACTGTGGTTGAAAACTATTTAAAGGAATCTAACAAACTCATTTATTCAAGCCCGTAAACCTAATCAAAAGTGGTACAATAGTTTCATGAGAAAATATGCGAAAAACATCTGTGAAAGAAAGGCGACTAATATGTAAGAGCGGTGTCTTCGCAAACAACAATTATTGATGAATGGTTTAACCAAGTTGACGCTGTTTATCGAGAGCATAATTTAAATGGAAAGCTGTTTCATGTGTTCAACTGTGATGAAAGTGGATTGAAATTCGATCAAAGTAAAGGCAACATTGTTTGTCGAAAAGAAATAAAAAAACATCTTGCCCCAACAAATTTAAAGCAAATGACTACAATTTTAACTCGTTGCTTTACGATCTTTGTAAAAGACATTTACAAAGGTCAAAATTCGATGAAAGCTTAGGTTCAAGGTAGTGCTTCTGATGTTTATTATTTTACCAGCAAATCAGGATGGATTGAAATTGAAAATTTTATAGAATAGTTTTGTTCAAATTTTTTAGTTCACGCAATCAAACTTCAAGGATCTAAAATTCTATTTTTAGACAGCCATGCATCTCATATCAATTTTGAACTAAAAAGATTATCTAAATCAAACAATATAATTTTATTCCGATTGCTAGCTCACACAAGTTATGTTTTTCAACTACTAGATGCAGAAGTTTTCAAAACATTAAAGGCGGAATGAAAGCGAATTATAGAAGTTTACTTGATTAGAAATTCTAACCAAGTAAACTTCTATAATTTAATAACTTCTAAGGTTTAAGTAACCAGCCGTTTCCAGCCACGCAAAAAAACCTTATTGCAAATAAAGGCTTTAAAATGGAAAATGTACGTAGTGGTTTTGAAAATACAGATATATTTCCACTCAATCGTTCAAAAATAACTCCAAGTAAAACTGTAATCGGCGCTATTTTTCAAGATGTAACAAACGACAAAATTGAGAACTGTTTTTCTGGAAAGTCACAAGTTTTACTCGATAAGACTAATAAAATAACTTCAAAAAACTCTATGAATAGACTTTCAACAAAAGAAGTATTGCTCAAAAACTACACCTTTTCAAGATGTAGTTGAGAACTTGAAATTTGTAATTAAGAAAAGTAAGATATAATTGAGAAGATAAAAGTTGTAAAATCAATAAGATATAAAAAGTCATAAAAAAGGCATTTGAGGTTTAGGCGGTAACTGGAAAAATCCTATTGGGTGTCAATTAAAACTTTCTTTTATTTTATTTTGTGAAAAGTTTAGTTGAGATTTTAGATGAATAATAAATAAAACACAAATAGTTTATTTACATAAAAATATAAAATTTAAATATAATTAAATCAACGTCATTAAAAATCATTGCAATATTTAGTTAAGCACCAACTTGGACGTCTCCCATATTTGAAATTGTCGCGTAATGCGTGGTCGTTGCGCGTGTTCAATCGCTTCCCATTATTTTATTTTTTGCCGCAGAAACAATTCTTTCTAAATACTGCATTCGTTGTTCCATAATCATAGCACCTAATACAGGTGGAATGCGAATCACATTTTTAACGTTAATTTTTACCAGGTAGTTTCCACTTGGTTTAACAATGGACTGTAGGGTTCAAATCGTAACAACTGAGCCGGTGATTTTCAAACACCCTTTCCAAACAAGCATGACATGGAGAATTGTCTGTTACGACGACCAAATCCTCTAAACGATTCTCGGATGTAACTAACTGGTTAAACATAACCAACATCCACTCATTACAAGAATCTTCTTTAAATGATCCTCTGCAAGTTTCCATCATAACGGCATTTGTTGTTGATATAGCTGCAATCAAATGTATGAATCAGGCATTTTAATTATTGCTCTTATGACCTGTTTGGCACTCCCTTGCATTGTTCTTCAAAAAAGGTTAAAATTTGTTTCATCCAACCGAACTATCTGATGACCATTTGTGATTTGTTCGTTGATGTTCCTTCAGCTCTTTTTTATTTGTTTTCATTACTGTTTCTTGTAGAAAGCACCTTCGAAAAAATTTTCCTTTGAAGTAATTGACGGTTGTTGTGCTGACGCTAATATTAAATTGTCTTAATATTTTTATTTTGGTAAACTATCATATTATTTAAGTTTTGATCATCAGTCAATTTTTTTGGTTTAAAATCACATCTTCAGATAAAAATTAAATTTCTGCTGCGAACCCACTTGAAGGCTAACTTACATTTGACCCCTAAATTTTGCGCCAGAGTCACCCATTCGTTATTTTGCTTTAAATATTTAGCAATTTCTTTCAACTTGTTTGGTTGTATGTATTTCATGCCGACAAATTGGGCAAGTTGGTTCTGGTTATTCCAGAAGCAAATGTAAGCTAATTTGGTGAAATAAATGCTGAAACAGATTCAATTTAATAGCAAACTTTCGGCTCATAATTTAATGACAAATAACTCAACGATCTTTCAATTCCATTATTATTGCTGGTGCATACAAATACCTAATTTGATATTATTAACTTTGATTATTCAAATTCATGTTCCAGAAAACCTTTTGTAATGACCTATAAGCTTACATTGTGAATTCGCAATTACAAATTATGTATTCTGGGTATTGTGATTTATCTTCCTCCGGCTAATTGCCATATAGAGGCCACATACCCGGGCCAGCAAAGACATGCTCAGCTCACTAAAGAGCATCATCACCCGCTGATTAATGAGGGAGCATTTGCTAAGGCTGCAACCAATCTCATACTAGTAACTGAGATTTCTGCTGGTTAACAGTGGTTAACTGACAGAAACAGACAGTGACAGTGAAGGTTTTTTTTAAATTGATAACAAAAATTAAGACAGGATCTAATAAATAGATAATGCACACTCTGTTCCAATACAATTTTATGCCCTTACATTAACATATAAATTTAACTTTAAATTTTAAAAATCTTTCTACTTAACTCTAAGCTAGAGGTCTACGCTAGTATAAATTATATACTATTTTAAATTGAATGCTACTTTTTGGGATTTGATGCGTACGCTCGGAATTAAAAAAACGTGTTCCTAATTCCGAACAAAAATTGGAATTCGATTAAATTTGCACACGGAGCTGCAGTCCATGTTCAAATTTAATCGAATTCCAAATTCAGTTAAATTTTTTTCATTCAAATTCGAAATAAAAAAGGGCTTGTCGACGTTCTCACAACAGCGTCAACATGAAGGCTGCCATCAAAAAGGAAAGGAACTTGATGCCCAAGGACTACATCCAGACCAAATGTTATAGGTACAGAACTCAACTTGAAACTGTTATTGATGCTTTGGGAGAACATATTAAATATAGATGTGATTGATGTCTATTTTAACACTTTTTAGTGAACAATTGTGTACACCACCAATTGTGTACACCAACAATTGGTACACCACCTTAAGGTGGTACACCACTAAAAATTTTGTAATTTTATAACATTTATAAATTTAACATTTTATAACTTACCCAGTAAGCATAGAGTTGCTCAGAATAGGTTAATTTTCAGTCAAAATTGGTTGAAAAATAGATTTTTAGAATAATAATAACAAATAGAATTTTCGACCAAAAATTGACGGTTTATTTAGATTTACATTTCAGGTTTTTTAATTTTTACTACGATTACAATATTGACTAAAATAAATCAATATTGTAAACAATACATTTAAAGGGCTGAAACGTTTGCCAATCTTTACATAAAGAAAAAAAGTTTGAATATTTTGATGGTTTTGTTAGATAAGTTTAATAACATTTAATTTTGAAAAAAGGAAAATTCTTAATTCTTTCCCCTAAGTTTTAAACAACAATGCAAAACATAAGCTAAGTAAGACAAAGAAACAACCTCTTATTATAATATTATTAAAAATAGGACCAATTCAAAACGCTTAATACATTTTTAAATAGACTACATTTAAACGCTTTATATACCTTTAAGATTGTTTCCTCTACTGATATCATAGATTTATATTTTTAAATCATTATCCTTCTTTCATTTACTCGTTTACATATTTTTTCTAATTAACATTGATCTTGGCATGAAAAATTAATTATAAACGCATGATGTTTGAACATGAAATTTAAAGCTGCATTTATTTTATTTATCCAAATACTTAAGTAATCTAAATATAGAAAGCAATAATCTAATTTAATAAATTATGCAGATTAATTTAATAAATTATGCAGATTACTTTAAATCTTTGCAAGTTTTAAGAGCAGAAACACAGCTATTAACAGATTGCTAAGCACAAGATTGAATAATGTTAAACTTGATCTACCAAACGTTTGATGATTGGTTAGCAAAGCGTATTGAAACTTTATTAACGCAAACAGTCTGGAAACTAGTATGGGATATGCCTTGAGAAAAAAGATTAATAAATATAAATGTTAGCATAATATTGTTGTGAAATAAATAGATGAAAGCTTTTGTAAACTCAAAATAGCTAACTTAAGTATTTTGTTAATTATATGAAAACTTTACAGCAATAGTGGATTTCATTTAACTGCGATCGTTTGTCTTGATTAATTAGAAAAAAATAAATGTTTTTTGACTTTCATAAAAACATCAGGTTTTAAAACTTTAAAAAGTTGTTTGTTCTTAAACCTAAAATTAAAGATATTCAATTTCTTAAAGATATTCGTTTTGAGCACAGCCTGGAGTTGAAACAGTGATTTGAAGGCATTTCCTTTAACCACAACCTGGAGATGAAACAGTGATTTGAAGGCATTTCCTTTTAGGCTAAGCATTCAATTACTATGGCTTACAAAAATTTTAAACTTTACGTAAAACATTAAAATAGAATTAATAAAACATGAAAATGCAGGATTATTATATATTTAGGTTAGCATAAACTTCATTCATACTAAAGAAATTATATTTCAAAGTATAAATTAACTAAAATTTTCAATACTTAATTTTGAATTTAATTTAGAAGCGGTTTTTTTTTTTTGAATTTATTTATATTATATATATATAAATATATATATATATATATATATATATATATATATATATATATATATATATATATATATATATATATATATATATATATATATATATATATATTTATATATATATTATATATATATATATATATATATATATATATATATATATATATATATATATATATATTTAAGGACAAATGTTTGAGGAAAAAAACGAATGACGCAGCCACACAACTATGAGGTTTATAGATGAATGACGCAGCCACGCAAGTATGAGGTTTATAGATGTAGAGAATTGAATCAGAAGTAAAAAATGGCATAAATTAAATCATAAAATTAAAAGTAAAACCAAATCAGTTTCCAATCTTAATTTATATTCTTTAAACAGAAGATTTTTTAAATGATAGTTTTGCTTGATGACCAATTTTTTAGACTAGTTTTTTAATCTTAACTTCTTTTAAAATCGTATGATTTTACATTGTAAATGGAATTACCATTCATTTAAAAGAAAACTAAAAGATATATTTTTTCCATAGATGTTATAGGTTGATATTTTAAAATTTTTATCTTTCCTTTATTTACTCTTTTATCTATTTTGTCTAATTAAACTTGATCTTGGTATGGAAAATTAAATATAAACGCATGAATTTAAAACTGCATTTATTTTATTTACCTAAATACTTATATAATCTAAATATATCACAATAAAGGCATCTTTAGCTGGTGCTAACTTTGCCATGGAGTGTATATATGGTTTCCATTGAGAAAGTAGTAGTAAACAAAAATCCGAAAAGACATAAATTAGAGAACTCAGTTAAAGTGTTTTTCTTAGCAATAATTCAATAATTTTAAAAATCAATTTCAAAAATCATATGGTTTCATGCGGTCTATTTTCTAGATAGACCGCATGAAATCACCTTATTGAAAAGACTATCATACAAGACTTTATTTAAAGCCTTCAATATGTCGAGAGCATTATCCTTTGCTCCACCGCTTTAATCCAATGTATGACAAAAATATTCTCTTATAATGGTTAACAAGTCATCTTAGTCAACAACATAGAACGAAAGGATCTATAATTTCTATATAATTTGTCAGAGAGTTTGCTAGGCTCAAGATGAAATATTAGAAGAGGAATATTAAAAATTCAAAGACATTGTTAATAACAATTAAAGTTTAAAGTAGCACGATACGAGAAAGATAACGATACGAGACTGCGCCATCTTAAACTATAGTCCACTTATTTTCGAGACGTTATGTTACAAGGTAAATACAAATTTTCGCTTTTTTTTCCCAAATTAATTTAACTAAATTTTTTATTCTACCTGAACAATATCTAATTTTTAACGTATATGGCCATGATAGGGCCTTTAATTTAACAATAA
Organism: Hydra vulgaris; assembly: GCF_038396675.1. Taxonomy (NCBI): domain Eukaryota; kingdom Metazoa; phylum Cnidaria; class Hydrozoa; order Anthoathecata; family Hydridae; genus Hydra; species Hydra vulgaris. The sequence continues at coordinate 14,059,986 of NC_088929.1, forward strand.
AATCAACCCTTTTTTGATTATAATGCATTTTATTGTACCAGACTATAACGAAATAAAATGGGGTAGTCGCTGCTGCTGATACTACACTAACGAAATCCATTGTCTCAGTACCTATCGATATCTCGGCTGCTGTTAACCTTGCAGTGCTTCCTGCTGTCTCCACTACTACCAACATTTCAATCTCTGCTGCTGTTGCAAGCACTGGCAACGTTGCAGCTAAATCTGTTTCTGCTTTAGCTTATAATGCTAAATCTTATTTTTACAAGACTTTAACAAGCGATAGTAATTATGGGTATTCACTTGAAGAATCATAGTGCATACCCATTTTGGCTGTTTTTCGATGCCATTTATCGCCTGTTCCAGGATAGACACCATTAAAACATGTCAAACCCCATTTTCTCTTTAGCAAGGGGGAAAATGAGGTATTTGTGTGTTTATTTATTTTTGAATTTCAATAAATTAATGAACTGACATTCTAGGGTGTTCGTGATTTTTTACAGTATTGCAAATGTTGCTTTCATTTTAAGTAAATTTGTATTTATTTAGGTTATTTTTGTTAATATAAAAGAGCTTTTTACCTAAGTAACCCATTTTAACTCAGTTTTCTTTATGTAACGGGTGATCACTAAGTTTGGCACAAACAAAACTTCATATAGCTTTATTATTACACACTCTCCATTCACAATGTAAATTACCCAAAATAAATCTCTCTTTACCCAGAACTTTTATTTTAGATCTATCAAATACATTGTAATATTGTCAATTAAATCGATTAAAAAATTTCCATATCTTATTAGTTCATCAAGCTTTCCCCCTTACTAATAAATCATGGTTTTACCTAAAAAGTCTAATGTTTTATTCAGATAGTTGTGTAAAAAGGGTCATAGCCTGGCTGATCAGCGTAGCTCAACGTAAAGTACAATTCATTATTAGTTTCTTTTACTTGCTTGATCCAATGATATATACTACGTTTTTAGGCTTGATGTTCAGTAAAATTTCATTTGTTTCCATTTCAGGATTCTAAAGAATGAAGTTGCACAATTCATCCTTTTTAGCATCGTACTTTTCCATTTTTTTTTTTTTTTTTTTTTTTTTGTGCAGATTAATATAATTTAGTCTTTCTTCTTAAAGAATATCAATGAATAGTACATTTAAAAAAAATCATTGTACCAAAAAATGCGTTGATAGGAGGAGGGGGTAAGAATATTTTGCAAATTTTATAAACCTAATATTAGTTTTCAGTTATTCTTAAAAGAAAACCACATGCATCCATTTTCAATAAAGTATTATATCAACTATAAACATATTTCTTTTGCTATAGCTGTTACATCTATTTCCGCGGTGTTTAATTTATAAAATTGAAAAAGTAGAAGATGATTCAATCGCTTCTGAGTCGAGGTCGCCCGACTATATTACTTCATCATTCTTAGATGAGAGAAAGATCTCTCGGCTGTGCAGGTTGTCAATGGTATTGCTAAGTAAATCTTAAGAAGTTAATATTTCAGAAAACATTATTGAGACTCCTTTACAGTCGTTTAACATATCAATTATAGTTGTGATTGATGTTACCTGTTTAATGTTCATTTTATATATAATATTTTAAGTTTTCTTTATGAATTAAAGGTCGGCGAGGCGTAGAAGCATGAGGTGAGCTGCAACTATATTTCTTAACTCCTTCATTAACACAAGATTAAAAAAATGATTTAAAACGTGTTTCTGATCTCTTAGATGATATATGATTTTTTAATAACATTACCCGGGTCAGCAAAAAAAAATTTCTGGTACCGTGCAAACAATTTGTTTTGTGTAGCATTTCTCATTTTGATTTCAAATTTGCAACTCAATTTTCACCACGATGTCAAGTTGTAAAGATATTTGGGTTCAAATCTCTAGCATTTGGGGGAAAATTCCTAATATTGTCAACAACAAAAAATTATTCAAAAGTATTTCAACCTGGGTCTCAAAAGAAGCGTATTTTCATAGAGATTTTAAAAATGTCATTTGTTTGTAATAAATAAAAACCTTTTGTGTTATTGCTGAAAAACATTTTGTTACAATTTTTTTTAAAGTCTTTATAAATTTTTTTTCAATAAATTTTAAGATGTGCGTAACAATGTATAAAAATCGCTTAATTGACATCATCTTGAAATAGTTTAGCAACACCACTTATATGGCTGTGTATCTTGTAACCTACGTAACCTATGTATTTTTAGAAACTGATCGAACACATATAAAAATTTGATCAACGCCGAAATTGTCTCAAGTTTAATTGCATAATACAGAAAAAAAATTCTCGATTTAATAGCACTAATTACATTTCTTAGCACATAATTTGCCATTAGTTCTATCACCTCGTTAACAATATCATGAGACATGTACTTACTGTTTGACAGCCAACTCGATAGAGGTGGATAATCTTTACTCCTCATTAGAAGAAACTGATTAAGATTGCCTTCAATTTCATCATTTCGTCGAACAGCTAAGCCTTGTTGAGTAACACATTTTAACGTAGAGATTACTGGAATTAAGCACTCCTAATGCTCATCACATTGCTTATCATGCATTTCACTTAACATTTGATGCATGGCTTTTAAACCTGCTGCACGTCGTGTAAATAATTTTTCTTGTGCCTCCTTATGAAATAATGATAGGTCGTGTTTTCTCAGTCTTTCTACAGCCTTTTTCCAATTGTCATAACCAATTGTCAAAAAATTTTGTTCACCGCATTTTGAAAAAGATACCAGATTTTTCTTGACAGCACCAATGCAAATATAGCAAAATACTTTCTTTTTTGAATGACATTGATGAATCCAAGGGTAATCTATAACCCATTTTTCATTGAAAAATCTAAGTTGTTTGCCATAAATTTTTTTGGTTGCTTCAATATCGGCAGGATTTGTTTCTGTTTTTTTGGCATTCCACTCACAACAGGAACAAGCAGGAAAAGATTTTTCAATGTCGTTTCCTTCTTGAATATATTTCTTCCATTGGTGAAGCTGGACTTGAAGAATGCTTTTCATATACAACGTAAGAAATCAGTGTTCGTTGTTTTTCATGAGACGGTTCCGTCATGACTCTTCGTAGTTGTAAGAAAATACTAGTCGCAATTTAGGAATTGTAAAATATGTAAAATGTGCTTATGTATATTTTCTTTGTGAATAGTAAAACATTGTTCAAAGGAAACACATTTAGTTATTATTTCAAATACAAAACGCTAATTGCTCCCTAGAAGCTTGTAAAACGTGATTCGAAGCAAATACGTCAAGTTAGTATTTCAAATACAAAATATTAATTGACCTCTAGTGGCTTGAAGTTGTGTTTTAAAAAAGATAAAAACTTTTAAAATAGTAATTTTACAGACTCTAAAAGTGTGGGAGAGGGAGGGGGGCTATAATACCAAAATCCCCCACACTTTTAAAAGTGAGGGGGCTAAAGCCCCTAAAGCCTCCACTGTTCCGCCACCCCTGCACATTACTGTTGTGCATTATTGTATGCTACATTTAGCCACTATCAAAATAATTCAAAAATACTAATCCAAAGAATGAAGTTTTTTAATTTATTTTTTAAGACAGGAAAAGTAATTGGCTAATTAAAATTAGTTAAAATAGCTTTATTTTAGAAAAGAAGGTGCGCGATGACATGCTGATTAAGTTTTACAATTTAGATCCTTGAAAAATTATTTTTTCTAAGGAGTAATTTTTTATAGGTTTCAAAATAACATTGACATAAATAATATTTATGTCAACGTTATTACAAATCATTTTTTCACATATAAAGGAAACATAAAACATTATATACATTTGAGGAGCCGCAAAACGCGGCAAATGATTCGAATAAATTAATTTTGCAAAACGCAGCAAATAATTCGAGTAAATTAATTTTGAGAAAACAGCGAAAAACCCAGCTATACTCATAGCTGCGCATCAAAAGAAATTGATTTTTCTTTTTTCCATTTTCAGAACAAATAAACTTTTAATTGGTATCGTATTTAAATAAATGATTGATTTCGCTAAAGTGGAAATGGAATAAAATTTAAAATTTTAATTTTTGCAACCAAGCTTTATAGAAGGGCTAACTATTTAGTTTGTATACTAATGGAAATGAGAGTATCAATATACATTGAATACTCTCATTTCCATAAAAATATTAAACTATGTGGAAACTGATGTGCAAAATTAATTAAACTTATATTGTGTTTCAAGAAACGTTAAAAGCGTTGTAACTTTTTATTTTTTTATTTTTTATTTTTATTGAATAACTGTTAAAATGAGATCTGGAGCTCAAACTTTTTTTATTTAAATGAATTTTAGTTTTACATAATATATATTTTCTTCAATCTAAAGTTTATTTGCTACTTTTAAACCAAACGATAATTTTTTTGCAGTCATTCAAAAGTCAAAAAAAGTTGATAAATATTATTATTTGAATATTTTGGTATCATCAGCAAACATGATGCTTAACAAGTGGACAACTTTTTTTGATGTTTGAGCTTAGCAACTTAGAAACATGAAGAAAACTCCATATTTAAGTATGTTCATATATATAGGAAATGAGGATGCAATGCAAAAAATTGCGCTGATTGTTGACTGGGAACAGCAAAAACCCTGAAACGTTACCTCCTCCTCCCAGCCCCAAATAGAAGGGCCATGAGTCAAACTTGTTTTTTTTTTTTTAATCTTAAATTTAATTTATATTCATCGACAAATTTTAAATTTGGTTCAATAATCTCTTGTTGTTATAAACCTTATAAAGTTTACAGCCCCCTAAATTTGAGGGGGTGTAAACTTTATAAATTCATAAAAGACGAACAACAAAAGATTATTGAATCAAATTTGAAATTCATCGATGAATATAAATTAAGTTTAAGATTAAAAAAAATAATAATAAATTTGACTCATTGCCCTCCCATTTGGAGCTTCTAACGTTTTAGGGTTTTTGTTGCCTCCAGTCTCCAATTAGCGCAATTTTTTGCATAGCATCCTCATTCCTCATACATATGAAAATACTTAAATATTGATTTTTTTTCATGTTTCAAATTTGCTTAGCTCAAGCATCAAAAAAGGTTGTCTACGGCCTTGCTTAATAAATGATATTAAAGTCGTCATTTAAACAAATTGCTTTTAGATTGATAAAAATGAAACCATTTTAAAACTCTTGCTTGTTCTGTGATGTGTAAATTTATGGATTAAATAAATTTGATCTACAATATCAAATGCTTTGGGTTGATCAATGAAAATATCTAATGTAAAATAAAATTTTTAAAGAACCGGAGACTTTGCTTACAAGCTGTTGTTCAGTTGATTTTTGTATAATACGTTATTATAATTGAAACAATCATACATTCTGTTTGAAAATGTTGGTAGGACGGAGAAGGGGGCGGTTATTATTAATATTAGTTTTGTTACCTTAAAAAATTTGAAAAATTTTGCAATTTTAAATTGTTCCGGAAAAACTTCTTGATTAGTCTATACTTTAAATAAATTACTTTTAATAGAAACTTGAAAACTTTATATAGATAATCTTTTAAATGTTAGGAACACTCTATTAGTATGTTGCCATTACTCTCATCAGTTCTTATTATTTTTTTTTATTTTTTCTAAATTTGAAAATTTTTTCAAACTATTAAAGCATATTTTAATAAATTAATTCAGTTAATTATTAAAAAATGGTTAAATATCGCTTTGGTGCAAGGAATTATATTAACAATTTTAGATTAATTACGATGAAGAATTTTAATAAAGAATTTTGATAAAGAATTTTGATAAAGAATTTTGATAAAGAATTTTGATAAAGAATTTTGATAAAGAATTTTGATAAAGAATTTTGATAAAGAATTTTGATAAAGAATTTTGATAAATTAGGAGCGATAATACCAGCTAACTAGTAATTGATCTAATAAAATTATTGGTGTCATTTTATTATTATTTTAATTGTGATAATTATTATTGCTATTATTATATTTTTATTACTATTATTAGCTAGTAATTTAGGCGCTCTAATAAGTTCTGACAGTGTTATCATAGAGCACCACAGAATTGCTAACCAGAAATTTCCTGCTTCTTTCTTTACAATTGGTGTATATATAGCCAGAATCGTCTTCAAATTATGGATCTCCAGCTCTGCAGCCAGAACTATATGTATATATATATATATATATATATATATATATATATATATATATATATATATATATATATATATATATATATATATATATATATATATATATATATATATATATATATATATATATATATATATATATATATATATATATGCTCTATGATAACACTGTCAGAACTTATTAGAGCGCCTAAATTACTAGCTAATAATAGTAATAAAAATACAATAATAGCAATAATAATTATCACAATTAAAATAATAATAAAATGACGCCAATAATTTTATTAGATCAATTACTAGTTAGCTGGTATTATCGCTCCTAATTTATCAAAATTCTTTATCAAAATTCTTTATCAAAATTCTTCATCGTAATTAATCTAAAACTTATATATTTTAATTTTTGTTATTTAGGTGCCATAAGAAGACCTAACGGTCTTGTCACAGAGCACTCCGGAAGTGCATTTAACCAGGAAGTTTACGCCTCCTTCCTTACCGTGACGCAAAAATAAGTTCAGAGCTCGTTTCGAACCCAGATCTTCTGCTTCTAAAGCAAGCGCTATAACCACTGCGCCACGGCCGCACGTGTAACACGTGTAACAACGTTGAGGCAAACGTTTAGATTTGGTCGATTATTTTTATAGCACAAAATGCAAAATAACGTTTACAACGTTACCTTCATTAAACGTCAAGATTTAAATATATTTTTGACATCTATGATGGGGTTATGAAACATTAATAAAACGTTTAAATTAAGCCTTTTTAAGCAAATAATAAACGATTTTAATTGGTTCTATTTTTATTAGACATGTTTTATTTGTTCTTTTATGCTCAAAAAACTTTTAGTCGTGTTATATTTGCAGCTTTTAGTCTTATTAAGTCTTACTATATTGCGCTATTTGCTATTGTATTTTGTTCTCCTTCTATGGCCTCTATATGGTTAATTGCCATATAGAGGCCACATACTAAGGCCTGCGAAGTTCCGCTCACGAAAGAACATCATGATCCGCCCCGACGAACCAAGAGTAAGTGAGTTTAAGAAGAACGAAGTATATTGAACAGATCCCAGAAGAATTCAAGTTAGAAAAATAGCTTAAAATAGGCTGACGATTTTGCACTGGATGTTAGAATGTGCATTTTATACAATTAGTTGGTTACATCTAATTAATGTATTTGTATTGTATTGCATTGTAGTTTAATATCTGAAAATTGTTAAAATTGATTTCAATTTGGTTTTAGTATCTTATAGTAAAAAGTATCGCAAGCAAGTAGAAACAATCTGTTTTTGGAAATTAAAAAAATTCAAACTTTTTTTATTTACAAATTATGATGTGTAAACCATTTAAAGAAAATCATCAAAACTATTCAAAATTTATGTATATAATTTTATGTAAAACTTGGCGTACCTTTTAATCCTGAATAAGTATTTAAAACATTGAACCGACACTTATTAAAAACGTATAGTAAAAGATTAGAAATTAGCAAATATTTCAAAAATTTGACCAACGTATGTTAAAAGACCTGAAGTGTAGATCAAAATCAACTGTCGATTTTTGGTCAATAATTGATCACTAAAAGTTTAATTCATTTTTGAACCAATAACGACTTTTTAATCCATTTTTTGAGAATATCAATTTTGACTAAATATTGATCTATTCCGGACGACTCTGTGTTTACTGATGATTTACATCTATGCATTGACTCAAAAGAAAAACAAGAAATATTTAATAATACTTTAAATGCACAAAACCAAAGAAAAGAACTTAACTTTTTAAATATTTGTATAACAAATACCATAAAAGGGTTTTATGAGTTTCAAGTAAAGACGCTATAACAAATGTTCAAATAAAACCGAACTCTAACATCAACCCAAACATTATCAGTGGCGTCTTTAAAGAATCTTTATGTTGGGCAAAAAGGATCTGCTCTGAAAAACATTTCACACAAGAAATTGAATTCCTGATTTAAAGACTTAAGTCTTTGGCTATTTTAATAGGATGAGGGAGGTAGGGGGGGATAGGGGTTAAAAAAATGTAATACGTCAACAATTAGATAAACAACCGTTCATTAAGCTACCTCGGATACCCATTTTTGTTCAGAAACTTCAAAGATAATTTAGAAAACAAAATCTGTCATAAGAGCCCATAAGTCTTTATGATTTCTCCATTAGGTATGACAAAAAAAAATGCTCCTTTTATTTGCAAAAAGGCCCCTAAATTTACAAATGGACGCCCCTCCTCAATTGGGGGTGCGGGAAGTCTAGCTACGGCCCTGTATATATATAATTTCAAAAAGTAAACTAATTTTTTTATATTATTTACGTTTTCTAATAATTTGTACGATGTTTTTCTTTTTTTTGTTTTTCTCTTCTGTTTTCTTTTTTTTTTTTTTTCTTTTTTCTTTTGTTTACTTTAAAAAGAATCACGTTGTTACATCATTTTTTGTTTTTAAATTTTATATCTTTTAATTATTATATTTTTTTCTTTTATCATATATCTTAGTTTTGTTTCCTTTTTTCCGTTAAATAAACACCTCTGGTATTTTCTAAAACATGTATTACTTTTGATTGGTTAAAATTGGCTACTTTTGATGGGCTAAAACTAAAAATAAAGTAAAAAATTTTTTGCTTCATTAATCTCAAATGATTTTCTAGTTCGTTATTCTGGAATAATTGTTTAGTCCTAAGTATTTTTTCCAGAATACAATACCAGAAAAATTAAGGATTTTTTTGAGTATAATGAAGCAAAAATTCCAAGAATTTTCAAAAAGTTATGTAAAAACCAAAATTTGGGGACCTTTTTTTACAAAATTTTTGCATTTTAGTCATTTTACCCTCAACTAAAGCTTGATCAACATGAACATCTTGATCAACATGAACAACTTGATCAACATGAACAACTTGATCAACATGAACAACTTGATCAACATGAACAACTTGATCAACATGAACAACTTGATAACATAAACAACTTGATCAACATGAACAACTTGATCAACATGAACAACTTGATCAACATGAACAACTTGATCAACATGAACAACTTGATCAACATGAACAACTTGATCAACATGAACAACTTGATAACATGAACAACTTGATCAACATGAACAACTTGATCAACATGAACAACTTGATCAACATGAACAACTTGATCAACATGAACAACTTGATCAACATGAACAACTTGATTAACATGAACAACTTGATCAACATGAACAACTTAATCAATATGAACAACTTAATCAACATGAACAACTTGATCAACATGAACAACTTGATCAACATGAACATCTTGATCAACATGAACAACTTAATCAACACGAACAACTTAATCAACATGAACAACTTGCAATTTTAAGGACTTTCTAGTTTTTACTTTTCTAATTATTTTGGCAATTGAATTATTGTACGGATACTTGGTGTAGGATCTGAAGACCCAGATTCCAAAGTAACAGACTTAAAATCATCAGGATTTTCAACTTTTGTGCGATTTGAAATTTCATTTGTAGCAAAAGTTTTTGCGCGATGATATTAGTGTTATTTAGATAGATTCCTGTAGGTTTAAATATGACATTTACTGATGTAGCGGTACACAGCCATGGTTCTGTAAATAATAGTGGAAATTGCAATTTTGACAGTAGTCGTCAATAAAAAATTTTTCTGAAATTGTCAATGACATGATTTCAGTTTGTTGAGCAGCAAAACTTTACCCACTATAGAATTGGGGCTGAGGCAGATTTAAACCTATCAAGTCCTGCAAGTTGCTAGGTAAAAAAATGAATATAAATATTGGTATTATGACAACTACCACCAGCCTAATATTAGACTGGCGATCATTATGCTTATGCTAGAAAATGCTTTTTAATAAAAGTTTACAGTGAAAATTTTGTGAAAAATTTTACAGTGAAGTTTTGCAACCTCTGCTTTTATTTTATAAAAATTACTAATGTAAGTTATACTTTACAGGATAGGAGAAAATTGGGTAAGTTAATTTGTTCCTAGCTATTAAAAGTTGCAATCTGATTCGTTTAACCCTTTATTGTTCACTGTTGCCATATGGCAACAAAAACTTTGAATTGATTTTAATTGATTCCAGTTCCATAAATTATCAGTTTAGTGATATTTTTACATAAATCCAACTTTGTTTTTCTTATTCTAGTCAATGTTGTGGTTGTTGCGCTAATTGAAATTGGGGTAAATTTACCATATTTTTGGGTTACTTTTGTAAGCAAAAAGTGCATGCAACTTTTTGTCCTACTAAACTGATAATTAACTGAAATTCTTCTCTCCTTTTATTTTTTTATTTAATACAAGTGTATAGTTGTTTTAAATGTGTTAAAATTAGGCTCTGTGTATAAAGCTGAATTGGGGTATAACTGGGGCAAATAAAATTGTTGCCGTACGGCAACATTAAACAATAACGGCAGTATTTTTTAATCATTTTTGTTTTTAATGTCTTATTTCAAAGTATTTATTTTATTACATACTTTTACTAGCTAAGTTAAATCATTACTTATATTTGAGAAAAATAAGAATCGCTGCAGATATTGTTTGACTGGTTACAGTCGTGTATACTGCACCAAGTGCAAATTATGTTTATGTTTGACAGGCGGGAAAAACTGTTTTCAAGAATTTCATAAAAAAGAATGTTAAGCACAGAGTTTTTAAGATCAAAGGATGTCATTGTTAAAACTTAGATTAGATTCTCTTTTTATTTAACATAAGCTAAATAGGTTAAATAAACTTCTTTGATTTTCCCATAGTCAATCTGACCTCTTCCCCCCACCCCTCCCCGGAAACTCTTTGCTGAGTTAAATATATTTCTCGAGTTAGTAATTACTTTATGATTGAAAATATCATGTAATCTAAACAACTTTTATTTAATAAGTTCTATATATAGTTTGCTAACATATTTAAACATAATGGCATGAAAGCAGTCTTTTTAAAATTTTTTGTCTATTACCTTTATCGTTCAATGTTGCCAAACGGCAACAATTAAAATTTAGGTGTTACTGTACTTGAAAAAAAAATTTTTTTTTTTTTTTCATATCTTTATAATATTCATTTAAAAAAACTATTTAAATAATTTTTTTAATAGTTTTTTCAATATTCGAACAATAAAGGGTTAAAAACAAAATCTGCAGTGTAAACTCTACTTTGCAGTATCTGCAGCAGTTATTTAATTGGTTGCAAATGTACTCCGTTGTATCAATATTTAACAAAAGTATTCTTAAAAATGTATTCGTTTTTTAAATGATGATAAGTAAAATACAATATAAAGTGCTGCTGATATTTAACGTCAAAGCAATACTTGTAACTTAATTAAAAATGTTTTAAAAAGGTTTGAAACTGTTTTGTTAATTAAAAACAAAGCTTTTAGTGTGTTTTTATTCGAAAGTAAGCGTAATCTTTTCTTTTTTTAATATTATTTATGTTTATTGAAAACAGGCCAAAATTAATCGAGTCAGGATAGTCTGATTTTTTTTTCTTCTAATTTTTACAATATTTAAGGATCAAATTAGTAAAATTGCTAAAAACAAACTGATAGAAAATTAGCTTTAAAAAATGTTACTTTTCAACCCGCCTCTCTCCTCCTTGGACGTGATTACATCATTTACAACATGGCGTATAGCGCTTTTTTTTGACGGGGTAAACTAAAAATTTGCGTCCGATATTTTTTTATACCAGAGTTTAACTTCTCATAGTTAATTACCTTTACCACAGCTAGAGAACCTCGTTTGTCTCAATTAAGGATAAATTTAACCTCATGACCAAAGCAGACAGTAGTAGATATATTTAAATGTTCACACACATGGGATTTTTCTCACTTTCAAGATGCTCAGTTAACTTAATTGTAAAATGATATCTCCAATATAACTATACTGAAAAGATTTTCTTTTCGTAATGGCATTACAGCCAGCGCAAGAAAGCTGGGAATGTGAATCTTTGAAGCAAAAACTGTTTTGTAGTTTATAGGGTGGCGCATAAGTGACGTTATAATTTATTTAATAAATTACTTTTCTTTTCTGTTTTTTTTTTTTTTTTTATCGTTGATATTTATTTAAATGTGGGTTTACTTTAAAAATTTGTTCACATTTTAGAGACAATATCTTTTAAAAGATGTCTATTGATTACTTCTAGAAGTAATCAATAAACATCATTTAAAAGAGAACTTTCTCTAACAAGCTTTTACAGCAGCATTTTGCATAACATTTTTTATGCCTAAGGCACTTGAATAGTTCTTGGTTTACTGACATACTTTTAACACATTCAGGCGTCTCCTCCTCTACCTTTTATTCCCCCTCCTCCCCCTTTTTAAAAAAATAAAAGTCAGTAGCTGTTAAAAACACAAATATCTGTTCAAATTAAATCAATAAGAGACTTGTAAAATCTATTTGCAGGAAATAGCAATTGCAAACAATCTTTAGCTCAATCTATAAACGATCTTTAATATGATTTATAACACATAGAAAATACTTTTCACTTTGCAATATTCATTCTAGCATATCACATATTGCTTTTTTTATTAAAACATTGTTTTTGACGTCAAAGTTTCTTTACAAACAATGTTTTATGAAACAAAACTTACATCGATTAAAAATTTTCGGTTTATTTTGTTATTTCTAAAAAAGACGATAAAAGTTATAACGCACTAAAGGATTTCAGTTATTAGCGGCGCCTCTGGGTGCGATTCACAACACTTTCGTAAGTCCAAAATTTGCGTAAAGTTTGCGTAAGTTTTGCTTAAGTTCAAAGTTACGCTAAGTGGTATTCACAAACCTTGCGTAAACAAAAACTTACGAAATTTCTAAGTTTTTACTTAAGTTATTACTTACGCAAGTTATTACTATTACTTTACTTAAGTTATTCATCAAGTCTAAAAAACGGTATTCACAACATTTTCCTAAAAAGTGCTCAGCAAACTTTACGCAAGAAAAGTTACGTCTGCTATTTTCTGACTTAGGTTTGGCGTAACTTTGAATCATCTAAAAATATTTAAAAATGGCGTTTTTATCATTATAAAAGATTTCAGATTTTGTTTGTTATTACAATAAAATATAATTTTATCATAATTTTATACTGCTATACATTAAGTTATTTATTTAAATAATACAGCTATATTTTTTTTAACAACAACAACAATAGCAGTATATTTACCAAAAATTTAGATGTACTACATAAACTTGTTTTATAAAACTTGTTTTCACCTTGAATTTAAGGTTGAAAAAATATACACACAATCTATATAATGGATGATTCACTCTCTCATAGCCTAGCTAAAACAAGGAGAGCGACCATAGTACGGATATATATTATATAGCTTTGTAGTATACCAATAACTTATTAAATAAGTTAACTTAATAACTAGTTATTGTCATACATGAAAACTATATGATGTATCCATACTATATTAACTTATGGTTGTATCTATACTATACTATCTATACTATATTATAAAAAAATATATACAATAATATTATTGAAGTATATACTTTAACTTGCATAACTAGCATAAAGAGAGAGAGAGTCTCTCTCTCACTTTATAAATTAAAAAATATATATTTTCTCTCTCTGTGTGAGAGAGAAAATATTTGTGCTAATATAGATACAATATTCACAGAAATATGTAATCCATTCATTAGTTTTTCAAATATCTATTTTTTTTTATTTATAAATGAGAACAAGACTATTTCGAAATACAATAATGCAAAAATTATCTCTGAGTAATCAGGCTATTGAAGTAAAAAAGTATTATAACCTAAATATTAAACTTACTTTAAATAATGATGCTATGTTTTTTGATAGTTTTAATTATTCAAAGGTATTAAAGGTATAACAATATTAAGATTATTTTGAATAACTATGCTCTGTTTTTAATTATTTCAATTATCAGGAGATATTATTAATATCTATGGATAATTTAAATTATTAAAAAAAAGAGCATTGTTTTTTAAAGCCTAATTTTTTAGTAAATAATATTGTTATTTGCAAATAATAAACATATTCTGTAATAGTTTAAATCGTTTTGGTAGATCTTTTTTTTTTGTATATCTAAATGAAATCTCATTGTTGTAGTTTGTTATTGCAAAGAGCAGAAATTCCATAAAAAGTTCCTTTATCCACCAGTTAGTTCAAATGGATTAATAGTGCTTTTCACAATTCAGTTGAATTATTATCTGTTGCTGTTGAAAATAGTATTACAACTCTTGAGATGACAGCATATTGTTCACACTGGTTGTAGCTATTAGATTGTACTGTATTTGGTGTCTTGAAAACCTACTACAAAACTTGTTGTGATTTAATCAATACTTGCTTTGTCAACGAGTCAAACTTTTTTATACTGCATGTACCTGATTCACAGAATTAACTTTACGCTATCCATCAAATATAAAAATTATGTTTTTATTCGTGCAAATATGGTACCATAAATTCTCAATCTGAAATATCACTGAAAAAAAATTTACAAAAAAACAACTTGGTTTTAATTCAAACTCAACTTTTATTAATTAATACAATTGAAACATTTTCCATAACATATTATGAAAAATACAATGTATTTTTCATAGTATGTTATGGAAAAGTTGTTGAACTTTTGCTTATGTTTTCAAAATGTTCCTTATATTTCTGACAATAGAAATTTTGTTTATAAATAGTTTCAAATATACTAGAATGCAAATAAATGTATTTCTTGAATTAATTGAAGCAATTTCTTTATTTTAAATTAAACTGTCATTCCCTATTGCAAATAAAGGTGTTTTTGATTCAAGTCAATTATATGATAAAACAAGACCACTAAAAAGAAATTTTAACAATTATCATGATGTTTTCTTATAACTTAGGGTATGAGAAGTAAGAATGAAAACAAGAAGTTAAAAAAAAACACTTTAGTTTACACTTCCATTATTTTATGAATGTGAAATTTTATGCTAAACTAAAGTATTTTGTTTTAACTTCCTGAAGCAACGCAAGACAAGTTGCATGATCTGATCAGGGGTGAACCCATACCTTTTTTAGTATTATAGGACCGCTATGGGCGCCAAAAAAGTGCCTCAAAATATTAATTTCATGTTGTTTTTCTTTTTCTTTTTATATTAAAAATAGAAAAAAAGGTTCTTTCAAATGCTAGTTTTCTGTATATTTTAGCTAGTTTATTTAGTTATTAATGTTTACAAACAAGGTTCGCTGCAGGCTTGGAGTTAGGGTTAAATAAAACTAATGGGCATTCACTGATGGCATCATACAGGAAGCCGAATAATTATCTTATATAAGCCCAGGATAATAGAATTTATATTACCCATTTGGATTTGAATAAATATGCCCGAATTTTTTCTTAATGAGTGCTTGTAATGTTTATATTTAAAATAATAGATGTGTAGCACTTTGTTAATAATCGATATCTCATTTAAAAAACTAACCGACTCCTATTTGTTCCATTTTTAGTCCAATTATTAATTATTTTGATTATTTTGCTAATAGATTGAAAGAATGTTTATGCTATATATGCTATTACTTTTAAAAGTAATTGCACGTATATGCTATATGGGGCTATTCAAATACAACGAAACACTTTTTTGCTGTTTTTAGATTCTTTGTATGTGTAACATTTTAAGCAATCTCTCCCCACCCTATTTGTGACGTGACATTATTTTTAAACAAAAATATCTTTAAGTTTGTACTTTTATGCTAAAGGTTTACTATTCCGCTGTGATTAGAATTTAAATTTTAAAAATTTTGTCATGTCACACTGTGGCTAAACACCCCCTCTCCCATGTGATATTTGGTGACATTTTCAAACACCTCCACCCCATATGTTTCACACCTCCACACCTCGACACATGGTTTTGCTACATTTTTAAATATAGCAGCAACAACAAAAATAATAATAGTTGTAAGTAAATTTAAGCCCTGTCTTTAAAAAAGAAATATTTACTGTTTGGTCACACTGCCCTGTGTGTCTTAATAAAAAAAAATTAGTAATACTAACTAATTCCTTTATACAAATAGTTATAAAATATTTGCCTTAAATTTTGGGTAAGTTTTTGCGTTAGTTTTTGCCTAAGTTTTGCGTAACTCATGCGCAACCTTAACTTTACGCAAATGCTGCGAAAAAGATGTGAATACCAAATAGTTTTTCGTAACTTTTACTCAGCTACGCAAGAGTTACGCAAAAGTTGTGAATCAGCACCCTGATCTATAACAATAAGTTTAACGTCCGTCTATATTTATATCCTTGGTGCAACTGAAATTTGGTGTAGCTCTGATGAGGTAAAATCTAACATTACTCTCCATCAATCATGTTTTAATTTTGTACCTTTCTTATCCAAAACTTATAAACGGAGTGGAGGCGTACTTTTTTACGTAATTGAAGGGTAATTGAAGGGATGCGATTTTAAATATGGCCTGACAAGTGTATTTCTGTTATAAAGTTTTAACTATTGAAACTTAAACCAAAAAGCTAAATATATTTACAAGTTGCTCCTATCGCCCACCATCTGGGGAAATAAAAAGTGTTTAGTCCTATTTAATTACCAACGTTATAATAAAAAATACAGTTGAAGCGAAATTAAACTACGCAATTGGAGACAAATTTAAACGCATTCAAACGTTACGTAAATTGCATGATTAAAGGTTTTACAATGATTTATTTGAAATGGTGCAATTCCGTTAATAAATAAACCAACGAAAGTAACTGTAACGTCAGTTTCCTTAAAAGACAATATTATGACAACAGATACTTTAATGAATCCCTAGAAAAGGGTTTAATTAAAAGTGACGTTTAGATAATTTTATTCTATTTTCTCAATAAATATTGACATTGAATTAGTACCGAAACAAAAACAGGATTTCGGAAAACGCTGCTTCAGTGAAGCAAATCTAACATAAAATAAAAGGCTATCGTTCTACCCTTAAAAAAATGATTTTTTTTAACTCCGAAACAAATGGAATTTATAACTAGTTCTGTAAAACATTTGAAATGTATGACGCAAACCTTGTTAATTGCAAAATAAATATGATTAAAAAAATGTTGTCACCACTGAGTATTCAAGAAAACCTTTCAAAATTTAACAAAACACTCTATATTAACTATTTCAGGTCAACAGACTGATATAAGGCGATTTATAAAAATTACGCAGTGCATTTTGAAAATCAAAGAAAAAACTTTTTAACAATACCGCGCAAACTTACTAGAGAAGTTTAAACATAACTCAAAGAAGTTTAAACACAACTCAAAGTTTTAACTTACCCGAAGTATATAAACCAATGATAATTTTTTAAACAATTTTGACAAGATTGATAAATAATTTTTGTATAACTGCTCATACAAACTTCAATTTAAACTAACACAATAAATGATTTAACTTTTCGTGTACATTATGAAATAAATATTTGAAATATATTATCTGTAATATATGAAATAACTTTGAAGATTCTTTAATAAAGTTTGAATAAACTTATAAGGTGCTAAAAATCAATAAATCGATAGGTCCGGATGAAATAAATGGTAATATTATAATTGGTTCTCACGAAATCATAAAAAGCTCTTCCAGGTCTTAACTTTTCAATAAAACAAATAATATATCCTGTTATTTCTTATTATTATTGAATGTTTCAACTCAAGTAGCAAAAGTTATAAATTAAATTAGCAAATATAATTGATTATCGACCAATTCTGTACTCTCTGCTTTCTCAAAGGTTTATAAAAAAACTATTTACAACAGAATACATAATCTTCTTTCAATAAATATTTATTGTCAAATAATATTGTGGTTTTCTTTTTATTGAAAATAAAATAATTACACTGAACACCTCATTTGGCTCGAAATATTTCAATTTTAATTGAAAAATCACAATTTACTTATAAGATTTTAAATGACAATCAAAAGCCTTTGATACAATAAATCATAAAGTTCGTTTAACAAAAGTACTTAAAAATTAAGGTAACAGTAGTAATTTTCTAAAACAATTTAAATGAAAAAAATTTTTTTTTTCTTTTAAATTGAAAAAAGAAAGTCTAGTTCATTTTTTTCTTTGAAAAAAATGAACTAGACTTTCTTATATCAAACGGTATGCCTATAATATACATAAACTATGTTCAAATAAAAAAAAGGTTATTGATTTCCTTATTATTTTCACTGATGAAAATCTCATATGGAAAAATCAAATCAAAACCTTGTGCAGTAAACTTCTACAAAATATTGGAATATTATACAAACCAATAAATTTTGCACATAAGCGTTCATTAACTTTATTAATTAAATTTAATGTTAAAATTAACTTTAAATTAATTTCAACATTAAATTTTGCCCTTAAAAGTTCATTAACTTATTTTATCAAGTTTATTACTCGTTTATCCATTGCCATATAAATCATGCAAAGATAGCATAAAGTTGGGCTAAGAAATGGAAATTAGGCCCTTTTTGTTGACAATAGAACCATCTGTCTGATGAGCTGCAAAGATCTTGATGCTTATGTTTCTTTTATATAAAATGAATGAATGAATGTTCTTAATTTCTATCCACTAAATAGTTTAATTGTATTTAGCGTTACGTATAAAATAAATTCAGATATCTTTTCAAAACATATATACAATGACGCCCAAAAAAAAACAAATATAGTTAAAGAAATGATAATCTTATTCATCGACATTTTTGTTGTTGTGGTTTTCAAGGTGCTCCTAGAAGTCCTTACGGTCTTATCACAGAGCACTGCGTAAGATCATTTAACTAGAACGTTTCTTCTTTACCAATTTCGTTTATTGGGCTAGAACCAACGTCGAACATCTTATGTCGGATAACAACGTCGGACCTCTTGGTTTTGAGCCAGAACTCTAACCACTGCGCCACGACTTGCATATTTAATAACAGTCTTCTCCAAGATGTTGCATAATAAGTTACAAAATCTTAATTTGACTCTAATATTGTATGGTAAAAATATCTTTTTCTAACATCAATTTTTATATACTTTTTATATTACTTTTAGGGGCTGTTTATATGGAAAGCAAGCTGGGTCGTTTGCTGAGCTAGTCTGTTTATTGAGATCTTATTTTGCGTTTATATGAACAAACGAGCAAACCCGGACGGTGAGATTTAGCTGTTTTTTTCCGAGATAATGGGTAGAGTAATTTCTCATATAAATTTCGTATTTAAAATAACGCATGCGTTATTTTACATTTTTTTAATCTAAAAACTCCAGTGTGTTATCGTGTATTATATCCCCAGCTGCCAACTTCCGCATACTTATAACTTTATTCGTTTTTCTTTTATAATTTAGAATATTTCAATTTTATTATTTGTGGTTATAATTATATTGCTCACAACTCTCAATCAAAATGGACGATTTTATTCATAAAACAAAAAGAAAAAATCTTTAAATGGGATCATATTATGGTAGAAAACCTTATAATTTGTACAATCAGCCATAAAGCAAGAATAATTTGTAAAAACCTCGACTTTGATGCCGAATTAGTTGGTTTATATAGAGAAGTTTGCTTTTCTAGGACAGAACTCTATAATAAAAATAAAGAACTGTATTTTGGGCCTGTTGCCGTTGATACTACAAATAAAAAGGATTTCTTTTAATTTTTCATGAAGCTAAACAATTTCATAATTGATTAAAAGAATTCTGACAATAATTTTCAAAAGCAAATTTATGTGGAAGTGGTAAAATTGTATTTGAGTTTTATGATCAGATCATTTTCCTGTGGGGTGGTTTAGCCAATATTGAACCACTTAGATATGGTGTAAAAGGGTATGATTTTATTGAAACCGAGTTAACTCATTTATCTATTAATCATTTTAATTGCCGCCCAGTGTGAGCAAATACTGTTTAAAGAAGTTAGAGACAATAAAAAAAGAAGAAGCTGAAGACGGTATTCAATTTAGAAAAGAAATGGCAGAAGCAATGTGAGACATTGATCAACAAAATATTTTACAGAAAGTATTAAAAATGTAAGTAAATCGAAGACTTACCCGGCAAACAGCATAAGCCGTTTTATTGATCTTTTAGCACACGCTATAATACAAAATCATTAACAATCATTAAGCCAAAATCAGTTCTATCAACATCCACCAAACGTATATCCACAAATGCAACTTAGTCCTTTGGTATTACCAACAAACAGTTGTCTAGAAAAAAATATGAAAGTATTGAGAAAAATAAAAACAAATATTTTCAGCAACAACCATGAAAACTATAATGTTTAAAATGTGTGTCTATTATATATATATATATATATATATATATATATATATATATATATATATATATATATATATATATATATATATATATATATATATATATATATATACGCATACGCAATACGCAATCAACAAGAGCAGACGTGTGAACGGAAGAAGTTTAATATAGAAAAATAAAAAATAATAGTTTTTTATTTTATTAGTTATTATAATTAAAATTAAAATAAAAAAGAAGACTGAATAAAAATATCACATTATCAAGATAACATAATAATATGAATTTAGAAAGTATTGAGAAATTTGTTGCAGATTTACTTGAAAAACAAAGCAATGCAAACTTAGATGAAACCAAAAAACTTTTGAAAAAACAAGAGAAAAGCTTTGCGTCTTTAACAGCTGCGAACTTGAAAATGTTCACTGAGAGACTTGACAAGTACGAAAAAGAAAACATAAAGAACCTAATAAAAATAAATAAATTCGAAAATGATTTATAACAAACAAATAAAAAAGTCGTCTCCTTAGAAAATGATTTACTTGAAATGAAAAAATTTATTCAAACCAATGACGATATTGCTTCAGAAAAATTTGAACTTGTGAAATCAAAAACAAAAGAGATAAGCTCAAGGCTAAAAGACAACAGCGAGATATTAAAACTAAAAAGTAAGCTTAGAGAAATAGAAGATAGATCCAGAAGAAACAATCTGAGAGTTGATGGTTTAAAGGAAAGCAAAAATGAAAGTTGGAGTGATAGTGAGGCTAAAGTGTTAAAATTATTTGAAGAAACTCTTAGGTTAAAAGATAAAAAAATAGAAAGGGCACATAGAACTGGTTCTAGAGACAATAAAAAAGTCAGATCCATAGTTTTGAAATTGCTCAATTATAAAGACAAGGAAAACATTCTAAAAAACTCTCGGAAATTGAAAGGGGAAAATATTTATATCAATTTTATACATTTATATCAATTTTAAATATTTATATCAATGAGGATTATTGCGCGGAGACGATGCTAATTAGAAAAGAATTACGGGCGGGCATGAAAAAAGCACGAGAAGCTGGAATGTTTGCGTATATTTCATACGACAAGTTGGTGGTTCGCGAATGGTCTCAAAAAGCAACGTAAATATTTTATATTTGTTTTAACGATACTTTATTTTTATTTTTTTTTAGTTTTTCAAATTTTAATTTAACTTTTAGAAATGGAGAATAATCTCTCTTCTAATATTAATGCTAAAAATATTGTTTTTAGCGATAATAACTCTGATAATCATACTGAAATAGTGAAGCAAAAACTTTTATTGATATTCTTCTCGAGTACAACCTTATCCCAACTATAAACAAAGCAACAAGAGTAACTAAAAAATCATCGACATTATTAGATAATATTATAACTAACAATTTTCATAATAGCCGTTTTAAAACTGGTATAATCAAGACTGATTTAACCGATCATTTTCCTATATTCCTTATTATTGAGAGCGTTACTCTAAATAATGCTACCCACAAATCAACAGTATTCATAAGACAAATCGATGAAAGTTCCATATGCCAATTTAAAAATCTATTAAATAATTACGTCGATTGGAATCTTGTACTGCAATCACACGATGTAAATAATGCTTATGATTTATTTCTAAACCAATTTTCTAAAATATATGATTAGGCATTTCTTTTAAAAGTGAAAGTAATAAACTCAAAGTCGGTTGTATCCCCATGGATGACCAAAGGCCTACTAAAATCATCAAGGAAAAAACAAAAATTGTATGATAAATATTTAAAAAATAAAACTTATAAAAATGAAACTAGTTACAAAAATTATAAAAGTTTTATTGAAAAAACTAAAAAACGATCAAAAGTAAGTTACTATGCTAAACTGCTTGAAAAAAACAAAGGAAACCCTTAAAAAACATGGAGTGTTATTAGAGACTTAATTGGGAAAAACAAAATTGAAAAAAATAACTTACCGCAAAAACTTATTATTGAGGGAAATATGATTTATCATAAAGAAGTTATTATTGAGAAATTAAACAATTTTTTTTTGATGTTGGCCCAAACCTAGCAGCGAAAATTCCAGTAGGTCAAAAAAAATTTGATTCATATCTTGCAACAACTGATTTAATTATGGAAGAACCGATTTTAACCAAAAGTGAACTACATACTGCTTTTAATAGTCTGAAAAAAAATAAAAGTGCAGGTATAGATCAAATTAATGTTAATGTAATTAAATCTGTTTTTGATATTATCGAACCCTCATTATTCCATATTTTTAATCTCTCCCTTAAATCAGGTCATATTCCAGATAAACTAAAAATTGCAAAAATAACACCTATTTTCAAATCTGGCGATGAGACCAATATTTCAAACTACAGACCAATCTAAGTCTTACCCTGCTTTTCTAAACTAATTGAACGCATTATGTACAACAGACTTTATAAATATCTATCTGAAAATAAGATTTTATATAAAAATCAATACGGTTTTAAAAAAAATCATTCTACTAACCATGCAATAATTGAATTGGTTAAGCATATATCAAATGGATTTAATAGTGATTGCTATACAATAGGGGTTTTTATTGATTTATCCAAAGCTTTCGACACAGTAAATCATGAAATTCTTTTGAAAAAATTAGAAAACTATGGTGTTAGAAATCAAAGTTTACTTTGGTTTAAATCATACTTAACTAACAGAAAGCAATTTGTACTTAAAGAAACAAAAGACTCAAAAACAACTTAATAACTTGTGGAGTACCCCAAGGTTCTATTTTGGGACCATTATTGTTCTTACTTTGTATAAATGACTTATATTTATCATCAAAAGTATTAAATACTATCTTATTTGCAGATGACACTAATTTGTTTTATTCTCACAAAGATATTACTGTTCTTTTTAAAATAATTAACGAAGAATTAGATAAGATCAACGAATGGTTTATAAGTAACCGACTATCATTAAATGTAGAGAAAACAAAATTTATCCTATTCCATAAACCTAGTAAAGCCGAGAATATTCCTCTTAAACTACCCAATCTTTTAATCAATAATAAAATAATTAAAAGGAAATTGACTACAAACTTTCTGGGAGTGCTCTTAGATGAAAAATTGTCATGGAAATTTCATATTAAATATATTAAAGGTAAGATCTCAAAAAATATTGCCATGTTATACCGAACAAAACCTTTTCTTAATAACGAGTCTTTAAAAAATTTATATTTTTCGTTTATACACAGTTATCTTTCATACTGTAACATTTCCTGGGGCAGCACTAATCACACTAAACTCAAAAAAATTTATAGTAAACAAAAACATGCTTGCAGGATAGTATTTGGGGCAAATAGAAAAACACATTGCGAACCTCTCTTACGTCAGCTCGGAGCTTTAAATATTTATAAGCTTAATATTCATCAAGTAATGTTATTTATGTTTAAAGCAAAACTTGGGTTTTCTCCAGTAACATTTCAATCCTACTTTAATGAAATCTCCCATAAATATCCAACCAAATTTTCAGTGAATAACTCAGTGGTTCCCAAAAACCTTCTTAAATTAAGTTCGTACCAAATTCAATATCGGGGACCTTTAGTTTGGAAAAAATTTCTTCCAACCTTTAGTAAAAAACAAAACTTCGTTTTAAACTGCACTTTGCAAAGTTTTAAGGATGATTTAAAACGGTATTTACTGAACATGGAATTCGATATATTAGATTTCAAATACCTTTTTTGAAAACAATTTAAAGGTTTGGACTGAATCGCTTGAAAATAAATTAAATCTTTATCATTTTCTTTAGCTTTTATTAAAATGGTTTCTAACCATTAGTATAAAATATAACGAAAATAAAATTGTCTTTTTCGTTCATATTTTTGATGATATTAAATAATCAGCCTAAATACTTATGTTTACATATATTGCTTTTTTTTTTTTTTTTTTTTTTATTTAAACAACGCATTTTTTTTTGTGTTTTTATAACTTTCATGATTTTCTGTCGTTTTTACTTTTTTATTTTTAAAATTATTCTCCTGGAAGATTGTTAGCAACAAATTATTTTATTGCTGAAGTATTTGATTTGTTTTTGTTTTTGTATTTATACTGTCTTTTTGTCTTTTATCATTTATTGGGCATGTAAATTTTTGTGTGACGGGGCTCGGTGATAAGACAACCTGTCTTCTTCTTGCTCCGGCCAGGATTTTTCTTTTATTGTAATTTCTTTTTTGTAATATTTATCAACGGCAAAATAAATAAATAATAAAAAAAAAAATAAAAAAAAAAAAATATATATATATATTTATATATACATACAATTAAGCGATGAAATGATTGACGATTTGATTTTTTAAGATAGTACTTTCAAAAATAAATTTAACTCATGTATATTCATGCATGTTCATATTACTTTTAGTTAATTTTTTTATTTATACTGTGTTATCATTTTAAGGTATTGTTTTATAATTTAAATTACTTAGGTTCATTTATAAATGAAATATTTTATTTATATTATTATATTAATCATTTTTAAGTGTTTGATGAATCCTTTAAACCATGTATGAGAGCATGTAATATTAATTAAAAATTCATTTTCAATAGGGGAGACTGGGGCTATTTGGCTGCTGGGGTAAGTTGACGAACTGCGTTTATCTTCAGAGCCTTTAATCAGAAAATGACAAAAATTACACAGAAACTTCCTTATTGACCATTTCATTCACTGTAGTTTTGTCAGAATTCGCGCATGCGCATGGGAGATATTAAGATTTATGGGTTTTTTTTTTTGACAAAAACGTAACTTTCAGAACGTCGCTTCTTTTTACTTTACAAAGAAAAAAGTTAGTCGTATGAAAAAAAATTATTGTGAAAGTTCCAGTCACAATTAATTTACTATATCCAGTCAGACTTTTTTTTCAAAGTTGTCGTTTTTCAGGATCTATAGACTGTTTAATTTTTAACAATATTGAAAAAATTTATTTTTACAAAAAAATTTAAAAAAATATTTTTTTTAGTTTTTTTTTTCTCAGATAAAAAGTGGGATACTGTTTTGGCTATTAAGCGGACTAACATCTGGTACCAGCTAAAAGCAGTATTAATTTTTGGGATAAAATTGTTGCGAAAATTATTAGTAAAAAAATTTCAACTAATTTTGCACTTAATGGTGCATTAATAATCATTTTTATAGTTTGCACCAACTTACCCGGCGGTGGGGTAAGTTGGCGCAATTTTTTTTTGTTTTTTTGAGGGCCCGGTAAGGCCTTAAGAATTTTTTTTTGTAAATGAATGCAAATTTTATAAGTTACCCTAATTCATACTCTTTAACACTACGCTTTAATATTTTTAAAAAAATGTACTGTTAGGGCTACAGAGCTCATAGAGTAAAAACCGAGCCAACTAGCCCCGGTCTCCCCTACCGGGATTTTAGGATTGAGAAACTTATCCCCAGGAGATAATAGAAAAAAACGCAATTGTAGAAAGTGAAGCATAAGAGATACTAACATTTCAATAATCTAAATTACTTAGGTTCATTAATAAATGAATTTAAGTAATTTAAATTAATTGAGCAGCCGTGGCGCAGTGGTAGCGCACTTGCCTTAGAAACGCAAGATTCGTGGTTCAAATCCCTCGTTTGGGCAAGTTATACAACATCGGTTGAGAAGGAGGCGTAAACTTCCTATATAATGCTCTTCCGCGGTGCTCAGTGAAAATACTTTTAGGACTTCTTGGGGCAACTAAAAAAAAAAGGAAAAAAAAAAAAAAAACTTTCACCCTTAGGTACGTTTATCACGGTTTTATCTCTCTAAAACTGTCATCTCATTCTTCTTCATCATCGGAATTCGCCAACTATCGTACCTCTTACTTCTACCTTAAAGCTGACTGGAACTCTTTCCGTGATTTTCTTTGTGATGGCCTTTGGGTAGATATCTTTCATCTTCCTGCTGACAAATGTGCTTCTTATATATCTTCTTAGATTCAGGCTGGCATGGAATCTTTTATTCCCTTTCGACAATTTCAAGTCAAGCCTTACTCTTCTTCTTGGTTTTATTCACATTGTGCTGTTGCAGTTTTCTTCTCGTTCTACAGCTGATTCAAACAGTAATAAACGATGAGTTTTATCGTACATTAGATAGAGGTTAAGGCTATCGCATTTGCTATTTCTAAAGCTTTTGATAAAATTTGGCATGCTGGTCTTTTTCATAAGCTTTCTTTTTACGGTGTATCAGGTAACATCTTTAAGATTATTGAATCCTTCCTTTCTAATTGTAGTATAAAGGTTGTCCTCAATGGACAGCACTCTTCTTCATATCCTGTAACTTCAGGGGTCCCTCAAGATTCTATCCTTAGCCCTATACTCTTTTTAATTTACATTAACGATCTTCCAGATATTCTCACATCAAAGGTGGCAATGTTCGCTGATGATACTACCATTTATTCTTGTTTTGATAAGAATCTCACACACTCTGATCACTTGAAGAGGGCATTTGAGCTTGAAAAGAATCTCACTTTTGCTACAGCATGGGGCTCACAGTGGCTGGTAAACTTTAATTCAAATAAAACCCAATTTTTTTCACCCAATCATTATAACAATAATTTAGATCTTCCTATATTAATGAACGGTAATGTACTCAACAAGTCACCTACCCTTTATCTTCTAGGATTAATCTTTACTTCTGATCTTTCTTGGAAATCATATATCAAATCGATTGCAAAATTAGCATCTGCTAAGGTTGCATCTCTTTATCGTGCTCAACACCTTTTTACTCTAGATTCTATTCTTTATCTCTATCAATCTCAAATTCGTATTTGTACTGTTATTACTGTTGCCATATCTGGGTCGGATCTTCTAATGGTGCCCTTTCTCTTTTAGACAAGCTGCAAAAACGCATTGAACACATAGTTGGACTTGCACTTGCAGCCAACCCCCAACCATTATCACATCATCGTAATGTTGCTTCTCTTTCTTTTTTCTAAAAATACTATAAATGGAACTATTCTAAAGAGCTAGCGTATCTTATGCCATCTACTAAAATTCATTCTCGAGTTACTTGCCATTCAATTAAGTCTCACCCTTTTTCTGTGACTGTTCCTAAATGTTCCAAAAACTCTTATTTGTCAAGTTTTTTTCCTCGAACATCAGTTCTATCTAATTTGCCTCCTTTATCTTGCTTTCCTGATTCATATAATTTGCAATCTTTTAAGTTGTCTGTCAATCGTTATCTTGCTCTATAAACTTCATCTTTTCTGATCCAGTAACTTCCAACTCTAATAGTGGTTGCTTGCAGCCTTGTTGGAAGCGAAGATGGTAAAAAAAAGCATCTATATATATTTTCAAAACAATAAATCTCTTGAGAATAAACGCCTATTATTGCAACAAATCAATATAAAAAGGTGGTGTCGGGTGCTAAGCTTTATTATTTCTAGTTTACTAAACCTAGTATCTTATCTCAGAAGTTTGGCCCTAGAGACTTTTGGAAAATCTTCAACAGCGACATTAACAAATGTAGGTTAAACATTCCATTTTTAATTCATGGAGTCTTATTACCTCTCCCAAGGATAAAGCTGAACTATTTGCAATGAACTTTTCTTCTAACTCGACTCTTGAATTTTATAGCCATACTATTCCTTCCTTTCCAGTTTAACAGGTTAAACCATTGTTAGACATTCAAATCACTCCAGCTTCCTTTGGTATAGTCGTATCTCAATTAAACTTTTTTAAGGGGCGTGGTCTGGACAACATTCCTGTCATTGTCTTACAAAAGTTTTCTCCAGAACTTTCTCAATTTTCTTTAAACTATTTAATAAGTGCTTGACTGAATCTTGTTTTCCTGCCTGCTGAAAAATGACATTTATGATTCCTATTTTTAGAAACTATGAAGAACATCCTAATCTCTCCAAATATCGTCCGATTAGTCTTCTTTTTATTATTAGCAAGGTCTTTGAGTTTTAAATTTACAAAATTCTAACATCCCATCTTGAGTCAAATAACTTACTGTCAGATAATCAATACGATTTTTGATCTTCTCGCTCTTTGGCTGAAGGCGGCGTAGACTAAGGCTATTATTTTTGACATATCCAAAGCTTTCAATAAAGTTTAGCATGCTGGTTTTTCCATAAGCTTGCTTTATATGGTGTGTCAAGGATAGTTTTTGAGATTATCAAATCTTTTTTTAAACTTTTTATTAAAGTCATCTTCGAAGGTCAACACTCTTCTTTATTTCCAGAAACATCTGTGGTACCTAAGGTTCTATCCTTGGTCCTGTTTTTTTTCTTGTCTATATCAATGGTCTTCCTGAAAAACTTACATCTAAAGTGGTTTTATTTGCTGATGACTCAACTTTAAGCTCCTGTCTTGACAAAAGTATTTTCTTTAAGATCGTTTAGAACAGATAGCCAACCTTGAATCTGATCTCACTTCTGTAACAGGTTACTGCATGCAGTGGCTTGTAAATTTTAATTGCAACAAGTCTCAGTTACTCACTGCAAATAACTATCGCAATACTGTTGAAATTCCTATATTAATGAATGGCAGCCCTCTTATTGAGTCTTTTTTTATGTCTTCTTGAACTATCGTTTTCTACTGACCTCTCATGGAAATCATACATACGATTGATTTTTAAATTTAAATCTGCTAAAGTTACTTCTTTTTATTCGTCCTTTTATAGAATATTGTTATCATATTTGGGCTGGTTCTCCTAATGATGTTCCTTCTCTTCTAGACAAGACAAAAACGTATTGTAAACGTAGTTAAACCTCCCAAGCTTGAGCCTCTCTCCCTTCATCTTAAAGTTGCATCTCTTTCTCTTTAACATAAATACATTATGGTCGCTGCTCAAAGGAGTTATCACCTCTAGCTCCATCAACCAAAACTCATTCTCACTTTACTTGTCATTCAGCAAAGTCTTACCTTTTTACTGTATCTGTCTCTGCATGCTCTAAAAACTTTTATTCGTCTAGTTTTTTTCCCCGCACTATATCCCTTTGTAACTCTTTCCCATCTTCGTTTTTTTTTACTCATACAACTTATCAAATTTTCTCCGACTCTATTCTTTTATTTTATATCAATTCCCAATTTAATAGTGGATGCCTGCAGCCTTGTTAGGAGTGAATCAGAATTTTTAAAAATTTCATTTTATAATGAAGTTTGCATATGCGAAAATTAATCTCTGTTATCGGATAGCGGTTTATGGCGATTACGTCACAATTTTGTGCGGTTGATTTAAATCCTGAAGTATTTGCCATATCGCAATTAAAACACAAAAATGTTTAGCAGGATTTTACAATATTACTGCTGTAGATATGAAAAGTTTCTTTATGTTGCAAGATTTTATTTTGAAGTATAAAAATAAAAAGTAATATGTTAGAATGCAGCAAAGGATATTAAAAAACTAATTTCTTGTTTAACTGCAATGTGACCTATCGTAATTCTCCCATTGTGTATTTGATTTGAGAGACTTTAGCAACAAGCAATTGCAACAGATTTCAATGGCACCTAATGATACGATTTTTCATGATTGTAAAAATATAAGCAATTTTACTACCATCCCCTTTAAATCAGCACAAAAGCTATTAGCTTGTATAAATAAGAAGTTGAAAAAGCCCAAAATGAGTTTCAAGCAACAATGCATAAAAATAAAAAAACGTACAAGGATAAGTAAACAGATATATGACTCAAACCAATGGTGTAGATCAGAAATGACCCTTTCAAGCCTTGTACAAATTCCAACCTTATGTATTTTTATGCTTATGTCAAATGAGAATGTTTTCCAATAAATTGCAGTAATTGAGGCCCCCAAAAATGCTTCAGACCATAAATGTGAGCACAATAATTTGTTAAATATTTTTTTACTACCTTATACTAAGTTTAAATACATCAACAGGTTTTAAATAACCATTTAATGTTCAAAAACTATGACTATGTATAATTTAAAATTCCCTTATTTTAGGGAGAATGGAAACGTTGCATGATAATTACTTTCGAGTATGAAAAAAGTTGTTAGATGAAATTTAAAGAGTATTGAAGAATTTAAATTTATTATAAGTTATTAAATTTAGTATAAAAATATTTTAACTCATTGTTTTTGCATTTGGGGTAGTTGGGGTGTTATTTTTGTGGTAATTTTGTTCCCAGGCTTAAAGCCTGAAGAAGCGTTTATAATTATAACTTTTTTATAATTTTGTACATTGTAAAGATTAAACTGCTGCAATTTTTTGCCAAGATTTCTCGTTTGACATAAACATACTTTTTTTTTATTTTTTTTTTTTAAATTTTTATTTTAGGTTCCCCAAGAAGTCCTAACGGTCTTGTCACAGAGCACCACGGAAGTGCATTTAACCAGGAAGTTCACGCCTCCTTCCTTACCGTGACGCAAAAATTTATCCGGAGCTCGTTTCGAACCTGGATCTCCTACTTATACAGCAAGCGCTCTAAACACTGCGCCACGGCCGCACATTTAACTAAAGACAACTTAAACTTTAAAATACAACTTAAGTTTGTATTTTGCATAAAACTTGGAAGTATTTTTAAAGCATCAAGAAATCTTGTCTACGCCACTTGCGCAAAAAAGACAGAGATAAAGAAAAATAGTATAATGAGTTTTTCCGCTTTGTTTTTGTTTTTTTATATTAAAAAAAAAATTTTTTATATAAAAAAAGTTTTTTTTTATAGCTTTTTATGCTCTGCTTTTTTTCTTTATTGGAAAAGATTAAACCATTGACACAAAACAATATTAAAGCTTTTATGCTTTGGGAAAAATGTATTTAGAGTAAGCACTAAATTAAAAAATGTGTCATTTTAGCTTATGATTTTTAGACATAGGAATGTTTTTTTTTTGAAAAATACGCCTCTACTTTCCTAATTTAAAAAGAAACTTAGGATGCACATGTCTCGTTGCCTTTAAATTTTGTTTGAAGTTCACAAAATCTTAATAATGACTTTTCAAGTGTTAAAAGGTTAAAAGTTTTCAATTATTTTTTTAAGAAAAACTTTAGTCTTCTTTCTTATCCTATATTACTACATAAAAAATAGAATGTGATTAAAAGATATAACTTTTGAGCCAACAGGACTTTTGTCTGATTTTCTCAGAAAATGGCTTTTAAGTTTATATCTTATATACAAATATATAATATATATATATATATATTTTGTTTTGTGTTTGTTTTTCAATGATTTCTACATGATTTAAAATACAAATGTTTAAGATACCAATGTTAAAGAGAATAATTACAATTGAAAAAGTTAAGAATAAATATAAAAAACGCGGTTATTTATATATATATATATATATTTATAATGCTTATAACTTGTTTCTCTGTCACAAAACATGTGTATGCATATTATTTTTAGTTAAGTAAATTATTTGCTTTATAAATTTCATATTTTCACAGGTGTAGCACTTTAATACAAATCACATTCTAATAATAGAGACACTTAAAAATTGTCTATCATTTAATACATAATAGACCATTTATGTTATGTCAGTTAGCCACAGAGCTGTTTTCTTTGATTTTTTTATTAAATTTTAGAAATTTTCCGAAATTTCAATTTAACAGAATCTCCCTGACCTTTTTGCAGGTATTTACATTTCAATTTTTTCCCCCGATCTGGCAAACTGTGCTTTTCAGGTGTTGTCAACAGTGGACACATACGACTTGCTAAGAAAAAAAAGTCAAAGTGTAATATTACAAATGTGTACTGCAAAAATGCTACAGTACCAAAGAAGAGAGTGATCTATCTTTGTTGAATAAAAATTTATTATTCTACTACAAACGCGGGGCAAGTTGGTCCAAGCTACGATGCATAACCTAAAAAAAAACAATAATAAAAGTATTGAAAATCCAAAACTTTTGATATTGCTTTGGTTTATGGTCTTAATAATTATTTTCAATAAAGAAAGTAAAGCAAAAAAAGCTCAACAAAAAAACTTTTTATCAAAAATTATTCATGAGAAAATGCTTCACTTATTTAAGGCAAAAACTTATTTAAAGCCTTAAGATACTGCTATCATCATTAAGATACTGTTAAGGATCTAGATTTTGGGTAAAATAAACATCGGGAATTGAAATGTGGTACAAGAGAAAAATAATTACACACGTCCTCATAATAGATAATTATTCCACTCTTTTCGTATCGATAATTGAAGTAAGGCATGCAAGCATTTAAACTGGTTGGAAATATTTATAAACATTGTGTCAAAAAACAATATAAGCAAATTATTTTTGAAGTTATATTAATCTTTAAAAATTAATAAATATTGTTTACATTAATTACACAGATTACATAAATATTAAGATTTAAAAAAAAGGAAGATCAATTAACATAAAAAAGCCTGTAAAAAATAAAACAAAAACAAAAAATTAAAAGCAATATAGACGATAAACAAAATGTTATTTTATGTAGACAATTTATGATAACTGAAGTCACTTGTCAAATTAAAAATCATATTTTACCATTACTAAATAATTTTATGTCTTAAAAATTATAAAAATCTAAACTAAGGTTAGAATGGCAACTAACTGAAACATAAAAATTGACTTTAACTTTTGTGTCAGTTTGTCATGTTATTTTAAAATAATAAAAACCGCCTTAAAAAGCTACGACACAGCATTTAAAAAGCTACGTCACAGGATTTAAAAAGCTACGACACAGGATTTAAAAAGCTACGTCACAGGATTTAAAAAGCTACGTCACAGGATTTAAATTAAAAAGCTACGACACAGTATTAAAAAAGCTACGTCACAGGATTTAAAGAAAATGGGCTAAAATAAGCAAATGCGAAAAAAAAGAACGTAACGAATTATTTGAACGACCCCCATTGAGGTTAAAAATAAAACATAAAAGTATTAAAACACAATATATATAATTAACTAATTGATATAAATATTAAAACAAAATAGCTAAAACTTTAACAACAACTTAAAACTATTTGAGTTGATAACTTTTTCTGATATTTATATGTTATATATAAATATAAAACTTCGTGAGAATACATTTACTTCAAAGATCACCATTACATCACCATTGAAAGTGAAATAAAGTCTGAAAGTTAAAAAACTTTTTGATTCTTTATTCCCAACGGTTGATCTTATTCGAAATTTCAACGGTCAATGGTCTGACGGTTCTTCAAGTATTTGAAAAAACTCTGAAAACTTGGCATTCATGAAGAACTAGGGTATACACCGATGGATTAAAAATGTCACGATACCGGATAGGTTCCCAAGAATTATACTGGATTTCAGCACAAAACGAAGTTTTTACATCATGTGATGTCCTAATTAAATACATGGACAGCCATGCCAAAAGAGTCGCCCAACAAAGGTTTACCTTTTAAATTAATTTCGCCATTTTTATAAAAGTAACAATGTCGGTTGTAGGGACAGATCTAGTGTGAGCTTTAACACGTAAGTTTCTATCGTCTGTTAAAAGCACTACTGAACGAATTACGATTCTTGAGTCTCCTGCTGATTCGGAAAATTCAAATTAATATCTTAAACGTATTCAAAGATATTTAATGTAAGAATTTTTTAATAACTATTTAAAAAGAGGGATATTTTTACCTTCACTTCGAGTTATGTTTTCTTTACAATATCTCACGCAGCATGATAATATGACATCGTCGTTGTTACCCTACGCAACAAAAAAATTAATATTTAGTTGTTATATATATATATATATATATATATATATATATATATATATATATATATATATATATATATATATATATATATATATATATATATCTTTAACAGATGTTTCACCATCATATATAGATATTATTTGTCTTCAACTGCATGTTTTACCATCAGTAGGTTCATCAGGAAACCTGATGAACCTACTGATGGTGAAATATCTGTTAAAGACAAATAAAAATTAGATAAGTGTTTTTACTGATTTATTATTGCTCAGTTCTTTAAGAACATTGAGCACTCTAATTGTAGAATACACTAACATAACTTGTATATGTATTTGTATGTGTATGTGTAACATAATTTGTATATGTATATGTTTATATATATATATATTGAAATATAGTAAGAGAAAACTGATATATATATATATATATATATATATATATATATATATATATATATATATATATATATATATGTATATCAATTCTTTTACTATAAAAAACAACATCAAGGAAGCTGCCATTTATGTTAGTCGTTTCAAAATCTTTTTTTCAACAGTTCTCCAAAGGAAAGCAATAGTGATTTAAACATTTAATTTAACATATGATTTAAACATTACTTTTATGCAATATATAATTTATATAATTATATAAATATTTTCACTTCATAGGATACTTGCTGTAAAAAATAGTGAAATCATTTGTGGTAGATGTTATTACCAAATAACAGAAAAAGGATGATGCTAATGCTGATACTGATTAAAAAACTGATGATTAAAAATTAATAGTAAAATTCTTTCAGGTTAGTTCAGGATTGGATTATCATGATCACCTCCATAGTCGTATGCTGCTTTGTAGCACTTAAGATTTTAGACAAAGAATAATTTTTTTAGAAAAAGTTAACTCTGACTCAGAACATCCTTTGTCTATTGACTTTGATTGAGAAACGAGACGGTGTTTTGATAAAAACACTCATATTGGGCAGACGTTAACATTTGACTATTGTCTTGTAGAAACCGTACTAGGCTAAGATTTTAGTGGTAAGCAGAAAATTTCTGTTGACCAGACTTACACCCCATTTTTATCTAATGTAGATTTAAATCTATTACACTGTTTCCTGCTTAGAATGATGAAAGCTGGATCTTCTTGACTCAACGGGTTTTTGCATGTGCCTCATTGGTGGTGGCAACTTCTAATTTCAAATGAGAGTCAAGCTCTATAATTTAACTTAGTGGTTTTTAAGCCACTGGTAGTAAGGTTTAATATCTCAGTGGTAGCTCTCAAACTGATTAAACAGAATTGTATAGCTTATTGCTTAGAATACCATACATTGTCTACATTTGAGTCTAATAATTTAAATTTGTCTAGTAATTTTCATAACAACTAGACCTTAAAATATTTAATATAAAAAAAACATCGTCACTATCAAATTGTTTCAAACTTTTACATATATATTTATATTCTTCAAATTTACTTTTCATTTGTCGAATCTTGCAAAAACCAGCAGACTTACTTGCTCTTTGTAGATCTAATTTAAATTCAGAATGTTTATCTTTAGATATCAGTGATGATTGCTATTATTCTTTGATTGACAATTGACATTTTCTCTAATTCAACTCTTTTGTCAATTGACAATTAATTCAACTCCAAATTGACAATTGACATTTTCTCTAATTCAACTCCAAATTGACATTTTCTCTAATTCAACTCTTGTATTAGTGACTCCACTTCTTATATTATTGCAGAGAAACAGGTTAATAAGTTGTTATACAACTGAATCTTGTTTTAATGATAGCTAGAAAATATCATACTGTAGTTCTGATTTTAAAACGCCTGATCAGACTCCTTTAACTAATTTTCAATCAGTCTTTCACTACTAATAGCAGGGTCTTTAAGTCTTTAACTACTAAACTTCTAATCTTGAGTCAAACAACTTATTCTTTGACAATCAAAACAGACTTTGATCAATTTGTTCTACAACTGACTTTTTAAACATCATAACAGAAAGGTTCATGCATTAGATGAAACCAGAGAAGCTTTTCTTTCGACATGTCAAAGGCTTTTGTTAAAGCCTTGCATGCTGGTCTTTTCAAAAAACTGGTTTTAATGGTCTGGAAAAGTTTTTAAAGGTATTAAACTATTACTTTTTAAGTATTAAAATTGTTGATGATGATGATGATGATGATGATAATGATGATGATAATGATGATGATGATGACGACAATGACGATGATAATGATGATGATGATGATAATGATGATGATGATGATGATGATGATGATGATGATGATGATGATGATGATGATGGATAACACTATCCATTATTTACTATAACGTTTTGGTACTAGGGCAACCCATCATTGGTTTTGGTTTGCAATATTGCAATATTGATGAATAATATGAATCTTACTGAGTTTTCTACTTTACATCTTTTTTCACCACTGACCTTTCATGGAAAACCAGAAGCCATTGCAAAGTTAGCATTTGCAAAAGTCTAATGTGCAAGTCATTTTTTTATTTCTAATTCCAATCTCAGAAAAAAATTCTTAAAATAAAAATTTACTTTAAACAAATAGGATAGTAGAAATAAAAGTGGTGGAATTTTTTTTTCTTGTGGGTAGAATTGCAACCAGATTTTCAACTAGAATTGTGGGTAGAAGTGTGATCAGATTTTTAACAAGAATTGTGGGTAGAATTGTGATCAGATTTTTAACTAGAATTGTGGGTAGAATTGTGATCAGATTTTTAACTAGAATTGTGGGTAGAATTGTGATCAGATTTTTAACTAGAATTGTGGGTAGCATTGTGATCAGATTTTTAACTAGAATTATGGGTAGAATTGCAAACATAAGTATACAAAGAACATACTCTATCGTTTGAAAACTCTTCTGCACGAAAAGCAATTGTTGTCATTTCTGTACCATTACTCGTGATGGCACGTAAACAAGAATCTTTCCTGCTGAACCAATCTTCTAACATATCAACAGCTAATCTAAAAAAATAAACATAAAAAAAGAAATTACATTTTTCTCTTTATAAGCCCTTTAAATTATCAGATTATTTATGTCAAGGTCTCTTAAGGTCGAAAATGTTAAGGCATCAAACATCAACTGTAGCCAGTTCTTCAACTTATATAAGAAAAAGCTGTGTAAATAAAATAAAAAGATGAAGAAGATAAATGGAAACAAACACTAACACACAGAAAAAAAGAGGAGGGGGGAGGGAGTTGAAGAAAATGAAGTAGTTGAAGCTAATTTCAAACTAACACTTTGTTATCACTATGATAAATGATCATCCAGATCATGTTTTAAAAATCCAGAATACTTTGCACACACAAAAATAAATAAAAATTCTTTTCCTCTAAGCATCAATTATATTTATATTTTTAACATTTTTACATTACATAAATTACATAGCTAGCAGTCAATAATATAGCATCAATATAGCATCGGCTTTAAGCTGACAGCTTTCTTAACTATTTCAAAACTTTTCTTATTTTAACTAAAACTTAGAAACCAAAAGTTGAAAGAAATATCTGGAATTCTGAATATATCTGGAAAAAGATGATTTTATGATAAAGTAATTCAAAAGACTGAAAATTTCTTTTTTTGCTTTTTTGATAAAACTGTAGTTGTTTAATCTACATACAAGAAGTTAAGTTTTGTTGGATAAAGTTTTTCTGAAAAGAATGACATTTTTTTTTTAACAATTTTGATTTAACCGCATTTGCCCAACTTTATTTAACTGAAGGAAAAAAATATTAAAAAATAAAATAAAAAACTTAAAAGAAAAAGATTAAGCTAAAAAGCCATTAAACAATATGGATACATGCCTGTATAACAAGATAACAATGAAATGTTGCATTGATTCTTTTACAAAACCCCTTGTACTTCAATTTTTTATTCCACGCAAAAAAATAAAAAGTCAGTTTGTTTATAAATAGAGCCTAATCACTTATAAATTTAGTTAATAGTTTTAGATTAGATTTAGTTAGATATAAATTTTAATACTTTCAAAAAACTAAATAGAAGTGAATGCTCTGAAATCTGTAAAAAACTCTTTTTTTAGACATTTTTGAACAGTCATTTGATGTTGACTTTATTTAAAAAACCCGTTTTTAAACGTATTTTTTAAAAACTTAAAATTTCACAGGAAAAACTTAAAATTTACAGAAAGAAGAAAAAGTGTTCTAAAGAAGCTCAGTGTCCTTAGTTTCCCTCTTCTTAGTAGAGAAAAAGTGTCCTTAACAAGTTCAAAAAAATGTCTACTACTAAAAGCTTTTTTTTTTAATATATTTTAAATGTGTTATTATGATTACATATAATTTTTAATAAGTTTTTTATTAATATATATAAAAATTTAACTATTAAAGAAAATATTTCAAATAACT
This sequence comes from Hydra vulgaris, assembly GCF_038396675.1. NCBI lineage: Eukaryota > Metazoa > Cnidaria > Hydrozoa > Anthoathecata > Hydridae > Hydra > Hydra vulgaris. Next base: position 14,098,301 of record NC_088929.1, read on the forward strand.
AAACAATTAATTGTATTTATAAATAAATAAATACCCTGCACTTTGCTGTAAGCGGTGATTAGTATTGCTTGAGCCCTTCTTTAACCCATCTAACTCATTAATAACTAAAAAAAAATAAAAATTAAAAAACATCAGCACTAACTTTGAAAAATAAATTCAAACAAATAACTTAAAAACTACACAAGTGACCTTGAGAAATTAAAAAATATAAACAAAACATTTGGACAAAACATTGAGCTGTCAATAATGTAATTTGAGGTAAAACAAACATAGAAATTGAAAAAAAAAATTCCTTGATTCAAGATTTCAATTACTATTATTTATAGTCAGAAAAAGATAAAATTTAAAAAATATCAAACCTATTAGTGGAACAACAATACAAAACATTTTAGATTGCAGAAGTGCTTGCATTAATGGTAAACGATCAATATAACAATTTGTATCAGCAACTATTGTTGATGGGTAGTTCTCGAATATGTTGCGACCCAACCTTTTTTGATTTTCAATAACTGCCTTCAAATAAAACAACAGGTTATGTAGCTAAGTAATCACAACATAATTGTGAGGTGCAAGAGGGGTATCTAACAATAATTGTGAGGTGCATGAGATGTATCTAACATAATTGTGAGGTGCATGAGGTGCATCTAACAATAACCTTAATATAACTATAAGACTTTTTATTTGTTCCAAAATACTTTAAATTATTCCAAAACACAAAACATCTCTTTATTTTATTTAATAGCACTACAAAGTCAACACATATCACACTTAAAGCAGTCACAGTTCAACAATATATTCAACATATCACACTTGAAACAGTATTCAACAATATATTCAAGTTGTTGCATTTTTAAATTTTAGGAGGCATAATTTTATGAGCTTATAATAAATCTGTGTTGTTTACAGCTGATTTTTAAATTTATCACACACATACACACACAACATGCATAAACAATTTTATCTCTAATTTTTATTAACAACTTGGCTTAACTTAGTATATCCTAAGACACAGTGAGCCTGCCACACATTTTGTATTAGAGTATCCAATAAGTGTAGTGGTTTTTGCCCGTGGACTAAGAAAAAACTTTTTTTAAATTTGATAGTAATTTTTAAGTCCTCAAAGTCCCTGGAACATTGGGTAAAAAAAATTGTATTTTATTTTTTTGAATAAGTCAAAGAATATATATACAAAAACAACACAAGATTAAATGATTGAAATAACTTTGATAACTCTATTGAGTTTACGGAGTACTTCTTAGACATTAGTTGAAAGAAGGACTTGAAAAGGAGACCTGGCAGTCAAGAGGAGATACAGTGAACAAAAGAGAATGATCTAATTAAAGGCCTAAACACAGATCTCTAATTCTTTTTCTTCTAAGCTTACTGCAGAGAATTGTTTGACAAGACCAAGTTAAAGCTCCTAGACAAGACCAAATTGGAGATCCTAGACAAGACCAAGTTGGTGATCCTAGACAAGTTGGGAAATGTAAACTCTGTTAGTGTAGCTAACAGAGTTTTAGTTTAAAAATGTAAATGTAATTTTTGCTTACAAATATAAAAATTCAAAGTCATCAAAATATAAAGCCTTCTACACCCTCAGTTCTACACCCTACACCCTCAGTTAAATATACCAATTTAAATATTTAAAGCAAATTATATTCAAAAAGTAAATTTACCATTGCAGCATTTCGCTGTTCTTCCTGTGCTTGAATGATTTTTTGTAAAGCAACCTTTTGAGCCTAAAAACATAATTAAAAAATTACATCAAGTTTAATAAAATAAATTCAGAAAAAACTTACACCATATACAAAAACAATATCAAACACGCCTAAACAAAACATCAAGCATGCCTACGGGAAACAACATCAAACGCCCATACACAAAACACATTAAAAAACTAAAATTAACTTGAATACATTTAAAAATAAATAAAATCATAAAAAAATAAATTATACCATAAAAAAGCAAAAACCCTAAGAAAAATATTTAAAAAAACAACCTTTAAGTCATTAATCTGCGCTGTTTCACTAAAATAGAAAGTAGAAACAATAACATAAATAATACAAAAATATATTGAAAATATATTGTATTAAATACTTTAAAACATTTGTTTTTACTGTTTAATTATAAACTATACTATATTAGGATTTGTTACCAGTTTGTGGCAGTGAAAACAACGAACAGTTAATGTTAAGACAGTGAAACAAAAATCTCGGCAAAAAAGGAAAAAAGAAAAGTAAAAGTCCGACATAAATGACACTTCAGTGAAAAAAAACATTGATTTATAAAACGTCTATTTTATTTAAATTAACATAAAATTGACATAATATGACCATAAATACAAAACTAGTTATTTCTAACATTAATGTTGAGATAATAGAATTAAAAAAAATAAATTACTGAAAGTCTTCATTGTCATCATCTTCATAAATAACGTCATCTTCAAAATCCTGTAAATATAAAATTTTTTATGACTCAAGAAAAATCTGATTTAAAACATAAAATTTTTTTACATTAAGGAGATTTTAGATTGCTACCTCAACTTCTTCTTGACTAGTTTCTAAAAGCTCAATATATTTCTTTTCTGGAGATAAAATAATCTTTTCACTTGTTTGAATTGGTTTATACTCATTATCTTTCTCATCAAATACATAGCACCAGTTATCTTGTTCATCCATTAATGATAATATTTCAATAAGACTTTTTAATCGGAGATTAGATAATGCAGGTTCCTAAAATCATGATCATCAGTATTAAAAAAATTATATAAAGATATATGTGCATTAATTTATACTTTTCAACTTTGCATGATTGATTTTAAAATGTTGTTGCGTTGAACTAATTATATTAGTTGGCGCTGATAAACATAATATATATGCCTAAAAAGCAACATTTTCCATAATTAGGAGGATGTTGTTAATTTCCTATTAATAATTTACTTACTACATTTATCCAAAACACAATTAAAATTTGTTTTAACTAACCCAGAAAATTTGCTAAACATCTAGTAATTTGTCTAGTAAAAAAAAATTTTGTTTTAAAGCAAATTTATCTTCAAATACACCAAAGCTTTAAGAAAACATCTTCCAGCTGATCACAATTTTTTTCAGTATTTTGAGAACACCTCTCAATTGGACGAGGGTTTTTGTTAAAATTTCCTGATGCATCACCCCAAGTATGGCAAAATGAATTGATATCTGCAGTAACTTTGCCATTATTATGCACCTCACATTTTATGTTTTCCCAAAGTTTATTAATTGGTTTTTTGAGTTGTAGCACATTTGGTGGATTCATATTTTTAGGAACAAAATCGGTACCATTTTGTTAATATCATTCAATTACACTTCTTGAGTAATGGCAAGATACAATGCCAGAAAACAGGAAAATCAACATCCTTTGAAATTATAGACATACGTTGTTTTTTTTTTAAACATTCTTCCACTCAAAACTCAGAGTTCATGTTTATCTTCATAAAAAATGATTTGAAATCACATGAATAGATGGCTTGTCAAACTATAACTTTCTTGCCAACTTTTCAGTTCTAACTGTTTTTAGTAAAATCTCAGGCTTAATTATTTTTGGGATTGCATAAAACAATTGGCCTCGGAGGGTCAAACAGTTGAGTTTGTAGCAGGTTTTGCCATCTGTTATAATACACGTTTGATTTCCTATAAGCTTTTCTCAAAGTAGTTTTTCATTGAGTCTATGAAATTTTTTTTATTTAAATTTAATTTTCATGCTATGTTATGCTATACATTTGCATACTGAAGTACTTAAGACTGGATTTGTACAACAGTCTGAGTTTTAACTCGTATTGCACAACAGTCTGAGTTTAAACAACTCGTTAGACTCTTGAACCAACTGAGCTATCCAGCCACATGGCATTTGCTGAATTTAATAAAAATTCCATAAGTTATAAATTACAATATTAATTATTTTAAAAAAATTCCAAAAGTTATAAATTACAAAATTAAAGTCCAACATTTTAAAATAAAAGCAAATAAACACATTAAAAAAATGTCATTTTGTTGCCATGCATACGTTTAATAACTATAACTATAGTGTAAACTTTATAAATGTTGCCTACTTATATTTTTATACAACTATAGAATTTTATTTACCTGAATTTAAGGAACGATTTTATATTTTATACATTAAAAATTAAAATCCTAAGAAGGATTAAACAAGGTAGTTAGTTCTTTTTTTGGGCGCATGTGTTATTTTAAACAACTTTTTAAATGTTTTTATTTTTAAATTTAATTTTGTACAGTTAATTTACTGGTCTGCAAAATTTTGAGATGCAATAAGAAAATTTTGAGATGCAATGAATTCATAACTTAATAAACAAAAGATAATTTCTACCAACCAGATTATTAAAAGTTATTGAATCTCTGAGTTATTATTGATCAATTAATATATTGATTATTTATAGTGAAGTTTATTAAAGATTTTTATAGCTGAAGATTTCTTTATAGCTGAAATTATTAGCTATTAAAAAAATACCCTCCCCTCTTTCCTCACTAGAATCTGAAAGTCCTAAAATATTTGAGAAATGAAGAAATAGAAATTTAGAAACTTATTTAATTAAATTTAGAAATTATTATTTAAATTGATTTTAAATAAAATTGAGTTGAATCTCAACATTATTCAAACAAAAACTTCATAAAAAACAACATTTTGTTAAAATAAAGTAACTATTTAAGACACATTATTTATTTTTTTTTACTTCAATTGTCATTACTGTCATATAAAAAATTTACTTTTTATTCTAATATATTTAAACTATTAAATTAATATTAACTATAAAATTAAAAATTAATATTAATTATAAAAGTCTACTAAATTAATAAAATGATCTGGATTAGAAATAAAATACAGCCATATTTTTAAAGTGTATCTAATTAAATGCTAAGTTAAGCCTGAGTTTTTCAATATGTTCTGTTGCCTGTTAAATAAATTATAAAATTTGTATCGTTTTACTAACTTGCCAAAGAAAAACAATTTTAATTCATTATAGGTATAATCTAATTTTGCATTGAGAATAATATGTAGCCTTGTTTCAAATAAATCCTTCATATCTTAATTTGACTATTTATTTGGATTACCTGTTACATAACTTAAGAACTTGAATATATCTATAGTAGATATATTCAAGTTCTTAAGTTATGTAACAGATAGTAGAATATATCTAAGGTCATATATATATATTGTTCAAAAAAAAAAATTTTCATAACGCAAATACACAAGAAGCTAACTTTGGGGCAAATATAAAAAAAAAGCGATTACAAAAAAAGATCCAAAAATATTGACGTTTACCTTGTGCTAAAGCGACAAAATATTCCAAAAAATGCCCAAACTGTTCCTAAATTATTTGGCTTTGAGCGCAAGATAAATCTCAATATTTGGTAAAATTTTTTTCTCTTATGTGATCATAATGGTCCAAACTTTTTATTATTGTTTATAATGATAAACAACAATAAAAAATTTGGACCATCATAAGTGTTGTTTAAAATGAAAAAAAGATTTCACATTATTTATGCAAAAAAAATTCTTTTTTTTTGCGTATTTGCACTAAATTCTTTTTTTGCGCATTTGCGCTGAAATATTTTTTTGTGAAATTATTTATTAATATAAACAATAATTATGAAAAGATACACAACAATCTAAAAAAACAACTTAAAACCATTATGATCACATTAGAAAAAAAAATTTTAGTTTAAAATTTAGGGCATTTTTCAGGGTATTTTGCCGCTTGAGCACAAGGTAAATGTCAATAATTTGGAATTTTTTTTGTAATTGCATTTTTTTAATATTTGCCCCAAATTTGGCTTCTTGTGTATTTGGGTTTTGAAAATTTAATTTTTTTGAACAGTTTGAATCTACAGTTTTTATTTATTGTGGGTAGAAGTGTTTTAAATAATATATAAGGCATGGAATAAATTAAATGCATATAAAGGCATATATAAGACCAGGAATCAACTAAATCCAATTAAAGACATATATAAGACAAGGGATTAACTAAATTTATTTAAAACTGGACTCCAGCTTAATTGCTAACTTTATTCCTCACTTTTTTTTACATTTAAAGGTATTTTTTACACTTTTTCAGCTTATAAGTTTTATTGTCTAAAAACATTTAATATTATTTGATATTAATATTGTTTTATTAATACAGAATATCATTTAATCAAGTTTTAGGAAAAACATAAAACAACAAAAAACCTCATGTCCTATTGAAACTTTGCAAAACAAAAGAGTTGGTTCAAGTGGTTTAAAACCTGCCAAAAATAAATCTTCAATCAAGTAAGCATTTGTGCCATTTTATAAAAAAAAAAAAAAATAGTTAAATTAAATAAAAAAATAAAAAAAAAAAAATTTATCTCTTTTATTTTATTAACACACATTTATATATACACACAGAAGTAATTTTTACTTATTAAAACAAAACAAAAACAAAATTAATTATATCAATTTTTTTATGTGTTGCAGGAAATCTGCCTTGCTTGAACTAGACTGAGCAATGAAAACTGACAAATGAGAAATATGAAGGGTCAGGGTCACAATATTTTAAAAATAAAAAACTTCAAAAGTTAATATTCTGGTAAGGAAGCGAAATTATATAAAAATTATGAAAATATTATTTGTTTTATTAAAAAAATATTGAAAAAATTTTTTTTCTTCCAAAAACCAGTAAAAATGCACTTTTTTTAACTTTTTGATTAAAAAAACCATACTTTTTATGCAATAAAGTAAAAAAAATATTTTCTATGAAAAAAAACATTTTCAAGGTTTTTATATCATTTTGCTTCATTTTGAGTACCAGGTTGACATACTTTTGAAGAACCCTGTAAATGTTAGAGAATCATGGGGTCAACTCTAAAAATATTTTTTATTTTTCCAGCGTTATTTTGGTATATAGAATACATTTAGAGGTATTAAAAGACAATTTTCAAAAATTGATGTTGACTATGGTCAACATCAATTTTTGCACATAGAGAAAAGAAAATGGAAAGTTTTTTTGCCAATGGCTAATTGAAATTAAAACACATTTTTGAAAAAAAAAACATAAAATATTTATGAAATTAAATGTTAGACATGATTAATCATAAAATAATGAGAAGAGAGTGCAAAAAAGTTTAAATTTTTAAATAAATTTTAATCAAAATATATTATTATGTTGTATGACCCTATTGTATTTTGTGACCTTTACTGTTTTTTTCTCAGCAATTTATTAGAATTAATTTTTTTTTGCTATTTTAAACCACAGATTTTGTCACAACCTTTTAAAACATCTTGTGACTAGTTATTTGCTTTTTATATAGTTGACATCTAACTCCATAAATTTTCAATGGGGTTTGACAGTCCATCTAACTCCATAAATTTTCAATGGGGTTTTAATCACATGATCAAGCAGGACAAGGATTTAAATATTGCTTTTAGCAAAATAATCAATGATTTATTGTTTACAATATAGTATTGTCTTTTTGAAACAATCAGTTTCGATTAGTTTTGAATAAATCACAACAAAAAATAAGCACATTTTCCATAATGTCATAATATCCATGTTGATTTAATTATCTTTGGTAGACTTTATGGATACCAAAGTCTAAGCCTGATATGCATTTGCATATGTCAAAAGAACCACTCAAAGTAAAAAAATTAAAGTAAAAAACAGAACCACTTTATGAGTACAAAATAGAACCACTTTATGAGTACAAGACAGAACCACTATATAAGTACATAACAGAACCACTTTATGAAAACAGAACTTAATGAGTAGGGCTTTGTAAGTGTTGCTCAAATATTTCTCAGTAATTTCATTACATACAAATCTTTTGTTATTTTTGGGTAAAAATTTTGTAAATTGAACTCATTGCAAAATATAACAATTATTCATCATTTTACAACCAATTTAAGAGCTCTTTTCACACTGTTTTTTTAAGTAAAAAGACTTGGTATATATATATATATATATATATATATATATATATATATATATATATATATATATATATATATATATATATATATATATATATATATATTATAAATTATTATTATAATACATATATATTATTGTTTTTATATATAAATATATATATATATATATATTATTATTTATATACATATATGTATATATATATATATATATATATATATATATATATATATATATATATATATATATATATATATATATATATAATTAATATTTTTTTTTTACTTTTTTTTTATTCAACCATATCAATAAAAATTTACAAATGCTTATCGTAAATTAATAGAATTTGGTTAGGTGTCACTCATATAGTTATAAACTTGTCAATGGAGTGACACCTAAAAAACATACAAAATATAAATGAGAGAAAAAAAAGAAAAGATTGTTAAACAAATAGTAATGATATATGTAATAATTAGATTGTTAAACAAATAATAATGATATATGTAATAATTATAGTAATAATACAAAATAATAATAATAATAAAGTATCAATATTAAGAATAATTATAATACAATATAAATTGTATGTACATATCATAGATAATAATTAAATATATATTAATTACATTAAATAATTACATTAATAGTTAAATATATACTAATTACAGCGGCAGTGGTGTCATGGTAGAGATTTATAAGCAAGAGGTTCCAAGTTTGATCCCCACCATGTCCCTGGTAATACCGCGCTCAACTTGTTCCTCAGGGCAGCAACCTTGTTCGTCAAGGTTTGTGTTTCGGAGTTATAGAGTTGAGAGGGTTATAACCACAATTAAGTAGCCTCCTCATCTATAGTGGCCTTCTCGACCATGGGGAGGTGAATTAACAAAAAAACAAAAAAATAATAATATATATATATAATAATAACATAAGATGTAGCAATAATAACATAATAATAAATAAATATAATATAGATAAATAATAAATAAAGCAAATATCAAACCACTTCTTAGTTAAAGAAATTATATATCAAAGGCAACTTAGGTACAGAGAGAAATTATAAAGAAATACACTCCAACAATATATTTTTAAATTGAATTCTGTTTAGCAGTAAATAATCCGTAACAAGGGGATATTTTTTTCAAACTTTTTTATTAATGCAGGAATACGCTGGTTCCATTGGGAAATAGATTGTTGTTTTATGGAAAACTTACCATGTTTAATTGTGTTGAAAAATGAAAAGTATAGCTTACTATTTTCTGTA
>NC_088929.1:14110000-14125000 GCF_038396675.1 Hydra vulgaris
ACCACAACACAAAGAAAATTTGTTATACTAAGACAAAAAATGGTTTTCATTTATTCAGTCTGCTAAGAAACAACAAACGCATAATAAATAAAAAAAAGCAGCAAAAAATCACTCAGAAAGTTTCAGAAAGGAGTAGATTTTTTAGATCATTTTTACAAAGTAGCCTTCATTTTTTACTTATGCTTCCTTATTAACAATGGTTAAAGTTCAAAATACCTTGATGAAAACAATTTTTTATTATATATTGGAAAAGATGGTTAGTTGTTTCTGTTGTGAGGCAACACAGCTTTGAAGCTGAGACAAATTGTCTAAAGAAAGACACCATTCAATTGGGTTACATGTAAGTGCAATAGCCTCAAAAAGAATGTCCATATTGATGCAAAAACAAAGGTCATTATGACTTGCACATTTTTATCAAAATCCTGGATATCAGAAGCTCAGTACTTGATTTATCTCTAACTAGATGTTTCGATGTTGATGTTTTTCTGGCTAAATATGGCCTCTTTTCCTCAACCTCACCTGGTAAACTATAATTTGTATCATAAACACCTTCCTTGTTATCAGACATGCTTTTTTTCCCTGAAGATGGCTGATCCTTTTTAGGGGCAGTAAGGTCAAGCTATTCGGGGCTGTACGGTACCAGAGTAACAGCCAAAGGAACATCTGGATAAATAATTTAAGGTACATTTGAACCTAAGCAACGTTTTGTGGAAACAATAAAATAGCGGTTCCTTTAGTGTCCTTCAATTTCCACTCAATTTGTAGAATAACAAACTTTAGGAGCATTTTTTCTCCCCTGTACTAATCTGTAATAGCGCATATAACTAATTGTATATATTTAAAGGCAGAAAATTTCACAAACTGTTCCATTCATACAGTACAATATATACAAATAACATATTTTCCTATAGTAACAAATAACATATTTTCCGCTAGTAATAAGTTAGTAATAAGTATATTTTCCTCTAGTAATAATATACTTTCCTATAGCACATTTCCTTACTATACTATAGTACAATAGTATAGAAATTTTTTCAAATGCAACTTATTAAAACGAACATTTCTAAACCATTAACTTGCAATATTGACATGCAATAAAGTACTTAAGACATGTCCTAATCCATGACAGGAATGTCAAAGTATGCCTTACACATTTTACAGTTTGCTTCCATTGAAAACTTTTAAAATCTTGTTTTTAAAAAATGTCTACACATAGAAAAATGCATTTGGTGGATGCAAACAACCTCCTAATGCTATTCAAATTATATAGATGCTCTTTAAATATGATTTGTTATTCCGTTATTGACCAATAACACCAACTGAAATATTGGTTGGAGTTATCTGTGCTTTTATACTCGCATGACTATTTTTGGACAGTTCAAAAACATTTTTGAAGAGTGCTTAGTATTCAATACAAACCGAGAACTTTCTCATAAAAAATACAAATTTTAAAAGTCTTGTTGTCCCAGTCACAGAAGTAACATTTTTGAGAAAAAACAATTAATTAATTTTAGCGAAACAGGTTTAAAAAACAAACCCAAGGGCCAAATAAAAATAAAAGTTGGTTACATATTTACAATTTGTAACATATAATGTGTATATATATATGTATGTATATACATACATATATATATAATATATATGTATATGTATGTATGTAAGTATATATATATATATATATATATATATATATATATATATATTCATGGTTTTTAATTATCACCTTGTTTAACTCTTTCTTTGTGTTCGCCTTTTTAAGTTTATTCAAAATATAAGGAGTTGATTTAAAATAGCGTCTTGTTGTAAAAGGCATTTCTCTGAATATATGACTTCAGCAGTGGATAAATTTTTAGCAGTGGATAAAATTATTCAAAGTATTTTAAACATTTAGTGACTATAAATGTTTAAATTTTGTTTCTGAATTATACAGACAACCATATTGTAAATTTATATTGTAATAATATAAAATAATAAAAACTAGCATTCAAAATTTTATTTCAAATGAAAACAGCGAACTTTCCATCCCATCTCATAAGTTCAGTCACTATGTACATTCCATCCCATCTCATAAGTTCAGTCACTATATACATTCCATCATATCTCATAAGTTCAGTCACTATATACATTCCATCCCTTCTCATAAGTTCAGTCACTATATACATTCCATCCCATTTCATAAGTTCAGTCACTATATACATTCCAATTGAAACATCGCAATATTGCAAGTTTAACTTACCAATAAGACATCACAATATCACAAATTTAACATCCAAATAACACTTTGCAATAACATATATCAATATCACAAATTTAACATTAAAATAATGAAAACTAGTTTTCCGATGTTATTCTATAAAAAAAGCTACGAAACAACATTTTTTAACTCAATTAAAAAAAAAAAAAAATTTTTCAATTGACAAAAAAATTTATTAAAAAACAAAACTTAGTTTTAGCAGACAAATCTATTTAGATTACTCTTTAATATACTAATATTAAATTTTACAATTATTTTCAGAGTTCGCTTATTTGTAGTTTTAATAATATGCACAATTTTAAAATTTTTATATGCAAAGGAATTAATTCAGTTAAACTTATTTAATTTGTAATTGGTTCACATTTTTCACAACCATTCCACAACATTTCTGCTAATTGTTGTCTTTAACGTTAGCGTTATAATATTTTAAAACTTCACTGATTTTAAAGAAAAGAATACTTAATATTTTAAAATAAAAATAAAAATTTCAAATATTATTTCAAATATTAACTCGCCAACTCTTAATAATATTAGTGCTATTTGATCATTTTATTCAACACTTTGCTTAATATAGATTTTAACAATATGCATAACTTCAATATTCTTGTTTGCAAACAATTTATTATAGGAGATTTTAATTAAACATTTTCATTTTTTTTTTTTTTATTTGTATGCGCCAAGTGATAACAAATATTATCAGAGAAAAAAGTTTATAATAATTTTATTTAAATTTTTTTTATTTTTAAATGACTAAAGTTATGTAACTTGTAACTTTATGTCACCTTGAAACATAAAAAAAAAAACGAGGTTGCAAAATATACAGAAAATAAGTTATTTATTAGTCATTAGCATTTAAAACCAAAACTTTTTTTCCTATTTTAATAATAATTAAAAAAAACACACAAGAAAAATAATTTAAAATATTTTTAGACGCTGATACCGCTCCAGCGGTACCTGAACAGGTCTGGATTCTTTCCTGCACATATACACTGTGACCATTTTCTATAGACGCATCTAGAATTTAGCAGATTTACAGTGTTACCGTGGTAATAAAATTGTTCTAACGGTACTTTTGAATAAGTATATGTAAGAAAATAATGATCCATTATGCATCTGATTTTTAATTGTCTTGATTGTATTAAAATAATTAAATTTTTAATATTCACATGGCAATTTTCTAGAGACGCACTAAAGTTTTTACAAGTTTCGTCGCAAGTTTCTTATATTCTGTTGTATTTTTTATTTTGTGAGTCGAAATTAAGTTGTACTTACCAAATGCCAAAAGGAAAGGTCCTTACCGATATTGAAAAAGTCAATATTGGCTTATCATCAAGAAAAAGATCCAAATCAAAAAATCAAACAGATTATGCAACAATAAAGCGGAACCAAAAAAATATGAGGTTTCAGGCCGTGAAAAACGAAGAATTGTTCGACTCGCATCAAATTCATCAAAAAGTTTGAAAACAACTAAGTCAGATTTGGGTTTAAATGTTTGCAAGGAGACGATTAAAAAAGTTCTTAAAGACATCCCACACATTGTACGATCAAAAATGAATAAAACACCAAATTTGAAGCCCGTTCACAAACAGAAAAGGATGAAATTCGCCCGCAAAAATATGGCACGCGATTGGGAACAAGTATGAAATTTTAGGTTAAATTCTCATGAATATGTAAGATGTTTAAATAGCTGAATATTTTTGTTTTCAATACCAGGTGATTTTTTCGGACGAGAAAAAGTTTAATCTTGATGGGCCTGATATTTTTAGTGGCTACTGGCGTGATTTGAAGAGAGAACCCAAATATTTTTCGACAAGGAATTTCGGTGGTGGATCTTTGATGGTTTGGCTAGGGTTTTGTGCAACAGGAAAGTTAAATTTAGCATTTACATCTTGCAAAATAAAAAATTCTGAATACATTTATGTGCTAAAATTATTTTTTATTCCTTTTAAAAATAAATATCGACGCAAAAAGTTTGTTTGTCAACAAGACAACGCCAGCATTCACTCTAGTAATGAGACTAAAGTTTGGTTTAAAGCTAAAAAAATTGAGCAAATGTGGTGACCTGCTCGCAGTCTAGATTTAAATCCTGTTGAAAACATCTGGGGAATCATTGTAAGACGTATCTATGCTGACTAGAGCTAAAAGTAGCGGTATCAGAATGCTGGGAGGATATGGAGCCAAAAGTGCTGGAAAACTTGGTGGGAAATATGGCAAAACAAATTTAGCAAGTAATTGAGCGCAAAGGAGGCCCAATCGAGTATTAAAATGTGATAAAAACATTTTTTTGGATAGTTTTGTTAAAAAATGTGAACTGCGTCTATAGAAAATAGTCTTTTCAAATTTGATTTTTTTTGGTGATAGTTTTCATTATTTTATGATAGTTTATTTATAATTTATTGAAATACACTATTAAAATAAAGTTAAGTACTTTTTTAAGACATAATCCACATGCGCCTATAGAAATTGGACGCAGTGTATATATAAAAACATAGATATATTTAAAAACTTTAGCCAGCAATTACTTTATTCCATTAGAATAATCACAAACTACCTTTTTCTTTGATAAGTTGTGCAGAGTGTTTAGCTAATATAGAAAACATATCCATTCCGAATAAAATTGCCAAGTCTAAACTTGTGCCATGAACAACATTTAAAGTATCTAAAAATTTAACTTATTAAAATAGTCTTCAAATAACACTTTGATATATACACATATAAATATATATATATATATATATATATATATATATATATATATATATATATATATATATATATATATATATATATATATATATATATATATATATATATATATATATATATATATATATATATATATATGAGAGAGAGAGAGAGAGAGAGAGAGAGAGAGAGAGAGAGAGAGAGAGAGAGAGAGAGAGACTTTACTATATGCATATACTCTAATTAACACATACAAACACATACCTATGATTGTTTTAAAAATTGCCTCAAGTTAAATTAATTAATAAAAAAGGTCATTACCTTGCTTATCTTAAAACATTACCTTGCTTATCCAAAATGTTATGAATAGCAAACAAATTAATCGCCATATACTTTAGCAAGCTTTCTTGTTTGATGCTTGATGCTTTCGGGTGTAGTAAAAGTGTTGTCAAATCACTTAATGTCTCCTGATGAACCAAAGTAAAGTTTTCAAGTCTAAAAAAAAACATTGAATCTGAATTTTAGATTCAATTAAAAATATTGTGATATTTTTACATGACAACAGTCATTTAAAAATATCACAACTGTTGTCGTGTATTTTTGCAACATTGTTACGATTATACCTTTAATATATAACCATTAACTTCTGGTACTTATGTTGTTTTATGAAAAAAAAGACATAGACACTTCTGATTTTTAAATAATAAGTAATGTAGCATTTTAAACTTTATTTTATTTTGCAGTTTTTTGTATTTAGTATAAATTTTTATGTATTTTTGGGGATATGGGAAATGGAGCAGATTTGAGTCAAAAAAAAAAGGGGAAAATTGTGAGTCTTTAGTTAAAGATTTTAGACTATCAGTTAATTCATAGGAGTTAGAAAATGTGTGCAAAAAAGTATTCCATGTTACAAATGCATGAAATAAAAACATTTCAAGAAAAATGGGTATTTATTACTAACATATAACATATATATACATATATAACACATATTACATAATAATATATAACATTATTTAACGTATTTATACTATTACAATCATCAAAAAATAATATGTATGAAGTAGAGGACCAGGGTTGAAAAATTTTTTCTGGAAAAAACTAAAAAACCGTGGTTTTTTTAAAAAAAACACAAAAAAATATGGGTTTTTTTTGTTTAAACTCTTTTTTAAAATAAGCTGTGTTTAGTCAACTTGTTCAATTAAAAAAAAAGCATTAGCACTTCCAGGACAGTTCCAAAAAAATCTCAAAGGAGGAGGGGGTGACGTATCTGTCTTTTACAGATTAAGGCCTACAAAAGGTCCTAATTGGCTGACATTTGACGACTGCCAACTATTTATCCAATTTTGCCCACTCCATTGTCCATTTTGTCAACTAATAAATTTATTAGGGGGCTAGACATCTCTTACCACCCCCTAGGAATGCCTCTAGGCATTTCACTTGGGAAATTATATCTTCTTTGGTATTACTAATATAATTCATTAGTTATTACATCATTATTTAACGTTCTGTATATAAAAATAAGCTTTGTTGCTTTTACTGCCTAACCCTGAACTGTTGGTTGCATTTAAAAAACAATTAGGCAATATCAAATAACGTACTGTAAATTTAATATATATGAGAAATTAATTTTCAGAAGCATCTTTATGCTTTTAAATAGGTGCATTCATATTAAGTATTTACATGAAAGATAAAGTTTTATTTGAAAACATAACCCTGCTTTACTTTCCTGCTGTAAATTTAAAGTTGTTCAAAAAATATTACTTTGGTTTAAATTTATATTTTTCATGGTTTAAACCATGGTTTAAACCAGAATAATTCCTAGGGGGTTGTAAGAGGTGTCTAGCCCCCTACTAAATTTATTAGTTGATTAAATGGACAATGGAGTGGGCAAAATTGGATATATAGATATAGATCACTAATGAATGATCAGAGTTGAATATTAACCGGTTATTGCTTGTTTTGGAAATGTTCTTTTTAAAAACCATATGGAAACAATAGATATCTCTAACACAGATGAATCCATAGCTATAATGCTTAACCTTACACTAAGTAGGGAGAAAATGAGAAAATGAAGTCTTTTTTTGCTTCAAAAGACATTTTATTTTAAATCAATCAAAAAATCACTTGATAGAAGAAAAAACTGTCCTACAATTAGTCATGTTTTGGATGCAAAAGATGTTTCTGTTTAATACAAAGAACTTGTAAGAATGACAATTGAGTCTGTTTTAAATATAACTAAAGATTCTTTTATTCCAAAAGATGGTAATTAGTATCAAATGTGTCGCTTGTGTATAAAAATACTAGACCAAAATATTTTTTTTTCACTAAAAGTCTTTTTTTTTTCTAAAGGCAAAACACAAAACTTTGTTTTTTACAATATAAGGCTTACCTCATATTGACATTAAAAACATTTATTTTGCATACATCTGTTGAAGTTTTGACTTTTGACACAGTTGCTGACTTCCCATAATGATGTTTAACATTAAGGTGATGCAACAGTGTAAAATCAACGAAAGAAATAACATTAAGGAAACACATTTTTTAACTATATCTTTATGGAGAAGTTTATTTTTATATATCTCTATGGAGAAGTTTATTTTTATTTATGTATCTCTATTGAGAAGTTTTATATATATATATCTCTATAGCGAAGTTTATTTTTAATAATTTTAATTTCAAAGGAATAATTATGAGTATAAGTGAAGCAAATGCAACAAAAAAACTGCAATGTTGCCTTATAGTAGAACTTTAGCACATTTCACTTTAAAGTATGAATAGGAGTATATATATATATATATGAAGACCTCAGTGGAAAAACCGGCGTTGTCACATTTAAAAAGTATTGAGAAAGTATTTGTTGATCATTAATAAATGTCTTCATTTAAAGCAAAGAAAAAAAAATTTTTGTATAAAAAATTACAAAATTTTTTGTTTTGAATAAATTTTAAATAAAATAATTATAATATAAATTTTTTTAAATTGCTTAGTTTCATTTGCTTTAAATAAAGACTTTTATTAATGATCAATAAATACTTTCTCAATACTTTTTAAATGTGACAACGCCGGATTTTCCACTGAGGTCTTCATATACATATATATAAATATATATGTATATGAAGACCTTCATATACATATATATATAAATAAATATATATAAATATATATATATATATATATATAAATAAATATATATAATATATATATATATATATATATATATATATATATATATATATATATATATATATATATATATATATATATATATATATATATATATATATATATATATATATATATATATACAGGGCTTGTGATGAAGAAAATTGTCAGGCGTGTTATATCGCGCTCGTAAAATTGGAATATGTTTTCATCGAGCATGATTATGTGCGCTCGAGATAACGTCGGCGAGCGCGATCATGAAAATTGCTGAAGGCAATGCTCACAAAAAGCTCTTTATTTTTTATATCTTTTTTTATTTGTTACATAATTCTTTCGTCAAAAAATGTTTGAATTAGTATGACACTCATGAAACTACTTCAACGAAGTAGATTTTTATATTTCCAAACTTCTTGTATATTGTCAGATCGCGATTTTATTTTTAACTATTTATGTTATAAAAAAATAATATCAAACAAAAACGCAACTTTAATTGATTTAGTATTGAAGTATAATTTAGTGACTTAGTTTTGCTTCGTTGTTTTGATATATGTATTTTAAAATGTTACGCTGTAAACTTAATTAACGGTAAATGGTTTTTATATTTCTTGACATTTTTTATTCAAATTAATTATTTAATTTTTTTCTAAAATTTCTTTTTTAAATTACATTTTTTTTATCTTAAAAAAATAATACAAGGATAATTTGAAATAATAATAAATAAGAATAATAACTTTCCACTTAATAAAAATTGACATCATTACTTTGTTCCTTTTCGAATGCCCTTGGTTGCGAGCATTTTAAACAACAGAATCGTTTCAAATTTGAGTTAAAATAAATAATAGTTAATAAAAAACCTATACTATGAACAAAAACTAATTTTAAAAACTACTCTATTATTAATATTTATTTTTATTATAAACAATGTGTGAAATATTACAAACAATAAATCTAATAAACCTTACTCGATATTTTCACAAGATTAAAAATACTCTGCAGTTTCAATTTTCTTATAATGGTTTTCTAATTTTCTATTCTTATTTTATTTGCGCACTTTTGTATTCACATTGTGTTTCCACGTGCACATTCCATAATTGAAATTAGTGACTATTAACGACTTCAAACTGCTTATTAATTACGTTAGCGCAAAAGAGAACGACGTAGTGCTTTTTATATTTTATATTAGTGCTTTCATAATAGAATATCTTTAATAAAAAATCTTTTTTAAATATTTTATAAAAATAAAAAAATAATCCTGAACTATTGGACGAGCGTTATTTTATGCGCTCGTTATAAGCTGAACGAGCGTTGTTTATCGCGCCTGGAACGTTTGAAAATACCATTTACAGGCGCGCTTTACGAGCGGAGCGCGATCGCGCTCGCTGTATAACAAGCCCTGTATATATATATATATATATATATATGTATATATCATGCTGTTACAGGAAATGTGTGCAGTCAAATGCTTGTGGCCATGCATAAAATAATTTTTTTAAACAACTTGACCATGGCTGTTTGTATATTTCGACTATTTTCGACAAGTGTTATAAAAATGCACAGAAAAAACAAAAAATTTATTTTAAAAACAAATAGATAAAGGTTTAATTACATTTTTCTTTTGCTTACTACAAAGAAACTTTTATTGAAAAGAGTAAATCTTTCTTTGTAAAGGAAAAACTTTATTTACTAAACAAAGAAAAAAATGATTTTAAAAAAAAATTGACAAATATCAAAGTTATTTACCATAAAAAATACATATTTTTTAAGTAAAAATAAGTTATATGCAATATTCTTTAATAATTAAAATAGATTTTGACAAAACAATAATCAAAAGTAATTTGCTACTTTATTTAAAAGAGTTTTGTGTAATAAAAAATTGTTAGAAAAAATCAGTTTCATTCCTAACCTAAGTTATTCATTCCTAACCTAATCTATATTCATTCAAGTTATTCATTCCTAACCTAAACTATATTCATTCAAGTTATTCATTCCTAACCTAAACTATAAACATTTAAATTATTTTCCTCCTAGATAAAACTTTTATTACAGTTGAGTTTTATTTTTATTATTTTAGAATTTTAGTTTAATTAATTTTTTCTATTTCTCTTTAAGTTAACCTTTTTTTTTTAGAATTTTTGAAATGTTTGATATTTCAAAACATGCAAAAAGCAGTGGTCAAGTTATCTTAACAAAATATTTTATGCGTGGACAGACAAGGCGCCCGACTGCACGCACTTGCTGTAAAAGGCTGATATACATATTAACATAAAATAAAAAATTCAAAATAAAAACCTTGACAAACAAGGCTGCTGCAAAGCAATTTTGTTCCAACTGCAATTTATCAGTTAAGGCTATGTGATTTTTATTGAGAATGTTGACATCAGAATCCAGACCACTGACATAGTGGTTAAACCACTGAATCCTGGTTTGGATTCTGAAAAAGCTGTTCATTCTCAATGTACAGTTGCAATTAACAATGATTTTTGTTTAGAGTTTTATCAGGCAAATAATAAAATGTTGTTTTATAAATAACAAAAAGCAAGTAAAAGAATTTATTTTGAAGGCATTTTTAAAGCAATCTCAAAGCATAAATTTATATTGTTAACTAATTCGATAAAAAGTTAATGTATTTTTTTATAAATAATTTTTTTTTAAATTGTAGTCTTTTTAGTAATCTTTTAATTATAAAATATATTTTATATATATATATATATATATATATATATATATATATATATATATTTATGTATCATTCATTATATCATATATATATATATCATATGTCATTATATTTATTATATATATATACATATATAAATATAAATATATATATATATATATATATATATATATATATATATATATATATATATATATATATATATGTATATATATATATATATATATATATATATATATATTTATATATATATATATATATATATATGTATCATTCATTATAATATATATATATATATATCATATGTCATTATATTTATTATATATATATACATATATATATATATAAATATATACATATATATATGTATATATATTTATATATATATATATATATATATAAATATATATATATATATATATATATATATATATATATATATATATATATATATATATATATATATATATATATATATCATTCATTATATCATATATATCATTATATTAGATTTTTTTCTAAAGTATAGTATCCAAAATATGAATAGTATATAAATATAAATAATAAGATAAACTAGCTGACCTGACCCGTAAAAATATGGGTTCTAGTAAATCTATTCTACACCAACCATTTCTATGCTTTTTCTTTATATACATCCTAGCTTTCTGGACCTGTAAAATTTCCTGACCATTTCTATACTTAAAAATTAACATGCACACTTTTTCCACATATGTAGAGCTGAGTTTATAAGATATTTTATAATTGGGTTTTTATTTTTCTCTTAAGGGATCATCCATAAGTTACACAATGCTAAATTTTGCTAATAAACAAAACAAAAAAGATCAAAAGTTTTCCATCGCAGAGCCTTAAATTGAATAAAAAATAGTTTGTTAAGTTTAATGAAAATGGCTGCGTAAATAAGCTTAAAATCTCCTACTTATTTTAAATTAAATTTAGTGTTGCATAATTTTTAAATGATATCATTGATAGCTCATTGGTTTAGTGTGATGTCATCAGCATTGCTTTGAACTTTTTTTAATCTTGCCTATATATTTAAAACAACTATTAGCTGCATGATACAGGTCATGTAAGTCTATTTATATTATTTACAATAACAATATACACAAAAAAAACAAAGTAGAATATTTAAAGGTATAAAAAAGTATATTAAAAACTTTTACATAAACTACGTTGTATGCATACATACAACCGTAAATTGCCCTGGGTGCTAGAAACCCTAGCTACGCCACTGAACTACGTAAAATAGCTTCATTATCATCTCGATAATAAGTATTTATAACTTTATATTATTTTTACATAAAATAACTTTAAATGTTTGTTATTGTGTATAATATCTTTATATATGTTATGTATATAATATCTATAAAACTTTATAAGTGTTTTATTTTGTATTTTAGAAAAATTAAAAAAAGATAAAAAAAACTACTTGGCCACACCAGCATACTGTTTAACAAAAATTTTAAAACTATAAAAAATAAAAGACTTTATAAAACGAAAACAAATGCTATAGGGTAGATTAGGGTAATATGAGCACCTTAAGAGAAAATGAGAATATTTTAAAAAATAATTATTCGGGATCAAAATTTTTTGCGAATAAACAATTATTAGCGATCCCTACTCATGATCCACTTAGATATTTGTGCACCCGAAATTTTTTTTTTTAAATACAGAGGTTTTAAAAAAGTAGCAAAAGTGCTCATATTACCAAGACCACTTGGTAATTTGAGCACTTTAAATTAGCTCAAATAAACAACATCATATACCTCATCTACCCTAGATCAAAATTAAGGTGATGTTGCCTCAATGCAAATTTCAAGTGAAAGTAAAACTGTAAAACTTTATATATGTTTTAGTATGTTTTAACATTACATAATTTGAAGTTTACATAAGTTAGATATTTATATACGTTTGATATTTACATTTGTTCACGCTTTCTTATAACAAAAAGTGCTGTAACTTTCGTGCCATTACCTAAGTTGCAATGGCTGCCAAGGGCTTTGTGTCAAACATGTTCAAATGGACACTACTAATACTATTAAATTCAGTAATAACTTATAGAGATATTATATAAATATGAATATTAATATTAATATCATTCATATATTATATAGATTTATTTTCCTTCATATTTTATATAGACTTGAGTATCCTTCAAACTAGATTTGTGCATTTTGATTTACGTTTCATTGAAAATACCAAAAGTTGTTCTAGCACTAAAACTTCAAGTGACTAAAACTGCACGAAATGTCGCGAATAGGTGTGTAACATAATCAAATATACATCAACAACAAATATATATCAACATCAAATATATACATAATCAAAATATGTCACAATTTTTATAAAACTAAAAAATTAAAAAAAATCTCAAGTTTAAACTTGAAGTTCAAACAATATGTAAACAATAATAATAATAGACAATATGTAAACAATAATAATAATAACAATAAACAATAATAGGTAATATTCGTTGCCAAAGATGAGATGTATCATAATGATATGTGAAAATTTTATGGATGTGACACAAAATTAATGGGTAGCAGACATATTCTCAGCAACTAACAATGATAATAGATCATTTAATCTACATAAAAATAATTTCTACATGAAAAGAATTTTTAAAAAAAATCTACATAAAAATGATTTAATCTACATAAAAAGAATAAAAAAAAAGATTAATTAATCTTACAATATGGATGGTTTCATCAAAATAGCAAATAAGTTAAATCTGACCATTGCATTATTTAACATGTAATTTTTTAAATTTTACTTTATATAATATAATTATAGTTACTTAATATAGCAGAGTAATGCTAAGTAATGAAAAAAATATTTTTTAATTAGTATTTTTCTTCCTCATTTCTCTTGTATTGTCAAATAAAAATCGGCCAAAAAAAATTTTTTTCTAAACTTGCTAAATAAATATGGTGGTATCTGACCATTTTAATATAACTGACAACACCTGATCCAGGATTCTAATTAGTCAACATTATTAGCAGCCATTCATTAGATTCTTTGTTTCAGAGTTTTCCTAAAATTCTCTAAAAAATAAGCCGCTATACTTCTGGCATAACTGCTGGAATTTATCTCTTTTGGTACCAATGGTATAATTTGTGTTTAAAGTCAATATGTGACTGATTTAGCATTGCTCATATTTTGCTTCACCATAATGCTTGACGTCCTATGTCCTTGTCTGGTCATTTTGACAGTCCTAGTTTAGCCATTTAAAAACTTTTTTGCAACTTTTTTCAAGTCTGCACTTTGAGGTTAAAAAATTTTAAAATTCATCCATTCTTTTTTGGATTGATTCCAAAAAAGAATGGTTGAATTTTAACTAAAGTCAATCGGATGATTGACTTTAGTTAATGTTCTTATCATAAAATTTGTACAAGCAACAGTTTAAATTTTGATTTGTCTTTTTTTTTTGTTATACTGATACTTTATATAGATAAATTTCTAAGAAAAAAGAAGCATTTATACTTATTTAAAAAATTTTTAGCGGCAATTTTTATTTGACATACACTACCATGTGCAGTAGAGAATCAAATACCTACCATGGGCAGTAGAGAATCATACACTACCTTACGCAGTAGAGAATTAAAGATGTTTTAAAAAATGATTTGTATTATTACAAAAGTTCACATGAAAATAAAACTGTTTAGGTTTATTATTTCAAACTGTTTACTTTATTATTTTAATTAGAATATACAAAACAATATATGAAACAAGGTAAAACAGCAACATAAAAATCAATTATAAATAAAACCTTACTTAATATTTGTATAGAGCATACTGTGTAAAATATTACCCAATATTTCTATAGAGCATACTGTATAAAATCTTACCCAATATTTGTATAGAGCATACTGTGTCAAACTTTACCCAATATTTGTATAGAGCATGCTGTGTAAAATTTTACTTAATATTTGTATAGAGCATACTGTGTAAAATCTTACCCAATATTTGTATAGAGCATACTGTGTAAAATCTTACCCAATATTTGTATAGAGCATACTGTGTAAAAGCAAGAAATGAATCATAAAACCTTTGTTCACCTAAGAAAAACACAATATATAAAAATGTAACATAAAATAACTATAATAAATTATTTATTATTATTAATACTATTATAATATTCACATTAAGGCAGCGGCGCTACTACAGTCAAGGAGGCTATTTTATTACTTGTTTTAAGCTA
>NC_088929.1:14130000-14145000 GCF_038396675.1 Hydra vulgaris
GTCAGTATTTTTTTTTGCCTGAATGTTATGGTGATTATATTTGCTATGAGTTTCTGGCGCAGCATTTGAACCATCAAATACACCAAAATTCGAACCAACAACTGAAAGTGCTTGAAAGTGGTGTTGATCAAACAATCGAGCCTAAACTCAAAATATTTAAAACGTTTTGTTTCGTTGTTTTTGTTTATAAGATAGTACTCTGAACTTTCATACAATTACTATACACATACATTCAGTACATTTATGTTTTTCAATATAACTTCAAACATATTTACTGCATTATTACATGGCCAGCATAACATTTAGTTAACACACTCTTTTTTTGTCAGCAGGGATGCGGAGTCCGGAGAGGGACACTGGATTTGTAATTCAGGAAAAAATTATTTCTACCTGGCTTTTGGTAGGAGAAGCTCCAAAAATGTAAAGAAGCTTCTCAGTGTAGTTAAGACGATTTATAATTTATTTGAATTCTTTTATTTTGGAATTAGCAAGATTTTCTCAATGTATTATGTCCAAACAAGAGGTTTAGATGCTATAAATTTTTTTTTGCTTTAACTTTTCTCTTTTTTATATAATTTTAAAAATATTTTTATTACACCTAATTGTGAATCCGAAGAACACTATTTTTGAGTCTTTAGATCAATTCTGCTCAACAGTGTTAACTTAATTTTATTTGAAAATTTTAGAAAAAGTTCCTTAATTTACTATAGATCTTAGCTCTAATCGGTTCTAATGTATATTAACTATATATAGTTGTCAAAATACAATATTTCTATCAATTTTCACAAAAAATACTAGGATTCCAACCAAACATGAAAGAAATAAAATAATGTTATTCACAAAAGGTATACATTAAATAATAACATTAACATTATTTTATCAACCAATTAGCAATATTTTATCAACCAGCCAACATTATTTAATGCTTTAATATTTTTAGGCTTATTTATCTTGATGTTGATTCAGATGTTGAGATTCAAAATCAAATCCCTCCACCAGAACTTCATGTTTTATTGGGTGGCGTAAATGTATTAGGGGATTTACTTTTAGAGGTTTGAGGTCTAAAAATAATTTAAAACAAGAAAAGTTACAAATACTACTAAAAAAATTTTATTTATGCTTTTGTTACGACTGTACCAGAAAATCTCATATAATAGACCCTCACCAATATTTAAAGAACTTAATTAAGGTTATTTACATATGAAATCAAAATGCAAAAAAAAAATCAAAAAATTTGTTTTCTAACACACACCCACACCCACCCCACCCAAGGATATGGGTGCATATAAAAAGCAGTTTTTCAGACACCCCTAGATAGATGTGAATTTAAAATTATTATCTTTACAAAAGTTTGGTAGGTATCTTCATAGGAAACAAAAAAAATTCAGAGTGGACGGACACAAAACCTGGCTGTCAATTTAGCGCACTGTGTGGAGTTATTCAACTTTACGTACTATTTTGTAGTTTATCAACTTCAAGTATAAAAAAAATTTATACTGTTTTTAAATGTTTGCTGTGCTTAAATGTTTGCACTAAAGTTTGAGATTAAATATTAATTTTTTTTTTAAAGTGCTGATTGCATGAGAAAAGAGGGCTTATGTCTCAGCAACTAAACTCCCAAAATGACTGTATAGAAACATAAAAAACTACCCAATTTATAAAGAAATTGTAGATAATTATGACATACCTATCAAAATCACAAAAATTATTGAAAATCAAGCAATATTTAGAGAAATTAACAGTTTTCAAACTTAACTTAAGTATTTAATGTTTTTAATACAAAATAAGAAAAAATGTGTGGCTCTCACTTCTAAACAACCCTGAACTAAATCATTACTACACTTCTATTCACTTCTAATCTGTAATAATGCTACGATGCCTATTCATTATCTTACATACATGGCCAATCCTCTTTTTTTTTCCCTTAAAATAAGTTTTAAACAGAAAATAAAAAAAATAGATTTACACAGCTTTGAAGCATGAAGTTTTATGCTATGTATGTAATGATACGTTATCGGAATTTCATTTTTCAATTGAAAATGGAGATGAAGCAAAAGAATGGCTTCACAATCATTATCCTGATTTTGCACCTTGGTTGATTTTGCTTAACCTAAAGGATTATGAATGTGGTGTTGCAAGGATGTTGCTATCAAACAGTACCAACAATATTGTGCATTTATATAAAAAAGCTCATGGATAAGTTGATTATGTTTTAGTAATGGTTTTTCAAGTTTTAAACTGTTTTGTATCATAAATACACCAGAAAAACAATCGTCAGGAACGGTTGTTTTTCTAACATTTATTTGTTCAACCATCATAATACTTTCTAGAAAAGTAGTTAAAAAAATAATTGCATTTGACAAAATTTTAAACTCTATTTTAATATATATTAAGATTGCTATTTTATTGAAACAATTTATTGTTTTGTAAATATCATTTTTTCGCATTTCTTCATTTTTCTCTAATTTGATAAGTTTAAAAACCGCACTGAAATAGCTCCAAGCCAGAAAGCAAGTAATTTTAAGAAAAGACTTATGTAATTAAACTTAAATGAATTCGATACATTTAAAATTGTTTTTGTGTAACGTAATTAAACTTTAAATAAACAAATTATATTTATTAAAAAAGATTTTATCTACGTTTTAAATAAGCGTGTATCTTTCACTTTAATTAAGTTGTATTCAATTAAGTTAAAACCACAACCATAAAAATATTATGTGTTAAAATGTTTTTTTTATTTTTAAAAAGTTTTTGATTAAAAATATAAAATTAAATTAGCTTTTTAGAAACTTCTAAAGTTTTATAGCTCTTTGTTGTTGTTGTTTTTTTTTACAGTTTTTTAATATGGTTTTAAATGAAATTCTTATGATGCTCATATGGACTCGAGTTCATTAAAAAATAATTATACTAAAACATTTTGAAAAATCCTTAATTAGGAACTTGTTTACCTTAAAGACCCTCACTAAAACACAAAAATGAATAAACATTTTTTTTCTTTTTTTTTTTATTAATGCATATTTGCTTAATACTTATTAAAACAATATTTTATTTTAAATGTGATAAATGTTTTTTATTTTTGTTTATGTAAGTAAAATACAACTCAACCTAAAAAACGTTAAATTTTGCTGCTTAAAAAAAAAAATTGTTTTTGCATGAGGCAGGCGCAAGCAATCGCCCACCGCTCAAAGCCTGTATATAAATATATAGTAGATAATACCTTTTTCTTAATCTCTTGAAAAATAGCTGTTAAACGCTCTTTTGCTGAAAGAATAGGATTACTAGCTTGCAGGCTGCGAGCATAATAGTATACTGCATCAAGCTTTCTCTTTGCAACCACAGCAACCACAGCAAGTTGGTTGTATGACTTCCCATTTTTAGGAACAAGTATTTGTGCATCTTTGTATCGAAGTATAGCTTGTTCATAACTGCTTTCTTGCTGAAGCTGGGCTATGTACCGCTCAAGATCACCAATAAAAATAAGCAGAAGATGACAGCTACGAAGTGCCAACTTGACCTTTAATAAGATTTAAGAACTTTTGAAAAAGTATACAAAAAAAATATTCAATGCTTTTTTTATTAAATTTATATAATTCACAAAAAAAAATATGATTATAATACTTTTAATGTTTTCATATAAAAAATTGTTAATATATTTGCAACTGCTAACTATTCTAGTATAAGATCTGGATTAATTAAAAAAATCAGCAAACTAAATTGTTTTTTAAAAAACCACAACAATGCAACTTTATTGACTAGAAAATTTTTGTTTTTTAATTAAAAACATTTTTATTATTTACAGCTTTTATTATTATTGAACTTTATTTTTTCTTGTTTTATCAACAGATCTTGCCGTAAGTGGAGTTTGGAGTGCAGTGGAGTGTGCATTGACATTGACTGGCATTGACTGAGAGTTTAGTACTTAGAATTTTTGAAAAAGCATACAAAAAAAAATATTCAATGCAGTTTTTACGGTATTACTTAACCTTATACTTATACAACTTATTAAAGTTGATAACTAGCATATTATAGATTTCGATTCTGCAAAATCTGCAAATTCTGCAAAAAAGTTGTATTTTGGTAAAAAAGTAGACTATCTATAAATAATGGGCCTAAACTTAGAAATGCGATCAAATTTTGTATACATTTTAAGTATTCCAAAATGCATTTTTATGTATTCCAAATGGGTTTTTTAGTAGAGAAATACCAGAACTAGTTTATGCCAAGTCCCTGAATCTCAGTACCCAGAAGAAAATACTGGGTCCAAGTCCAGGTACCCGGCACCAGTTCCATTTTAAAAAGCTGAATTGTTTTCACAAAATAATCTGATTAATTTGCACTAATTAAGTTTGCTTAAATATACCAAGTTTCTTTTTAATAAACAACTATATTTACATTCGAGGTCACAAATTTAAACTACACAAACTAAAGTGTAAATTTAATGTACATAAATATTCTTTATTCCTCAGGGTTGTTGATTTTTGGAATAACTTACTGTCTGACAATAAAAAAATTATAAATAAAAATACAGTTACCACTCTCCTAGAATTTGAAATACCTTTACAAAGTTAATTTCAAGAAAACATCAAGAGCTTTAAAGTTTAAAAATTAGCTCTATCAACTTCAAAAAATACTATTCCGGCTCACTAATTTTTGTTATATAACTGTGGTATTATATATATATATATATATTTTTTGTAATTTATTGCTAAATAATCACAAATATGTGCTAATTATTCAAAGTTGTGTTATGGAAAATAAAAGATTACGAGAAACAGAAACTTGCAAAAAAAAAAAAAAAAGTTGACCTTAACTGTAGTGAGTAAAATAATTTTTTTATTTTAGAAATTAGGGCTTTGTGGTTATTGACTCTATAACACTCTTAGACTTATATCAAGGAGTCTATTGGTTGTTTTAACTGAAATTGTTGTAAAGTTTAAACTAAAATCAATCCTGTTAATAATATTTCGACACAATTTAAAGTACCACTTAAACAAATAGTTACAGCACATAAGGTTAGTGTTTATTAAAATTTTCTTTTAAGATACCCAGTGCTATGTACTGCAACAAAATGGCTGATTCTGGGTACCCAGGAAAACAGCCGAATTACAGGGTTCCAGGTCCGAGCCAGGTACCTAGCACATCACTAGTTTTTAGGTTTTTTAAATTCTAGTAGATTGGTAACTGCATTTTTATTTATAATATTTTTGTTCAGCAATTCTTGAAAAATTATTTCAAAAGAAGTGATTAATTATTTCAAAAAAGTGATAAATTATTTCAATAGAAGTAATGAATAAACTAATTCAAAAGAAGTGAAAAATAAATTATTTCAAAAGTAGTGAAGAACAAACTATTTTAATTACAAAGTAAAAGGTCACAAAGCAAAAACAACAAGACTTTTTTGTGTGTTTTTACAGCACAAAATACATTTATAAAAAAATTAAAAATATGAATACTTGTTTCTTGCATGTAAGCATAAGAACAGGATCCTTTAAGTAGTCTTGTAAATTAAAACCATGATGTTCCTCTAAGTTCACTATAATCATATCTAAGAATTGAATCCCACTTTGAAGAAATTGCCAGTAAAGCTTCCCAATGTCTTGCAAAACCTTTTTGGAAATATTTTCAGAATCAAGAAAGTTTCTGCAAACAAGATAAAAAAGTTTAAATTTCTAAAACTATGCATTTAAAAATATTTACAATACTTCAGCACAGCAAAGAAATACTAGATTTTAAAAAAGTTGCTTTTACCTAAATTGAGATATTATGTTATGAAACGCTGATTTCCATAATGCACTTTCATAGTCAAACTTAAATGCAAATTCTTGATATAGAATGATTAGGTCCACATAATTTTGTTGAATTGCTTCAGCTGTGCTGATCATTAATTTAACAGACTCCATTGACTGAAATCCTTTCTCTAAAAGTTTTGACAGCTGAAATTGCTTCTCTTTGATTTCTTTTATATGTAAATTAAGTTGCTTGTTTTTTTTCACAAATCTTTTCTCTGTTTCTTTTTTCTCAGTAAACCTATCTTCTGAAAGAAATTTTTTATCAACAAACATTTTGTCATCAATATGCGCATTATCTAAAAAAATAACATTGTGCAAATACAACTTGCATTACAAGAATTTCATTGAGACAAAAATTATTTATATTTATATATATATATATATATATATATATATATATATATATATATATATATATATATATATATACATATATATATATATATATATATATATATTTATATATATATGTATATATATATATATATATGTATATATATATATGTATATGTATATATATATATATGTATATATGTATATATATATATATATATATATATATACATATATATATATATATTTATATATATATATGTATATATATATATATATATATATGTATATATATATGTATATGTATATATATATATATGTATATATGTATATATGTATATATATATATATATATATATATATATATATATATATGTATATATATATATATATACATATAAATATATATATATTTATATATATATATATGTATATATATATATATATATATATATTTGTATATATATGTTTATTTATATATATATATGTGGATGTATCTGTATATATATATATATATATATATATATATATATATATATATATATATATATGTGTGTATATATCTTTTATCTTCTATATATATAAAGGGCAATGTGTGTGTGTGTGTTTGTTTGTTTGTTCTCTATAGAAATCCAAACCGCCGGACCGATCTCGATGAAATTTGGCATGGGGGTAGTCCTCGAGGGGGAGAAGGTTCTTAGCTGGGTTTTGACCCCGTACCCCGACCCCTGGGGTCAAGGGGGCCTAAAAATGGGCTGTCAAATATTGTTCGCAACTAGAGCAAAAGTCTAGTCACTATTTGGAACACATCAGGCCGTCAAATCCTAAGGGAAAATGCAAAAAAGACTATTTTAGAGTAAGTAATAAGCAAGTAATTATCAAAAAGGACAAAAGTCCAGTTAGAAGCTTACAATTTAGTGGTAGGCATGGGCAGGACTGATTTTCGTCTGTTTTTAACAATTTGGTACTTTTTTTTTTTTTTTTTTTTTTTTTTTTTAATCTGAACCCCAAAAGAACCCAGTTACTTTAAGGAACACATGCAGCTGTTAAAATGTGAGTGAGAAGGAAGCTATAAATTTCTTGGAGTTAGTGTTAGTTAGACAATGATCAGATAAGTAAGACAGGCGCCTAGTATAGAAGCATTCAGTGAAGAGGGGGAAATTCTAGTCACTCATATTTATATCGCTATATAAAATGTATATCATTTTAGCGCAGATTTTCAATGTATATATAGTTTATATCTAAATTTTGTTTATACTGTTTTATTGAAAATCAATACTTTGTTAAGAAATTATAATTTGTTTATATTTGTTTATTTTATGGTAGTAAAACTCTCTCAATTTATATTAAATTATAATGTATATCCTTCAGGGAAAACATTTGTTAATATTTAGTTTATAATTAATTGTAATTTATACCGTATAAATGAAGCTATTCGATTTACGGTCTATGCCGTTTTAGTGGAGTAATTCGTTTTCTAAACCTGTAAACCATTTTAGTAGAATTTTTCGTTTTATACTTAGGTTATATTTTAATATACCCTTTATTATTATATATAATTTAAATTTATGTAAACTTATCCTCATCTTAATTAATACTCTTTAAATGGAAATATTTGTTTTAAAATTATTATTGTTTTATATTTATGTCTAATTCTTTTAAGTAATGCCTTCGAACGGAAATACTCGTTCTATAAATAAATAAAACAAATTTAAATGTCAGATATAATTAGAGCTTAACCGTTTAGTCGATTGTTTTAGTAAATTTGTGTTATAAAAATATGCAGCTTTATAGCAAAAATATTTGTTTTACATTTAGTTTATATTCATAGACAGCGATAAACAGAATAAATCCGTGTACCACCAAGCAACACGACCTCGTCAGCCTCAGACGAATGGCCCCCCTGACCCCGGGGTCAGGGGGACCATTTTTTGGGCCCATTTTTGGGCCGATTTATGTGTACATATATCAGGTAAGCCAGTTTAAATATTGGCCCGGGCAACGCCGGGTAACTCATGCTAGTATATATATATATATAAATTATATATATATAAATTATATATATATATATATATATATATATATATGTATATATATATATATATATATATGTATATATATATATGTATATATGTATATATATATATATATATATATATAATATGTATATATATATATGTATATATGTATATATATATATATATATATATATATATATATATATATATATATATATATATATATATATATATATATATATATATATATATATATAAATTAGTAAAAACATTAATCTAATTTTGTCTTTAATAATTTGTTTCTATATCAGCAGGTTCATCAGGAAGCTCCTATAAGAAGAAAGCTTATGGAGAAAACCAGCTCCATAAGCTCCTGTAAGAAGGATGCTTATGGAGAAAACCAGCATGCCAAACTTTATCAAAAGCTTTTGAATTGTCAAGAGCGATGGCCTTAACCTCTCCACCTTTATCTAATGCACAATAAAACCTTTTGGTTATTACTGTTATCAAATCAGCTGTAGAACGAGGAGATCAAAATCCATATTGATGGTCAGAAAGTAAGTTATTAGATTCAAGATGAGAAATTAAGTGTTTGTTAATTAAAGATTCAAAAACCTTGCTTATGATAGGAAGAAGACTAATGGGACGGTAGTTAGACGAATCAGATCGCTCTCCAGAATTTTTGAAAGTAGGGATAACACATGCTGCTTTCCAGCAGGCTGGAAAACAAGACTTTGATAAGCGCTTGTTGAATAGTTTTGAGAGTATAGACGACAGCTCCAGAGAACACTTCTGCAAGACAATAACAGGTGAGCAATTCCACGACCGTCTCACAAAAAATGAAAAAATTAAACAAAGCCAATATACATAATACCATATATCAGTAGAAAGCTCTACTTCTTCTCTTTCAGAAAATATATAGTTTGTTATAGTATGCCGCTATCATAAAAAATTATATGGGCTGAAACAGAAGGTAAAAATAGGAGTTTTTGCGATAATTTAAATCATTTTTAATCGCCAAAGTTCAATTGAACCTATAAAAAATTCACAAACTGTCTTGCTCATTGCAATCAGGTTTTTAGCTGCACTAATCATTGCTACTTATGATAAAAACATACTTATTGCTAGACGAATTTAGAAAACCATTTATTTTAATCAAATGTTATTACCACTATTGTCACGCTGTGACATGTCACGCTGTGACAATTAGGGTACCAATAGTTTTATTTCTAAGACAACCAATAAAACTTAGGATTTTAAAATTCCAGGGCAATGAGAACTCTATCTAGTACATCTAAAAAAATATTAACATGTTTAAAAAAATAATTAGCTCAAGTTATTTTTAGAATCTTTTTATGTCACGCCGTGACGTCAAGGTGTGACAATTTTTAACAAAATTTAAAACAATATTTAAAACTGCTAAACTGAAACCACAATTGAGTTTTTATCAACTTTTTTGACGTTTTATACAAAAACTACGAAATATAGGTGTGTTTTAGATAGACAACATTTGCTCAGTTATCCTTGAGGCTCTCTCTAGGGATACATAGAGCCTCTCTAAAGGATAGTTGTAACTCCATTGAGCCTTGGACGTAATACATCCATCTCCATAACTATTGTATTGCTTTTTTTAATTCTTTCCAGAGTTTAACATGCCTCTTACTAATGCTGAACGTCAAAGGAAATATGGTGAAAGACAGTTAGAAAAATTTGGAGAAAAAGTATTTAAAGAAAAAGAATTAAAAAGGAGAAAAGGAAGACAACTTGCTAAATTGGAGGCTCAACGAGAAAAAGAAAAGCATTGAAAGAGAAAGAGCAGTCAAAAAATAGCAGAATCAAAATCTGTAGCTGTTACATCACCCTCTTATAAATCTGCAAGCACTCTTGGAAAAGCTGTTAAGAGAGCCGAATCAGCACTACTAAAATCACAAAGAAAGACAGCTAAAGTTGTACAAAAACTTTTAACAAAAATGAATGAAATCCCTAGTCCAGAAAAAATACTTAGTGAAAAAGTTTTAGATGCTTTAAATGTAAAATTGGTTCTTGATTTTTACCAGCGTGATGATATATCCCGTCACCATTGTGGTGAGATTAAAGAACAAGAAAAAAACTGCATAAGCGTCATTTGTATGTGAATGTTAATAAAGCTTATGCTGTTTTTAAAGGTGATTATCCTGAAGAATCAGTTGGAAAATCAAAGTTTGCTAGTTTACGCCCACCACATGTGCTTTTGTCTAGTTCAATATCAAGAAATGTTTGTTGTTGTCAACGACATCAAAATATAATTCTTATCCTTGAAGCCCTGCACAAGTTTGATTCAAATTTTCTATTGTATTCACATGAATTTCCTCTAAGCATTGTATGTGATAGTGAAAAAGACATTTGTTATAATAATATGTGTATAACATGAAAAGATGCTGTAAAGTTTCATAATCTATATGCTTCGAATGAAATTGACAAGAATAAATGCATTACATGGTACCAATGGGAAAAAGTTGGAGATTGTAATGGAAAAGAATATATTAAAAAGATTAAAAAAAGGGAAGAGTTGATGATCTTTACAGCACTTTTTCAAAATCTTTACCTTCATTTCTTTGGCATTATTTTATTAAACAGAAACAATCAAAGACATCGTGATCATAAGATCCAACTTCAAAGTAATCCAGACACAGCCGTCCTTAAAGTGAATTTTGCTGAAAATTTTTCAACTTTGTGGCAAGATGAAGTGCAGTCAGCACATTGGTACAAGAAGCAAGTTACTGTGTTTCCTGCTGTATTTTAGTACCAAAATTCATTCTCGTCATCTGTCATAGTTTCAGATGATTTAAGCCATTCAAAAAAAATCTATTCTTGAATTTGTTCATAATTTTTCATCTTACCATATTAAATCAAGTGTTAAAATACCACAGATTTAGACAGACGGGCCAAGTAATCAATTTAAAAATTGTTTTATTGCATCAGCAATACCCTGGTTGGAAGAACAGCATGATTTAAAATTATTCTGGAACATTTTTGCTGCTTCACATAGGAAAGGATTGGTACATGCTATCGGTGGGACCGTTAAAAGAATAGCCGTACAAAAAATAATCCATAGAAAATTTATAATAACTCATGCCATAACTTTTCATGAAGCAGTTAAAAATGAGACTATATTCAATGTCTACTTTGTTTCTAGGGAAGATATTATAAATACAA
Organism: Hydra vulgaris; assembly: GCF_038396675.1. Taxonomy (NCBI): domain Eukaryota; kingdom Metazoa; phylum Cnidaria; class Hydrozoa; order Anthoathecata; family Hydridae; genus Hydra; species Hydra vulgaris. The sequence continues at coordinate 14,141,336 of NC_088929.1, forward strand.
TAAAAAAATTTAAAATTGATGAGTTATTTACAAAAGCACCAGCAAAACCAGGAATATTTGATTAACAACAATAATGGGAAAATAGAAATGCGACACTATTCAAGTGCCAAGTATTTAGTAAAACAACTTACGTCTTCAGATAAAATCACCGAAAAACTTTAAAACATTGTTTATATGACAGCAATATAATATGGACGCGATTTGACACTGGTATAGTATGGGGGTGTTCTGAAGATTACTATGTAAGAAATATTTTTATGAAGATGTAATTATATATTTGTCTAATACCTCTCTATTAAGTTTTAAATTTATTAAAATCAGCCCATTTACCTGGTTTATAATTACCCAAAGGTGTCTGGTCACACTGTGACGTCACGCTGTGACGTTTACCACTAGTTAACTAAAGGTGCGCCTGTTTGAAATTTAATTAAAAAAATGTAATTTAGCTATGAAACTTGTAAGAGTAATGTCTAAACTTTTTGTTTAAGGCCAAGTTAATGATTCAGTTTATCTATATTAGCTGAATCATGGTGTTGATCTAAAAACTAAAAAACAATGAGAAAATATTGGTCACACTGTGACGTTTTATATTTTCTTGCATGAATGAAAGGCTAATATATCCACCCAAATTTTTTTTCTTGTTTTTTGTAGCACCTATTATGAGCTAAGTAAATAACAAAAAAAATTCTTCTTATATCTATTTTAATATTAAAATACTAAAGGCTTAAGCCAAAAAAAAGACGGTTGTCACGCTGTGACGGTCGTGGAATTGCTCAGGTATGTTGTCCGGGCCACAAGCTGTAGAAGAATCTAAGTAGAAAATCACTTGAAATACAGAAGCTGGATAATACAAATGTCAAGCAATCGATCAACCTGTTTGTTGGCAATATCAGGTAGAACACAACTAGTGGAATCGAGAGATGATATTGATGAAAAGTTCATAGCAAACAATTCATATATACAGACCTCAGCAGGAGTAAATGAGTGCACGAACGGTGAAACACTTGTCTGATAGTGCTTGCGCAGACGACCAGCATTTTCACTAACTTTTTTGATATTTAGATAAAAAGCTCATTGAGAAAACAAAATGGTTATGATAATTAATTTTGTTTTAGTAATAGTTTTGTTAGTTACACCAAGCCTTCCCAGAAAGTGCATGCAGTCGAACCCTTTGTTTGTCAATGATTAAGGGAACTTTTTTAGACAACTTGACCACATTTTTATAAAGTAAACATTTTAAGATCTTGGGGCAAAATAAACCTATAAGTAACTACAGAGCATAAAACAGCAATAGTCAAAGAAAAGAAACAAATACTATACGAAGTAATCTAAACAAAAAAACCAAATAAAATTTAAAATTAAAATACAGAAAAATTTTGTCAAAAATAAAATATACCTATATATTTTTTTTTAAGGGCATTTTCCAAAATTTATAAGTCCAGAAAAAAGCAGATAAGAATATAACAAACAAAAATATTTTTTAATATACTATTTATTCGCGAATTTTATCAGTCAGTATATTAAGGAAATACTTTATTACTTGCACTAGAAATAAGGACAATTTTAAAATTTGTTTATCAAATGTTTTGCTAAACTTTACTGTTTTTATCAATGCACAGGAGAGCAAGAAAACTAATTGCTATTTATATGCAAAAAAAAAAAATTTTATTTTTTAACAATTTTTTCATGTAAAATAATAAAAAGTCATTTAATACTAATGTTCAAATTTAAAATATTTAGTTGTTTTCACTACCCTCATTGAAATAGTCTGCACTTTTGATATATATACATATATATATATATATATATATATATATATATATATATATATATATATATATATACATATATATATATACATATATATATATATATATATATATATATATATATATATATATATATATATATATATATATATATATGTATATATATATGTGTGTGTATATATATATATATATATATATGTGTGTGTATATATATATATATATATATATGTGTGTGTATATATATATATATATATACATATATATATATATATATATATATATATATATATATATATACATATATATATATATATATATATATATATATATATATATATATATATTCACTGAAAATATTTTTGTACCAACCATCTTTTTAATCAAAAAACTTGAATAAACAATATTAGGTGGATGTATAAGTTGTTCCTTCAGTTTTTATCATAATTTCTAAATAAATTTATTAGAAACTGTACACAGCTAAGTATAGGATCATTCTATATGAATTCATACCTTGTCACTCTTACAATATGAAATCCAGACCTTGCCACCCTTATGTTTCAGAATTGCTTTATTTTTACATCATTTGCAGTTTATATTAATTTCATCATTTGCAGTTTATATTAAATTAATAAAAACTGCAAAAATTTTAGTTGAAAATATACATGGGTTGTTAAGATATTGTTAGTTGAAATAATGCTGATTCAGCATTTTTCAGGTCATCTCTGACATGATAATGGTCATCCAGACCATTATCATGTCAAAGTTGCTTTAATATCAAGAGATATTAAAGCAACTTTGACATGATAATGGTCTGGAAGATTTTCCTAAAATTTGAAACTCTAATAGATTTTTGCCTTTTTTTTGGGTGACAGCCTCCATTTTAGCTCCAAAAATCAATAATTTAAAAGTCAATAGTTTTTAAAAAAATGATTATCTCATTTTTTGAGACTATCAAGGCATTTTTTGAGACTATCAAGTCTTGAGATTAGTTTTTTTTGAATTCCTCAAGCAAAAATTCATTAGGATTTCTTTAACTTTAGGAAAATCTCCAAACCACAAAAATGCTGAATTAGCATTTTTGTGGTTATCTGAATAGATATCAAAGCAACTTTGATATGATAATGGTTTGGAGATTTTCGCGCTCAACTTGTTTCTCCGCTGCGCAGAGGAACAAGTTGAGCGTGGTACTACCAAGGACGTGGTGGGGATCGAACTCGGAACCTTTCGCTTATATAAAGTGCAAATAATGTAAAAATAAATTTCTGAGACATGGTTTTTTTTTGGATGATTCCATATGGAATGACCTTATATTGACAAAAAAAAACCAAATAATAACCAATATCTTTTTAAATTGCCTAATATGCACTGTGTTAAGTTAAAAAAAATGGATAACCAATAACATCTAAAAGTTTATAATGGTGACTGAACTGTGATAAGAGGTAAATAACTTTAAAAAAATTTAGCAACAACATCTCATATGGTCTTAATAAAACGAACATTGACTTTGCTCAAGCATATGCTTGAGCAAAGTCAATGTTCAAGCATAGGGAAAGATTGGACAAAATTCAATGAAATTTTTTGATATTTCTATTAAAATTTTCCAAAATTTTAGACATTTTACACTCTCATGACAAGACTTTTATTAAACTTTTTTTGTAAAATTTTTATAAAAAAATTTATTAATTGTTTTTGGCAATAAAGTTGAAGAAGCATTTAAATAAAAACTATACAACAAAAAAAAAAGACATGCATTTAAAAAAAAAATAGAATGTAAAATTTTTTTTTTTTAAATCCATGAAAACAAACAAAAAATTAAATCCAATAAAACAACAACAACAACATTAATACTAATTTACCTGAATTTGAAAAATGCACATGTCGTTTTGATTGAGTTCC
>NC_088929.1:14150000-14207500 GCF_038396675.1 Hydra vulgaris
TATATATATACATATATATATATGTGTGTGTGTGTATAAATTTATATATATAAACTTTAACAGAGCTCTAACCAACTGAGCTATTCTGGTTATAAATTTATACATAAATATATATATATATATATATATATATATATATATATTTATATATATATATATATGTATATATATATGTATATATATATATATATATATATATATATATATATATATATATATATGTATATATATATATGTGTCTATATATATATATATATATATATGTGTGTGTGTGTGCATAAATTTCTAACCAGAATAGCTCAGTTAAAGTTCAGAATTATTATTAGCTGCAGCAGCAGTATTGCAGGTTCAAATCTCGGCTCAGCCTACTCAGCGTATGAGTAGTACATTGTTACAAAAGGAACTCATCTCTATTAGCTCTGCTATTACGATGTCTTCTTCTCGTTAATAAATAATCTAGTCAAGTAAATGAAAATTATTGTTTATCGTTTATCTAACTATATTCTAGGTATTAAATTTAGAAATAAAACTAAATAAGAAATAAATCAACAATGAGCAAAGCAACTAAAAGTTGAATAGACTATTTTGATATAGATGAAAATAAACATTCAAAGCAATTTGTAAATTTTGCAAAATAAAAAGAAGAGGAAATTCTGGCACAAAAAATACATTTACATTTGTTGATTTTAAACTTATCTCTTTGTATAGATTGGATCTATAAGTCGTATAAATGCTTTCCAAAATTATAAATAGTAGCTAAATGCAGGGAGATCCTGACAGTTCAAAAAGTATTTAGTGGTTGCAGATGTCTATGTAAACTAGACTTATACATGCATTTTCATTTAGAGAGTAATTACACTTTTGCATGCAATATAGAAACACAAATGTAAAAAAAAATAATTTTTTAAAACAATTAGCATTGGACGATGGTTACCAAGAGTGATGTATTGGCTAAATAGTCAATCCATCAGCAGGCTGATGCCAATGCATCGGTGAACCCCTAATAATAATTATAAATACAAATAATATTTAATATATTAATAATATACATATAAGTATATATATAAACTAGGCTGCCAAATATATTAAAGTTTGTATATTTATATGTATTTTATGTAAAAATATATATAAAACATATCTAAACATTTTAATTACTATAACTAAAAATTGAACTTTTATATATACTAACTTTCAAATAGAATCAATCATTTTTCAAATAGAATCAAAAATTTAACTATTATACATTCAAATAGAAACTGTTTGGTAGAGATTTTGGAATTTATCAAAAAAATGAATTCGAAAGTTCTTATTAAACAATTCTTCTTTATTAGTTAAAGAACTAATACAAAAGAAATAGATATTTAATATTACAGGTTATTAAATTAATGATATGATTCAAATTATTTTTTGTTAAATACTAAAGATTATCTTTAAATTTTTTTGCTATTATACGATTATATAATAAAATAGCAGCATTATAATAACAACACCATAAAATAGCATAAATATAAAAAAACTATAACTATAACAGCACTGCTATAGTTAAAGAAATATTTATATTAGATTTTCCATAACATTTAAAAAAACAGATTTGTTTGAATATGGCCTGGACATTTCTATATCAGTAGTAATTTATATTTAATTGCTTCAGTAAATACACAGTAAGCAGAATATAGAAATAAGATTATTACAAAGTTTTGAAACAGAAAAAAGTTTGATAAATTTAGTTTAATAAAAGTATGCCAAACCTTTGTGAGCTTTAAATGAAATCAAAAAAAGAAATATTGAACTTTGATATTAATAACTTTACTGAATAGTGAAGTTTTTTACAACTAAAAGGTCTGTAAAGATTGGTTTCTAATAGTTGTAGAAATGTCAGACAAAAGTGTGCAATTTTGTTGTATAGCAATTGTTTTACAACATAAGATTGTTATATAACATAGCAGGCATTAAGTTGTGCAAGTTATACAAGAAAATTATAAAATTATAAAACAAAGTTGTTATGCAACTGTTGCATAAAAAAGAACAAAATACAAAAAAATGGAGTAAAAATAAAATTCATATCAATATCTAGTAAAAATTATCAGTCACTTAAGAAATAAAAATACTTATAAAAAGTTTTTTCAAAAAAATGAGTATTCTGAAAAAATTAAACTGTGTTCTTATCTGGCAATGGTTGCTAATACATAACCCTCCAATACCCTTTTGAGAAAATGTAGATAGGTTAGTTGTTAAAATGCACTTCTAGTTGCATTTCTAGAGCTTACCAGTTAGGTCAGCTAATGAAACCTCAAAAGTTTTCTTTTAAGCCCCAGTCTGATTCAAAATTTTCTTATATACCTAATACAAATATACATTATAAAAAAATTAATAAAAAATAATTAGTGATCCTATTACAATACTTATCAGATTGCGTTAGGGCCCCATAATAATGCTAACCCCCTTTTTTAGGTATTTGGTTCTTTGACTCAATAGGAGCTACTTTAGGATTTTTTGTTTAAATTATTTTGTTTTTTAAGTACTCTTTGCTAAATAAAAAGCTTTGGAAACAGTTATTTTTAATCAAATGTAAACGATTTTTCTAATTAATGAAAAAAGATAATATCAATTTCATAAAAGCTTCTGATATATCTCTAATTATTTTTTATTAAACTTTTAAGATTATATTTTTAAAAAATTTAAAGTCACGAAAGCTTAGATTTATAGATGATTAATGTTAATTATCAGATTTACTGTAATATTTAGTCATAATTCATTTAAAGAATAATGAGTTTATAAAAGAGGGTATATAAAGAAACAACAAGTTTTCTCGTTTACATCTTTGACTTAAATGAAGTTGTATCCATATTAACTTGAGCTATACATTATACTCAAATGCAATAGTAAAATTTTAAATTTCAAAAATTATATATTGATAATATTTAAAAAAATCAATTTTTTACAATTTTTTTTTATATAAAAATTCTCTATATAAAAGGATTAAACGCGTTACCCGATTTCCCAACAAACATTTATTATGAAAATGCATAAGAATTCAACAACTGTTTGAGGTTATGTGTAACAAATCCCCCGGAAAAAATATTCGCAACTTTCGACTCTAAGTTATCATAAGTACCACAAACCAATAATATTAAAAAATGTACCTAATTTTATTTTATTTATTTTTTATTCTGATTCACTTCGAGCAAGGCTGCAAGCAACCACTTTTAAGTTGGAAGTTACTAGAAAAGTTAAAGGAGCAAGGAAACGGTTGGCAGAAGACTTAGAAAGTTGAAGGTTCTATGAGTAAGTAAAACATGAAGATGGGGAAAGGCTCCAAAGGGTTGAAGTGCGGGAAAAAAAACTATACGAATAAAAGTTTCTAGAGCATGCAGGGACAGGAACAGTAAAGAATGTGACATTTTTGTGAATGACAAGTCAAGCGAGAATGAGTTTTAGTTTGAGCAGCGACTATGGTAGTTTTTGTAGAAAAGAGAAATAGATGCAACGTTGCGACGAAAGGAAAGAGGCTCAAGCTTAGCAGATAGAGCAGGTTCAACTACGTTTGCAATACGTATTTTGATCTTATCTAGAAAAAAAGAGCACAATTAGAAGAACCAATCCAAATATAACAACAGCATTCCATATAGGGGCAAATAAGAGATTCGTAGAGGTAGAGAATGGAATAACTGAATTTTGTTAGAGTTAAAACTTACAAGCCACTGCGAGTCTATATTTGTTACAGAAGTGTACTATCTGCGAGCCCATATCTATTACAGTAGTGAGATCAGATTTAAGATCGGCTGCCTGTTCTAAGCAATCGAAAAGAGAAGACTTTTTGTCAAGAAAGGAGTATAGAGTTAAGTCATAAGCAAAAAAAGCTGTTTTAGATGTAAGGTTTGCAGAAAGATCATTAATGTAAATAATAAATAAAACTGACCCATAGATAGAAACTTGAGGTACCTTCGAGGATGACTTTAAAAAAGCGGTTAGAAAAAATTAATTTGATAATCTCATAAACTTTCCCATATACACCATATGAAACAAGCTTATGGAGAAGACCAGCATGCCAAATTTTGTTGAAAACCTTAGATATGTCAAGAGCAATAGCCCTAGCCTCTCCGCCTCCATCTAGTGCACGATAAAATCTTTCAGTTACAGCAGTTAGCAAGTCAGGCGTAGAGCAAGAGGATTAAAAATTGTATTGAATGTCTGACAATAAATTATCTGAATAAAAAAGGAATGTGAAAAAATTTCCATATCAAAGGCTCAAAGACGTCGCTAACAACAGAAAGAAGACTGATTTGACTATAATTGGAGGGGTCAGTATGTTCACCAGAGTTTTTGAAAACTGGAACAACAGATGCCATTTTCCAGCAGACAGGAAAACAAGACGAAGTGAAGCACTTATTAAATAGTTTAGAGAGAATTAAAGAGAGTTATGCAAATGAAAAAAAACATAACGGTATTTGTGGGTTTTTTTTTTTAATAGGAATTATGCATTGAATATAACGGTAATTACCCGTTATAAAACACAAAATCGAGCGTTACGTTTGCGTTATGTAAGCGTTATGCTTAAAAACCTGATATAACGGGTAATTACCCGTTATGTTTACTAACTATAATAACTTATAAATTAAAAAAATATATATTTATTACTATTCTATTTTTTAAAAGAAAAAACAAACAGAAAAGGAGTGTTAAAATATTTAAGAAATATTCAAAAAAAGTTTAATATGCGTTCTTTTGAAAATCTCTAGCCAAAGATACTGATAACACTGAGTCTAATACGTTTGTCGTTTCCTTGTTATTTATTTGATATGTTGGTTAATTTATATTTTGAGTTGATTACATTTTAAGCATTTAAAGTCACCACAAATATGTAAATCTAAATATTGATTTTTTTAAATAACTTAAAGGAGTAATTAATTGAATCTACAATTTCCTTGTTATTTCTCTTACTACAACTTTCAGAGCACCATATTTTCTCAATATTGTCATTATGTAAATAAATATTAGTCAAATTATTAAAAGAACTGATGCTTTTATGACTTATTATTAATACATACTCCATGTCCCCTATTAATCAGTCTTTTTTATTTGAAAAAGGTATAACTCACATCTCCATGAACCACATATCACTACATTTGTGGTTTCTTAAGTTTAATATCAATTAATAATTCATCAAACTTGTTGTTTAGAAATTTTGAATTGGTATACCAGCAAGACAGATGACGGTATTTTCTTGTCAATATACTTATGCAGATTTTGCAGACTCTAATTCCTCAAAATCTATATATCAAAAGGGCTTGTCGAAAGTTCCTTCCATAGCAAGTTTTCTGTAGAATTTTGTTTTTGTCAGTAATTAGTTCTTTCTTTTGCTTCTTTTCATCTTAGTTTGATCTAGATAAATGTACACTTTTAAAAAATTGTTCAATGCCTCAAGCTTTATAACAGCTTTCAAAACTTCTACTCTGTTTGCGTTGTTCGTTAATTCTACTAAAACAGGGTTGCTTAGTGCATTGCTCCTAGGTTTGAAATGCTAAACTCTTTTGATTATGTTTTTATTTATGATTATTTCTTTAAATAAACCATTAACCAATTTGGAGTTGCATTCTTTATGGATTTTAGTATCAATCTCCTTTCTCCTTTGAGATATCCAATATCTTTATTTAAGATAACAACTGTCCTTATGGCTTGAAACTCCAATTTAAACTAATCTTCGCAAATTGAGGCAAACTGCAAGATCATTAATCAGATTATTGCTGTTATATATATATATATATATATATATATATATATATATATATATATATATATATATATATATATATATATATATATATATATATAAATTAGTAAAAATCACTTATCTAACATTTTTCTTCTACTTTAAGTTTCACCCTTGCTGGATCATCAGGAAAAGTTAAAAGTAGAAGAAAAAAGTTAGATAAGTGTTTTTTACTAATTTATTATTGCTGTTCTTAAAGAACATTGAGCACTCTATTTGTAAAATACACTAACATAATTTACATATATATATATATATATATATATATATATATATATATATATATATATATATATATATATATATATATATATAAAGATTCCGCGGGAAGAATCGGCAGGTTCATACTTTTTCATTTTGAGATAATTTGTTATTAAACTTTTAAACCTGTATAATAGGCCGGATCATAAAAATTAATTTTTTTTAGAATTTGTGAAAAGTGGCGTGATATAGTGTTGTTTAATATTTACAAAAAAAATATTTCTAAAGAATTGATTATACTTTGCATTTTTAAGTTTTAAGGTTTTATATGCTAAGCATATTTACTTTAGTACATGCATTAACTGAAACATGCATTTAACCCTAATACTAGATATAATCCCAAGGTTATGAAATTGAACCAAACCTATACCTACCTAACTAAATAAACCCTAATGATATGATTAACTCCAACGCTATTATAACTATATATTATTATATTATTGTTATTATATTATTCTATTTTTATATGATTGTTTAATAATTTCTGCTTATATCAACTGATTGCAGAAGTTATCCGTCTCAGCTTGTATTTATAGAAATTAACCGAAATTCTGATACGTTATAAAATTGTAAAACAATAATGATTTTAAGATCTAAAGCTTCAAAGAATCGTCATATACTTTTTGGAGAAGGTCGTGAATTACCTAATTTTTGCTTGCCAACCCACAAGCAAGTAGGCAAAGCCTACTTGTCTGAGAAGAATTATAAAACTGAACCACTACGGTCTGTTTGTAAGAGACTAGCAGAGAAACTTTCACAGGTATGGATTAAAGCATCAATTCCTACTATAAGTCTTCGAGGCATAGAATTACAGCTAGAGAAGTACATTGGCAATGTTCAGAAAGTGATTCGATCAAAGTCTGCAACAGTCAAACAAGATGAAATAGAAAAAGATCTTGACACATTGTTTGATATTTGTTCGTGTAAATGCAAAGAACTTTCGTCTTGTTGCTGTCCAATGGTTCTGAAGGTGCCAGCAATTGAGCATGACTTCCTAACTGATCAACGCACTATACGTGTTGGCAGAATAGCTGGAATTGACAAGAAGGAATCCGCACGTGCTGAGAGGCGTTTAAACCAAAAATCTGTTTCATTATCAAAGGAAGAGACTGCAGTTAAGTGTGCCAGAGTCGTTGAAGCATCTGATAATGAATCAGATAATGAAACAGACAACTTGACACCGAAACTTATTCCCCTTCAGTATCAGATGTCGATACCGAAGTCACATCTACTCGTCTGAAAAACCGTTGTTTAAAAAATATTGCTCTACAAGCAGATGGTTTTGGCATATCAGATAGAGCAGTTGTCGCGATTGTATCAGCACCTCTGGTTGATTTTGGTATAGAACAAATGGGGCCAGTGGATCGGAATAAAATTCGCAGAGAACGAAAACTACTGAGAACATCCTGTAAAAATGCTGATTGTAGAATTACTGGATTGTATTTTGATGGAAGGAAAGATCAGACTTTAAAACTTGAGGGGGATAGGCAGACTGTGATTTCTGAGGAACATATTTCCATTTTATCAGAGCCAAATTCAAAGTATGTTGATCATTGTACGCCAACAAGTGGATCAGCCAAATCCATTGCAGATTCAATAATTGATACTGTTGACTGCACAAACCTTGTTTGTATTGGTTCTGATTCAACTAACGTTAATACTGGTTTAAACAATGGAGTTATACGCAGAATGGAAATTGAACTTGGTCGACCACTGCACTGGTCCATTTGTCTTTTACATCTGAACGAGCTTCCTTTGCGACATCTTTTTCACTTCTTATAAAATGATAGAAACATCACAATTTCTTCCTGTGCGTTATCGAATAATTGTTCAGCAAGTTTTGAAGCGCAATAGCTACCCGGCTCATATCGAGAGCATTATTCTGGCTATGCTCAAAGACAACCGTCAAGTGATCCGTAAGCTTGCGTTGAAGAGAATTCTTCGTGCTCGTGAAGATGACATACCAAATCGAAAATTTCAACTCCCTGAGATACGATTTCAAGCGACTAGTTATGAAGAACTGATTGACTGGCAAACACAGCCCCGCTTGGAATCTGTTCTGACAAAACATATTCCAACTGTACAAATATTGGCATGGCTTTCGTCAGTTGAAGACATAGTTATTGACATTGAGCCATTTCCATGTCACAATCAAAGTGTTGAACGTGTGATTAAAATTGTGACTGAATCAGCATCCAAAGTTTATGGTCATGAAAATCGTGATGGCTATATTCGCGTTCAACTGGAGCGCCGCAAGTTGATGCCTCACTTTGACACAAAATCTGAGTTTAAGAACATTTAAGTATAGTTTCTAATCAACGTTTGCTAATGATATATTGTTTTGACTGTTCAAATAATTTGAATTTTATTATAAATTCAATCAATAAATTATGTAACAAATGAGCGTTTTTAAGTTAATTTATTTGAAAACTTCAAAGGTAAAAATACAAAGTATAGCCAAGTAGTAGCGAAAAACGGTTTGCAGCATTGCATTCAGCGTATTTGAGAGCCAATTACTGGAAATTCCCGAAGAAATTTTCCAAATTTTTTTAAGTTATGATCCGGCCTACTGTATAAGTTTTGAATTTTTGAATTAGGAAAAATGTGTGTATTTTTAAAGTATATTGCAATATACTATTAACTATATAACTATTGTGGTTAATAAAGCTAGAAAGTGTAAAAAGTCAAAATTTTCAAAATGTGACTCTACCGTTTCTTCCCGTGGAGTCTTTATATATATATATATATATATATATATATATATATATATATATATATATATATATATATATATATATATATATATATATATATATATATATACTCTTATATACTCTTCCTGATGCTCCAGCAATGGTGAAACTTCAAGTTGAAGAAAAAAGTTAGATAAGTGTTTTTTACTCATATATATATATATATATATATATATATATATATATATATATATATATATATATATATATACATACATACATACATACATACATATATATATATATATATATATATATATATATATATATATATATATATATATATATATATATATATATATATATATATATATATATGTATGTATATATATATATATGTATATATACAGTCATGGACAAAAGTTTGTGACTACTGCGATTTTCGCATATTTTTTAATGTATTCTACTCTGTATTGCTTTTGGGCTACTTTAGTGCTGCAATTTTGTACCGATTTGTGCTAATTGCCAATTAGAGTCTAAAATTGATGTTTACATGTTTATTCTCAGATATAACTGAAATATTTTGGAACATTTTATATTACGGAACATTTTATATAACTGACATCTGAAAAGCGAGCTCAGGTCGTTATTTTGTACAAAGAGAACATTTCTATAAGACAGATAGCCAAAAAGCTTGGTATTTCACATTCCACTGTTGTAGCTACTGTAAAGAGAAATCAAGAGCTAAAAAGTTTTAAGTCCCGTTTACGTGCTGGGCGCCCGAAGGTTACAAGCAACCGTATGGATAATGCTATAATAAAGGCAGCAAAAAAATCACCAAGAGCATCCTCAAGTGCCATTAGAGACAACCTGCCTGAATCACCATACAAGAAACCAAACAGTCGGACAATACGCAGGCGATTATTTGATGCAGGCTTGAAATCTTACCGACCAGCACGGAAGCCGAAGCTTTCACCAAAGAATGATCGCGATCGCATAGCGTTTTGTCAGAACTACAGGCAGTGGACATCAGCCCAGTGGAAACAAGTGATGTTTTCAGATGAGACAACATTCACGCAATTCTACTCATTTTGTAGACATGTCAGACGCCCACCAAATCAGAGGCATAATCCAAAGTACGTTATACCAACAGTCAAACAGGCTCCAAAAGTTATGGTTTGGAGAGCAGTCTCTGGTAGCGGTCGTGCCGGTATTTGGATTATGCCTAAAAATACAACAATCAATGGTGCTGTTTACTTGAGTATACTGATGGATAAGCTGCCACCATTTGTATCAATACATGGCATCACTCATTTCCAGCATGATGGCGCAGCTTGTCATGGTACCAAGGCCGTTAAGGACTGGCTGCTTTCTGAAAACGTCCCGCTACTGGAACCTTGGCCAGGCAACAGTCCAGATCTCAATATTATTGAGAATGTTTGGACTGTAATGAAGCAGAAGATTGCTGTACATAGCCCAAGTTCTGAAGATGACCTCATCAACTGGATTAAACGCGTGTGGGTGCAGGAGATTACGCCGGACTATTGCAAGAAACTGTGTGAATCGATGCCAGGACGTATTGAAAATATTTTCAAGAATAAAGGATTTCATTGTAAATTTTTTTTTTTTTTTTTTTTGTTGTTCACCTCCTCAAGGCCGAGAAGGCCACTACAGATGAGGAGACTACTTAATAGTGGTTGTAACCCTCTCTCAAGTCTATAACTCCGAAACACAAACCCTGAGGAACAAGGCCGCGTCGCGGAGAAACAAGTTGAGCGCGGTACTACCATAAATACTAAAACATGAATAGACATGCTGTTTAACCTGTATATTGTGATTAAACATTTGAAATATATGTACTGATTTATAATTTACTACTTGTTTTTCTAAATTTTGAGTGTTTTTTGTATAAAATTGCAGTGGTCGCAAACTTTTGTCCATGACTGTATATGTATAAATATATATATATATATATATATACACAAAGTAAGGATAAATACAGCAGAAATTAAATCACTGCAACTTTTGTCCAAATAATTACCAGATGAAAGCGTCATAGCTACATTTATTGATCTCTGTTGTGTTGACACGTCAATATCTTTGCACTTCCTGTTTACCTTAGCTACAAGCACATGTTTTTTTAGATAAATTAATATACACATTGGAAAGTTGTTTATCATATTTTAAGCATAGAAAACAAGACAGTAAAGGTAAGTGATGTGCCTTCATTGTGATATTAATGTCATCATTATTAATTGGTAGAAAAAATGTGCTCATTGTATTACCAATCATATATTGAGTCAGTATATACCATTTAAGGTCATTTAAAGTCATCTAAAGCCCGATATGGTTACTGAGAACCTGCAGTCAAGGGTAACTATTGAGTTTTAAGGTATTCTCCACCAAGTTTTTTTACTTTAGCCAATTTTTTTGTGTTTTATTAGCATCTGCTTCCATTTTGACAGCTTCACTATCAATATTAATATTATTTTGTCTGTTTTAGTTTAATTTAATGATCTAAATCAGTATTTTTTGTTGTAGAAAAAATGGTAAAATATCGTCGCTTGTCCCAGAAAGAGCGCCTCCGTGCTGTTTTCATAGCAGAAAATGGTGAAAATTATAGTAAAATTGCAACAATTCTTAGTTCTACTGCAAGCGGCATCAAGAAAATTGTTAAGAAATATCAGAATTCAGGTTCTACAGCAGACAAGGCACTTTCTGGAAGGCCAAAGAAGACGACGGCTCATACTGATCGGGTGCTGGTCCGCATGTCACTTCAGAATCGTCGCCTGACTGCACCACAACTAAGCCGAAGACTGTCGGAGGAACATGGAGTTAATTTGGCCTTCAGAACTGTGCGGAAGAGACTACAAAAAGCCCGATTAAGAGGGTGTGTGGCAGCAAAGAAACCTTTGCTCTCTGCCGCCAATGTCCGGCGACGGTTGGTCTTTGCCAGGGAGCACAAAGACTGGACTGTCGAGGACTGGAAAAACGTTATTTTTTCCGATGAAAGTTTATTTCAACTATTCTGTGGGGAAAAGAGACTGATTGTTAGAAGAAGAGTTGGTTAAAAGTTTAAAAAAGACTGTATTGCACCAACTGTGAAGCATGGCGGTGGTAGTGTTATGATTTGGGGGTGCATGTCTGGACACGGGGTAGGGCAGTTGTATCGGTGCATTGGGTTCATGAACCAAGGCCAATACATTGGGGTGCTTCAGGACTCAATGCTACCATCTGCTGATACTCTGTTTGGACAAGGAAATCGGTTTATCTTCCAGCATGACAATGCGCTATGTCATAAAGCAAAGAAGGTAACCAATTAACTCCTTCGTCAAAATGGAGTGGACGCGCTCGACTGGCCTGCTCAGAGTCCAAACATGAACCCCATCGAGAATTTATGGAGATTCATGTCTAAGAGCATTGAGGGAAGGAAACCATCCAATTTGGATGACCTGTGGGTATTGTTACAAGGCGCGTGGAACAATATCCCACAGACAACAATCGATGGTCTTTTTGCCTCAATGCCTAGCCGTATGAGATGTATGATTAAAGCTCGTGGATACCATACCAAATATTAATAAAACAATGTTTATTTTACATATGTGTTCACTCTGTATGTAGTGTTCAATAATTTAGATAAGAAAACATACATCTCTTAAAATCTCTTTCGTTAGAACCTTTTAAATGTAAAAAATGCTAGTTTCTGTCGGATTTGTCCTTACTTTGTGCCGCCACTATATATATATATATATATATATATATATATATATATATATATATATATATATATATATATATATATATATATATATATATATATATATATATATATATATATATATATATATATATATATATATATATATATATATATATATATATATATATATATATATATATATATGGCCAATTCCATAGTTCAGTGACGCATCATGCGGAGAGATTTTTTTTAATTGAAATTTTTCTATAACTCAAAAATAATTTTTTATTACTCTAAATCAATCTTGAATTAAAATTTTATAATATAAACTAAATACAATTGTATTAACATAACACTGCTACATAGCAGTGTTATGTTAATACAATTAAAACATGAGTTCAGCGACGCAACGCGGAAAAAAGTGTTTTTTTATTAGCATACTTTTAAATGGAGTTTTCGCTGAAATTTTAATTCTTGCTTGATTATTAGATTTTTTTGTTGTAATTTATTCATTTGGCAATAAGGTAGTCATAAAAAAAGCCACAAACAATAAAGTTTTCATATCGTTTTATTTTACAGAAAAAAAACTATCAGTTCAGTGACGCAACGTTCAGTGACGAAACAAAACGACGAAATTAAAATCATTTTAAAAAGTTTTGTTATTTTGTAATAAATTTTAATCATACTCAGGTGAAAATAGCATAGGAACAACTTTATCATTCTGAACATAAAAATAATGTGATTTTGATATACCTTTGATTTTTCTTGAATAACTTAAAATTGAACTGAATCCAAGTTCATTTTTTTGTTGTCTTGTATCGTTTTCTGACATGTGAATTACAGATATTTGCAAATCTTGTAATGCTAACGCAAAATCTGCTGCTGACCTGATTTCGTATTGACTAGTTTTAACTCTCAGGGCTGCGATTCGCTCAACAGTAGCTCCTATTTCGTCAACCACTCCTTTCCCGTGCATCGCTGCAAAGAAATGCCATAAGAATTTTTTATGAAAATGATTTTCAAACACAACCATTGCAGCCATAATGCTTTTGTTTTTGAACTGAGAAGTGGCATTATCGCTGAACATGTGTACTTCTTTGACTTGATCAGGAATAAAATGAAGGATTTTGTTAATGTACGGTATAACGGAAGACTTAGTATGATCAGTTGAATCTGAAACTATGGCAAATGTTTTTAACATAATGTTCCAGACTGCTAGGGTCATGATAGAAACTTGATTTTGACCAAAATGAGCCGCTTGTGGCTCATTTTGATAGAAACACCTAGCGTTTTCAGCCCAGTCAACTTGGATTACCGCAATTTCAGAATTAACACTCATCGAAACCTCCTTCAGTTTATTAAAAATTGTTGATTGGTTTTTCTTTACAAATGCGTGTTTAACGAACTTATCACGCATCGCTGATATGTGTTGGATGAGTTCTGTTACAGTAGACTTTTTTGAAATTTTTTCAATGTTTGCATATGTTTTAGTTTCAGGGTTTCTCAATTCGTCCCAGGATACTTCGAAACCAAATGTATTAACAGTTTGCAAGTGTTTATCAAACTGTTTCATACCTTTGCATGCAACGCATTTGTCATAGGCGCAATCGTATGTGTACGGTTCACAAACAAAGTTATTTATCATTTCAGATCCAACTTTGATTGAAGGCGCTTTAATTGATTTTGTTAATGCATTTAAGGCAAATCGCATATTTTCATGCAAACTACAAACGCAAACATTATGCGGAAATTTTGTAACTGATTTTACATTGCGTGGACGAAGGTCGCAAAATTTGCTGAGTCCAATTTTTATGTGCAAATGCTTTTCCTTATATAACTCGAAAGCTTCTTTTAGCGTATAATATATATTATTTTGTCTGTTTTAGTTTAATTTAATGATCTAATATCAGTATTTTTTGTTGTAGAAAAAATGGTAAAATATCGTCGCTTGTCCCAGAAAGAGCGCCTCCGTGCTGTTTTCATAGCAGAAAATGGTGAAAATTATAGTAAAATTGCAACAATTCTTGGTTCTACTGCAAGCTGCATCAAGAAAATTGTTAAGAAATATCAGAATTCAGGTTCTACAGCAGACAAGGCACTTTCTGGAAGGCCAAAGAAGACGAAGTTATTTATCATTTCAGATCCAACTTTGATTGAAGGCGCTTGAATTCTTTTAGCGTATAATATAAATGACGTATCTGAATATTGTTTGCTTTTCCGTCAGATAATTCAATTCGAGTGACGTCTTTTTTGTTTGGTGATATTTGGGAAACTTTAACATGAACATGCTGTAGGTAGACCCGAATTATCTTTACAAGCAGAGCTATTTAAAAGAATAGAAAGAATTTCAGATTGTTTCTCCTTTGAAGTTGGTAGTGTTTTTAAAACTTTTTTCAATGCTTTTCCTCTTTGTTGAACGTTTTTAAAAGATGAGCTTGGTCTTTGATATTGATTTAAAAGTTTTCTTTTTAAAGCGCGACTTTTTAAAACTCTTTATTTTGCTTTAGCAGCATAAGCTGCTTTTTTAAAGCTTTCTATTCACTCACTGACGAGTCCGCATTTTTTTTTTGTGGAGGCCAAAACTTCACAGCGCTTTTTGAAGCAATTCTTTTGATAGTACAGCCCTGAAATTTTACAAATAATCTTTTGCCGACTAACAATAGCTATATTTGTTACATTTGATTCAATAAGTATTTTAGATTTACGATGCCCCACCTCCCCGTTGGTTAGATCTGGAACTCCAAAAAAAATATCGGAAACCGAGAGGGCATCAAAAAGTGTTAAGTATCAATATAAATTTAATTAAAAATTTTACAAATATTCCACTTGTTAATTTCAGACAAATAAAAATGCGTCCAAAAAAGAACAAATACATCATAGAAAGTTTGGGGCCTTTAGCTTTATGTACATTTAAAACGAATTTGATTTTGAAAGCATCTGACTTAAAAGGCTCCAAACTTTCTATTCCTTTACTTCGATGAGTTTGTTTGTTTACATACGTACATGAATTGCCTTCAATGTCTTTCAGTATTGGCTTTACAAAAGTGATTATTACTAAGTACATGATTTCCACGAGCACCAGAAACAGAAAAAAGTTATTTTCTACTTTTTAGTCGATTGAATAGAAAGCTATTTTAAAAAGTTTTATTTATTTATTTTTTATTAGGATCGGCTTTCAATTTTTCTCGATATCTCTTAGATCTAACTCTAGACATTTCTTTCTTTTTATCAGCATTCCGAGAACGTTTTTTTTTACTTCTAATTTTGATTCCATTTCTTAAAAATTTACAACTTTATAAGAAAATGTTAACATAAATCCAAAAGTTTACTAATATTTACTAATAGCCCTTCACAATACTAAAATGCAAAAATTTATTCGAATTTGAAAAATTTGAAAACCCACAACGAAATCTGAACTTTTGGATGATATTTTGACTTCCTTACTGCGCTATTTTATAAAACGCTAATTTTCCCGTCGATGGGTTAGGTGACGCAACAGCTTTTAAACTATAACTATATGTTAATACAATGCTTTTTGATCATTTTTTTTTTTAGTAATGATTAAAAGTTTACATTAAAATATATAATTTCTAAAAAAACCTCGCCATAAAGCATAATTTCGTGGCGATGATTAAACTTTTTTAGCTTTTAGTTCAGTGACGCAACGTAATTTTTGCAGATGTGTATGTGACAAAAAAACACTTGAATTATTTTTAAAGAGTAAAAGTTTTTTTACTCAAGACATATATGTAATCTCAAAGATTCTTTCTAAACAAAAGTATGGATATGTTTAAAATATTGAAATAACTCGCCCTCAAATTTTACTCAATTTTTCGAATAATAAAAAGAACAAACAGTTGCTAACATTCATCAAATTTATCTACTCGGTTCAAACAGTTTCTACTCAAAATTTATTTTAACAATAATTTTAAGGTGTTTAAACTATAATTAAAGAAATAAAACCTTTTGAAAAAAGAAATTTTTCAACACGAAATTTATCTCCTCCATCGTGGAAATAGCCATATATATATATATATATATATATATATATATATATATATATATATATATATATATATATATATATATATATATATATATATATATATATATATATATATATATATATATATATATATATATATATATATATATATATATATATATATATATATATATATATATATATATATATTGTTGTTGTATGATTTAGTGTTAAAAACACTAAACTCTTGATCGTTGTAGAGTGCTCAATATTTAAGAAAATATTTTTTTTTTTTCAAAAACAGAGCGTTTTATACTTAAATTTTAGAAAAAACAACTTTTAATGGAACTTAAAGTTTCATGCCTATCGGCAATCATCAGCCATGAAGTACAAAATCAAAAATATAAAAAACCGTTTAAAAATTACAAACTACGGCAGAATGAGTTCTGACGTTATAGTACAAGAAGACTTAATGGAAAACTAATCTCCGCTATCAAATAATGAAGGGAGAAATTTATTTTTGTGTCTGCATTTAGAGACTAATTCGCCTCTTTTGTTTAGCAGATTGCTTCCTTTGTAAAATAATATTTCAAACTTTTCATTTAAACAAAGCTTACAAATTTTTGACGCAGGATTGTATGATTTACAGCGTTTAATAATACTCCATTTGATTGAAGTTGTGAAATTGTTTTCTTTTAATCCCCATACATCCTTAGATAACTCAGTGTCGTTTTTGTATTTTTTTATGTTAAAAGATTTTGATGGTTCGCATAACGTAGCTTAAATGAGGTTTCGCTTATCCCAATGTACACTTTATCATTGTATTGAGGTTTATTTGAGCTTACGGTGGCTTGGTAAACAATGTTGTTAGACAAGCAATTGTTGTTCAGTGGACAAAGAGATTTTTTAATGCAATTGCAGGCTTTTTCTGATAATTTTACATCACCATATAAAATATTTTTGTTGTGTGAGTTGATGATAGATTTGATGTTTGGCATACAGGAGTAGCTTATCTTAATTGTGTTTCTGTTAAATATTTTGTGTAGTTTGTTGTTTTTTAGGAAAATGCTTGTCAATTAGGGTTAAAAAGCGTTGACCAATTTTGGTTGTAACATTTTTACTAAATGGAGGATTGTACCAGATTATGTTTCGTTTATGGTTATTTTTTGGAACATTTTTTGTGCTTGGTTTATATGTCAACTTATAAGTGTATCCCGATTGCTTTAATGCGTCTTTATAAAGGTGTGTCGATTTATTAAAAATAACTTCACTTGATGAGTTGGCAGACAATCTTAGCTCGATATTTTTGGAAGATTATTTATTATGCTAGGTGGATGGTTAGAACCAGCATGCACATAATTTAGGTTATTTTCAGACTTGCAGTATGGTTGAAAAGAATTTTGAGTAAGATTAAAAGTTAAATCAAGGTAGTTAACAATTTTAAGATTGTAATTGATAGAGATGTTGAGATTGTTACGTTTGAAAACTTGAACAACATGCTTTTTTATTTTTTCCAATTGATGGCCATTTTTGTTCTTAAAAACAGTTAACCCGTCATCTCGATATAAACCAAAATCATTTTTGTTGTAAAACTGCGAAAGTTGATCTAAAAGAAAAATCCCAACTAGTTCGCAAACTTCCGCGCCAACATAGGCTCGGAATTGGTAACATCGAACAATCCTGCTTTTTTCTTAATCCATGATATGCCACCGTTATAAATGAAAGATTTTCTTGCATGACGTATAATGGATTTGCTTTGCTCGTCTATAATTATATGTTGTTCGGCAAAGGCAATTGCGTTATTTAGCATGTTTTCATCAATTGACGGAAAAAAATCCTTTATGTCAAATACTAAAAATTTACAAAGGTGTTTATCATCAATCTTTCGAAACCATTTTATCACATTCTGCGTATTTTGCCATTGGTTTAAACAAAGCCTGATTCTTAATTCAGAATTGATATTGGATAAAATAAATTCGGACAATCTATCTACCTCATTTAAAAGACGCACAGTAGGGTTGTTTATGAAGTTGGCTTTGTGATCTTTTAAAGTTATAAAACAATCGGCAGCTCCATTTATCTCGATTCTATTAAAAATATCGTGATTTGTCAAAATTTGCTTACTTTCTTTATTTACTACGTCCTTTAGATTTGGGTCGGCCTTTTTATAAATGGAAGTGATTGCGTTTTTCAGAAGGTGATTGTAATCATCTTTAGATATTTTGTACATGTTGGAAGTTTTGTAATAAAGTTCTAGTACATTGCCTCTTGTGAATCATCTTCTCAATGAACTAGAAAACAGGTTTGATGTTGAGAGCATGATTGTTTATAATGGTCTATGTGCTATTCCTGCTTATTTAGTAAAGCAATATTTTAGATTTGGAAAGAAAAGTTCCTAATGTTTTTGAATTTTTATAATTCAGATCTTCCTCATTTCTCATCAGTTCATGTCGAATTAGAGTTATGGGAGGAATTTGGAAAGAAAAGACAGAATTATCATCTACTATTTCTGATACAATAAAGTTCATGGATATCAGAGGCTTTCCAATCATTTTAGAGGCTTTTCATATACTTGCTACAATACCAATCATAATTTGTGAGTGTGAAAGGTCAATATCTACTCTTAGGAGAATAAAAACTTACACAAGGAGTACTATGTCTGAAAATAGATTGAATGGGCTTGCATTAATGTCTAGTTATCAGGAAATAGTTCCAGATATTAGCAGAGTTATTGAAATTTTTGCATCCAAAGGAGACAGAAAATTAGAGTTAATATTCAAATGATGACTAAATTTAGAATTGATGAGTAAATAGTAGTTTTAAGTGTCTTATATAAACTACTATTCAATGTTTTAAACTTGTAAACTGTGAAAATCATTTTTCATAAGCAAATTATCATTCTTGATGTTGAAAGAGTTTTCAGGTTCAGTTTTAACTTTTTTAGTTATTACTTAACTTACTAAACAGAGAACCTTAGTAAACATTACAAATACTTTACTTAGCCTGCCTATCAAGAAAAGGAAAGAATCCAGAAACAGAGGCCTAACCTTAGTAAACATTACAAATACTTTACTTAGCCTGCCTATCAAGAAAAGGAAAGAATCCAGAAACAGAGGCCTAACCTTAGTAAACATTACAAATACTTTACTTAGCCTGCCTATCAAGAAAAGGAAAGAATCCAGAAATGGATGGCTAACCTTTGGTAACACGACAGTTTACAGCTGGAGTGCAAAGTCCTATGGCTTACCTTCTCGTTGGTGCACTTTGTTAAATAAGTTAGACAAGTATTACATGTCTAATTTATGAACTAAATAGCCGAGGCAACATTTTGAATAACTTTATTATTAATAGGATAACTAAAAACAATACAAAACAACACTTTACCAAGCTTGACTCGGCTGTTTAGCATAGCATTCCATTAGAAAATTGTATCGAATAAACACATATAGTGAACAGACTTCAATAACAGGTGAAAAGTTGTTTTTTAAAAAAGTAAATTTTATCTGGTTTTGCAAGTCCACTCCTCATATATGAAATTATTTTACCTCTAAAAATTAAAATATTTTATCTCTCATGATTTTTAAATATGCATGTGTTCTTGGATTACACAATTAATTAGGAACTTGATATAATGATATTATTTTTTGTAAGTCTACAAGTATAACATAAATAATCTTTAAGGCCTGCCAACAAGGGTTCCTTATATTCCATTAAAAAGTCCTTATAGAGAAATTTGGAAGGTTTTATCAACGAAGTTTTTAGACACATTTGTGAAAATTATTGTACTCCGAGTGCGCTCTCAACTTATTAAATCTGGGATGGTTAAGTAGAGAAGAAAACAAATTAAGTAGTAGTAGTAGTAGTAGTAGTAGTAGTAGTAGTAGTAGTAGTAGTAGTAGTAGTAGTAGTAGTAGTAGTAGTAGTAGTAGTAGTAGTAGTAGATGCTGTAGCCCCCCGAAGACGACGAGTGTGTGTATTAATAACACACTTAGACAGCCGTGTCAGTATTAATTTTATTTAAAAGGAGCCAATTGTCTAATTGTGCTTTAAAACTGTTTACTGATTTTGCATTGACTACATCTTTAGGTAGTTTATTCCATGGTTTTGTTATTCTGTTAGTAAAGAATGAGTGTCTTAAGTTGCACTTTGTTTTTTCGCGTTCAAACCTGACACCGTTTCCTCTAGATAATTGAAAATCATTAGGCTTAAAACCGTTTAAAAAGTCCACATTTTCAATCTTATTTAATAACTTATAAGTCTGGATCAAATCTCCACGAAGTCTGCGTTCACATAATGGGCTGAGGCCAAGAATCTCCAGTCTTTCCTCGTATTTCATTTTTGCCAGAGTCGGATTGAGTCTCGTAGCCCTATGTTGAACTTTCTCGAGCAGTTCTACTTCTCCTTTAAGCTGAGGGGACCACACTGGAACCGCGAATTCAATTATTGGGCGAACAAACGTCACGTATAAGACTTTAAGAGTCTGCACATCCAGTTTCACAAATGTGTTTTTAATCATTCTCAGCATTTTATTTGCCTTCGAGCTGCAAGATATAATTTGCTGTCTGCATTTCATGTTTGCTGAGAATAATAAGCCTAGATTCTCCCTATGATTAAGTAGAGTAGCCTAGAGTCTCCCTAGCCTAGAGTAAGCCTAGAGTCTCCCTAGCCTAGAGTAAGCCTAGAGTCTCCCTATGATTTTAAGTAAAAAAATTTATAGAAGTGACGCCCATGGGCTTACCTTTTACTCACAAGCCCTTCCAACAGGAACACCGAAAGTAAAGTAGGTTATCCCAAATATCCCTAAAATCACAAGGAATGTTAAAATAATCAAGTAAAACTTAAAAACATTTACATTATATTACTATAAAGCATGTATTTAACTATAATTTCATATTATAGTCTAATATCATTAATACGTCATATTATAAATATAAATTTTTAGAATACATGTGTATCAATGCAATGATACAAATATAAAAATATTAAAATTTCGGTAGCCGGAAATCACGAGATCTGGAGCCGAAAAACTGAAGACACGTATTTTGAACTTTTGCTTTTAGTAGCATCAAGAAAACGTGTTTTTGTTGCGTTTCTTTTTAGAAACATATATAAACTTAGATCGTTTTTGAAAAAAAAATAGTTCACCTTAATTTATATGTGACTTTTATGTATGGTTACTAGATTTATTAATTAACTTTTTTGCTTGTGAAAACTTTGTTGATGTTCTCATCGTTAGATGTTGTATAGTGATGTATAAATAAAAGTTCGGTCATTTTTTAAAACTATCTGTTAAATTTTTTACACTAATTTTCTTTTTACCTGCCAAATTTAATGGAAAAGTAAGGTGCCGCACTTTTGGTACCTAAACTCTGTTTTCCTGAATTCCGATACTGGATATTTGGTTGGGGGAGGGGGGTCTAGTGATTGTTAAAGCAATTATATTTGCTTACATTTTTAGCATTTGGATGCAAACATTTTGTTTATTTGATCTTTATTTAAAAATTTATTGTCAAGTAAAACTCAAACTCAGTGTAAGATTTAGAGTTCACATACACTGAGGACAATATTGATGTGGATAGTTTGTTTGATAATTTTTTGTGTGACAAAGTATATTACTCAGTCAGGAATTTCATATCATATAATATCATACTATGTACCATAATGTTGTACATAATACCATAATACTTGTGAGTAATTTCACATTATTTAATATTGAAGAAAATTTCAACTTTACCTATAAAGTAAATACTTTTAGATAGGTTCTAAAAGTCTCCAGAAGTTATTCTAAATGTTGTTACTATTTTTAATTTTCTTTATATATAAATTCTTATTTTTGTTAGGACTACCATTACTAACCGGTTTGGTCAAACAGCCACCCAGCCAGCAGCTCAAACCTTATTTATTTTACCAACCACTTACCCACTACCTAACACCCAACTTTAAGATAGACCTGTAATATTGGCTAGTGATGTGAAATAAAATAATAACAACTTGTTGTATATAAATACCACCAATTTCATAAAAAAAACACTTAGTAGCCTCAGTAACCAAAAATATAATAAACATATCCTGATAAACAGTTTTAATATAATATTTGTTTGAGCGCTCTTAATGCTTATAAAAAAATCTTAAACATATAACACAATTTGCGAAAAATCCCGCTTTTTTACAAATAATTCTATGATGTCAAACCCTAACCTACGTAATTAAACCAACATAACGGGTAACATAACGAGTAACATAACGGTAAAACATAAGGCTTTCCATAGACAAAAGAATACTTAAGAATAATTTTGAGGAAAATATCGCTGAAGACATATTTTTTACTAACATAACGGTAAATATAACGCTAAATGCTTCACAAGCTGCACAAGA
The DNA here is from genome assembly GCF_038396675.1 of Hydra vulgaris. Taxonomy (NCBI): domain Eukaryota; kingdom Metazoa; phylum Cnidaria; class Hydrozoa; order Anthoathecata; family Hydridae; genus Hydra; species Hydra vulgaris. The sequence goes on from NC_088929.1 coordinate 14,172,785, forward strand.
GGGTGAAAACCATGGAGTAGAATAAGGCCTGACTTGGAACAAGAAGGAATAAAAACTTCTATCCCTGCCTGAATCCAGGAGGTAAAAGAAAGAAAAAGGTAAGTTTAAAACGAATTGAAAACCTAAATGTCGTTGCGTCCTAACCAAAGTTGATAAAACTTTTTGTAAAAAAACAATCTGATGCTTTATTACAAAAAGCGGTGGTTACAACCTTGAACTCCATTTGTGTACGTAGAAAAATTTGCTCAGAACGTCGAAGTATTTTCTAACGACCCTCCCTACTAAAACGTCAAAATAATGGCCTGATTAAGTTTATCACAATAAATCAGCAAAAAGAGACGCCAACGTAAATATAAACACTCAAGTAAACCAAGGTAAAGGTCCTATCCTATCTATCTTCCTATCTATCAATTCGTTTTCACAAGTAACTGGTAGATATGAACTGCTTTTATATTTTTATTTAAAATACTTTGAAATTGGTTTAAAAAGACCATACTTTTATATTGTTAAATTTCTTTCCTACAGTTATTAAACTTAAAGCTTATTGCCATTTATTTAACTTAAAGCTATTGCCAAATATTATGCAATCATCGTTACTTCATCCACAGACTTTTTTTCATATACATTAACTAACTTTTGTTGTTCGGTATATAATGTCTGACAAAAAACCAGTTAAAAGTATTTTCATTATTCATTCCAGTAAGAGGTCACAGGGCAGTTGATTTGTATAGTTTTTTCAATAAAACGTTATTTTGCCGTATTTAGGTAGTTGTATGGTAATGCCTCCAATATCTGTGAGGTCTGGGTTGCAATCCCATTTTAAGGAGTTAAATTCATTAGCTGAATATGTTTTATGCGCCAGCCATTCTTTGAATCTGGTTGGTGTTGCAGCAGCTGAGTCTTGTGTGGCAGCTGCTTTTTTCTTGGGCTATCTTCAACAGTTAAATAGTTTTCTTTCTGTTTCAACGCACCGCTCGGAAATCTTGATATCAAAACTGGAAAAAAGTGTAAAGGTTCCAAAAAGTCTCTTATAGACTAGATGGTCTGCACGTGCAGACATGTGTTCTGCTTTTTAAACGAGTTTTTATTAGTTACAAGGTATAGTCAGAGTTTTAAATGCCGTGACCGGTGCCGGTGACCAAAGAAACTTGTATCACATTCCCTAAAGTCAATTTTGTTCTAAGGAAGTTTTTTTGTGCTGCTGTTACAAATTGTGTTAGTAGAAAACAAAGATCTGATTTTCTAATGCTTATACTTGGGATTACCTTGTAATAATGACGACATTTACTTGTTTGTTTTTGGTCTTGTGCAGTAATTTATTATGTAAAGCATATAAAAAATCGTGTTTACGTACAGATTTTAGTGTGTGAGTGGGGAGGGGGGAAGGGAAGCTGGAGAGGCCACAATGGTTTTTTCACTGGGGAAACCAAAATGACCCAAAGACAGGCTTGCACTAAACATTGTTTTATATTAAGCTATATTTAGATTATGCAATTAAATATGGCTAAATCGAAGAAGTTCCATAAAACTTTTCAATTTTTTACTAGTTTTTGATTAAAATTTAAAAAATAATCTTGTTTTAAACGCACTCGTCGCATTTTAGTTTATTTGTAAGTATACTATATTATACAAATTTAATATAAATATAAAGTAAATAATTTTTAGATATAGTAGATATAAAATAGTTAAACGTGACTTACATTTTGACTAGCTTTTGATATATGAGTCATTTACAGTGGCTGCCTGCACAATATCTTAAAAGTTAATTAATCGTATTAGCTTTAGAAAAGCTGTTTTTACTACTTTCAGCAAGAAAATAAAGCTCTTCAAAGAAATGATTATTCTATAAAAGTATAATTCATTTAGCTGACTATTGATGGTTACATATATTCTTGTTGGATTCATAACAGCTAAAGTTATTTTTACAACCATAAGTTTTAGTAATAAATTAGCCTAATTATTAATACATTTTTAAAAATATCACATACAGTATTTACATTAAATTACCAAGAAGTCTTTCAAGCGTCTCGTAGTAATCGTTCGTGGTGGATAACTCTTTCATAGGTCAAGCCAGAACGTCGTACTAAAGCAATTAAAATCTGTTAAAAAAAAAATCCTTGAAAGAAACCATCTCATTCTGTAGTGCAATATGATTAGGGAATTGACAACTTCTACTGTATTTGTAGAAATGGTTATTTAAAATTATTAGAAAAGACAGTTTCTTATTCTATTTGTTTTCAAATGAACTGGGGTAGAACGATCCTCTACTTTAAAAAAAATTGAAATCTAGTGGGTGTAGCGGCGCAAGCGTGAAAATTTAAGGCTAAAAGTCTCGTTTTCATTTTTAACGCTTGGACCGCTAGATTTTAGGTTATAGAGCCACTAAAAGATTTAGATTGGAGTAAAGCGAGATTGTCCGCATCAACTTGGTTGTAGAGAGAGACTGTTGGTATCCTTGGATAAGACAATACTGCGTTACGCGTCGTAAGGTTAGCAAGTATAGGTTACATACAAATTAGTAGTTTCCATAAGGTTAGAATGAATTGATCTTTTGGTTCACGTAATCATTTATCAATTATATAGCAGCCTACCCCATGTGAATGTAACATCATACAATAATCTAACTAAGCTTGGAATTATGACTATATCTTTCTTGAGGGTTAAGAATTGGACTAACATTGTCTTTTTGGATGGGGAAGTATTTTAGCTTGTGGTTATTGTAATATAAAATGATACAAATATAATAGTCATTCAATAGAATAACGAAATCTTTTGATAGATAGGGAGAGATTAGAATCGATAACGAGGACTTCATAGTTTATTGAAAATTGCATTGGAGATTATAGATCATTTTAATAATAAACCTAAAAGTATTGCAAGCAAGTCAAGTGATAAAACAAAGTTCACGTTATCTTGTGATCCAAATCAATTAGTAGTAATTTTGAATTGATTAAAAGATAACTCGTATTCATAAGCTATAGTTCCGTATATATAGTTTGTTAATGCTAACAAAGTATGGACGAGTGAATTTGTGGAGTCTTGCGAATTCAAAAGAGTAAATGTAACAACATTAATCCTAAACATTATCCTAAACAACATAGAACTAGAATTCAAAAAATAGGCAATAAAAAAATTATAAAAATATAAAATATCTATACAAAAATAAATACAAAACAAACTTACTTTTGTTCAGCAAATGACGTCTTAAAGTGGGTTTAGACAAAAAAAAATACAAAAACAGCAAAGTTAAAAACAAATAAAAAATCAGAAGCTGACGGAAACAAAGAAAACACTCAAAATCAATCGATTGAGTGGTTATTAAAAAATTTCAATATAAAGCGAATGTAAAAAGGTTCAAAGATAAAACCAAGTTCTTGAAGAATTTAAAAAACGGTACCTGGAAGCTACACGAGAAACACTTTAGTAGAAAACTTTCAGAAATCTCAAAACCTCTAATTTTTGATCCATGAAAGCCAGGGAATGACAATGCATAAATTGAAAAAACAAAAAAACAAGCTTGCAACTTTAAATAAGTTTTCACAACTGGTCATTTCTCCACAACCCGCACCAGTTTGTTCAGGATGGAAAAACAAGGTATATTTTATTATAAGAATGGTTGCGGTGACGATTTTTAAAATCACAGACGCTTTATTATAGCTGGCTTCAAGTTCAATATTACACTATTTGTATATTGTCTGCTCATTTGGCAGTTGTAAAACAAGTGTTCATTTCACAGTCTCAGCTCTACTTTACAAAGGATTCTTAAAGAAGATACACATGCTATACATTATGACTACTGTAACGGATACTTCACTCTAAGCTGAGATTTTCACCTGACAATTTTCTTGGGAGTAGATAGGTACGAAAGTGCCAACTTTACTAAAGGATACTAATACTCTCAATGTTTATGAACTAAATATCTTTGACTGGTTGTTTGAGTTTAAAATACAAAATGAAATAATTTTAAAATATTTTTATAAAATTTTCTCCCTAATTAATCATAAATATAAATCAAGATTCTCAAAAAGTAGTTACTACATTCCACTGAAATAAGCTTCAGCTAAGAAGACTGTAAAACCAAAAAGCAACCAGCTTAGTATATCATTGAAACTGCTAGGTTTTCTGCTTCTATAAAATTTTCTCAAATTTGTAGCACTATTATGTTCTGCCATCAACTTTCTTTTATTTTCCTTCTAAACTGTTGTCTTTTCCTACGTTTAGCAGCTACAGCTTTCCCAGGATTAACAGCTTTTTATCTTTTACTTTTACTTGGATCTGTTCTGAAAGCGCCATTATTATTAGCTGCCAAGACATTACTGACAACTGGCAGAAAATTCCTAGTATTGATTTTTGGCTCGGTCTTTTGTTTATCGTGCTTAACAATCCACGACGGTTTAGTTAAATCAACGTGTTGAATTCTATTCAACGCCACGGTCTATGGTGCAAGATCTAATACGAGAAATTGACATACTTCACATACCATTATGCAGAGAGGTTAATGGAGAACAAGGCTGTTATTTAACTTTTCTATAACGTATTGTGATCTCCTAAAATGCTCTTCACAAACCAAGAGTATACTATTGTAGCAATCTGAGAGACCCGCTTCCGAATGCCACGCACCATCCTTGCGGTATATTTGAAGTTTGTTGTGCATTAACTTTTTACGAGGAGCTCTTGGCTGTTTACTTTAAAATAGAGACAGAGATGTGAGATTTAAAGAGCGTATCACGTAACATTTAGCAGGCTCTACATAACATCTTTCAGCAATTCAAGTACAGAGAAGAGCTACAAAACTGGTACCGGCTTTAAAAAAATGCCATATGAAAAAAGATTACAGATAGTAAAATTAACAACACTAGAAGGGCGTTGTTTACGAAGAGATCTAATTTTACAACATAAAATACAGAAAGGTTATGAGGAGATTAATTGGATAAACGACGGATAAATTTCCACATATCCAATGCTTTTATTCTTGAGAAAAATCAAAATGCTTCAAAACTATTTCATTTCACAAAAAAACTCCATTTTATGAAAAACAAGATTTTTACAAAAACTAGTTTGCAAAAATAGGTACTGAATAACATCATCATTAAATATATGAAATTTATTTAGTTTTAAATTTAAACATAAAGTTTAAATTTAAAACTAAATAAATAATATTAACATTACGCTAATATATTAAAATCATTCATGTTTGAGAGAGGCTAGACACGACTAAAATAATCTTTTAAGTTTTCTTCTGTATCCTTCTTTTGACGATAAAGTAACTCAATTAGCAATAATCAAGACAATAAGTAATATCATTGAATTAAAGTATATTTATTTGAAAGATTTTTGTAATACTCTTACACTTTAGCAATTTAGTGACTCAGATGTGTGACTTTAATAAATGAGGTTTCAATTAGTTGTTTTTTTTTTAATTTTTTTTTTATCATTACTTGATTGTTAAAATTATTGATATCATGAATCATAATTGAAAATGTAACAAATCATCATTAAAATGACATAAAATTTGTAACTAGATAAATATTAGAGAGTTCGTTTAGCTTTTTTTAAATGAGCTGATTTTTGTATTTGATTTTATTGAACCAGTTTTAATTTTTATTCTCGAGGTTTCGAGATCGAGTTTATTTAATAATCGAACTCGAATCAAATGTGTTTAGTTAATCGAATATAGTTTGAATTTCGAACTTAAAGTTCGACATTTAAAAAGTTGCTGTAAAATCATATTAAACCGCTTCAAAAAGTCGCTGTAAAATTGTATTAAAATGCTTCAAAATGGAGGACGAGAGAGTGAAGAGCGTTATTTGGAATTATTTTGATAAGCGTCTTTTCCTACTTCATCTACTTTATTTACACACCTGAGAAGTTATCATTAGAAGGAATCAGCAGAGTGTTATAAAAAGACACAAGAGCAAAAGGAATGAAAAAGGAAGAAAATAAAGCTAGAAAAAAACTGTCAGTTAGTATCACAGATCTGTGTGCTAAGAAAACAGCATGGACATCTGATCATGAAAAAGCTAAAGAAATAACACTAGCGATTAGGCGCATGCAGGCTTCCGATTACCTGCCGTACGATTTCGTAGAAGGACAAGGTTTTCAGGCACTTATAAAATTGGCTGTTCCTCAGTGTCATATTCCGAGCAGGACCACTTTTTCTCGCAGTATTGTGCCAATTATGTATAAAAATTTGAAACAAGAAATCGCATTACTACTGAGTTAGTTGGCATGCCATCATATTGCTTTTTCACAAACTTTAGGTCTTCTTGCGCACTGGATTCCTATATTTCATTTTGCTTGATATATTTAACTATATATACACTGGAGAATAAACCGTTTGTGGCTGTGTAACATACGGGCGATGCAATATTTGAATCTCTTGAGAACCCAATTGAAGATTGGTCGCTACCAAGAGCAGTACCAATATACGTTCTTCGAGACAATGGTAGTAATATAAGAGCAGCCATGAACATGTGCCAAAACTTTATGGACTTTATACCTTGCTCTGTTCATACGCTTCAATTATCAATTAACGATGCAGTATCCAAAATTGAAGGCATGATTAGTGTGATAGCAAAATGTAAAAAAATCGTCTCGTACTACCATCACAGTATTCAATCACCTCAATTGCTGTATGCACAACAAAGGCAATTAAAAAAAGATGAACGTAGGCTCATAATGAGTGTATCAACACATTGGAACTCCGACTATCACATGATTCAACGCTTTATGAAAGAGAAAGCGCCTTTATCAGCCGAAATCGCATTGACTGGTAAGGTGGAGAATCTCTCTACGAACAAATGGAAACTCGCCGAGGGTTATGTAAAGATTTTAACTTCTTTTGAACAGGCTAGCAGAGTGTTGTGTGGTGAAAGTTACCCAACGTTATCTATAAAAATACCAGCTCTGCATGTATTACACCAGGAATTGCAAGGTTTTATCAGTGATATTGCATATAGAGGCTCTGGAATTTCACATTGGCGCGGAGACTTGTGGCATCTTTAGAAAGAAGGTATTATTCTTTTGACGAGGTAACATAAATAATTATTTATATATTGAGACTCAGTATATAAGTGTTTATTTCAATGTTTTATCAATCTTTTTTTGACATTCACTGTCATTATCAATCACGCACTAATTTTTAATTACCACATTAAGCTTTCTGTAACTTCAATTGCATTAGGGACCATGGTCATACTTAACTAATATATTAATATCTAATTATCTATATTCCTTGAACTATTTGACAGTTTCTGTAATATTTTATTAGGTTCAGCCAGATGTAGTTTGCACACTGGTAGATCTCTGGTACAAGTCACTTTACAGCAAGCAACCTGAGAAGCTGGCGGCCAACTTATCAAAGCTACGTGAATAACTCAATGAACTTCCAACAGTAACAGGTTCAAGACCAAAACCAGTCCAGTCTCAGCACTCTGTGACGGAGTCTACACTAAAAGCACAATCAACAGGCTTGTGGGAATCCCTCGATAACATGATGACAGCAGCTGCAACCGACGACAATGTTGCTGATGCTAATGTGTCAAGTAAGAGTGCCCTTGATGATGATGTGAAGACATACTTGAAAGAAATGGCAATTGGGCACAATGGTTGTCCGCTGACATGGTGGAGGAAAAATAAAAATTGATTTTCTTGTCTTGCTAAGCTTGCTCAATCACTCCTGGAAATCCAAGCGACCAGTATCAATTCAGAGCGTCTGAACTCAACATCTGGGAACATTGTTTCCATTAAACGCTGCAGTCTTCTATCAGAACTTGTAGAAGAACTTACCTTTCTTCATAAAAATTTGTAGACTTTTAGCATTAGGATAAGTATGGTTTGTTGATGATGACATTTTTTAATGAACTGAATGTACACGTTCACTGGTTTGTTTAATAATCTCGAACTCGAACTCGATCGAGTTTTTTGTAATCTTGATCGAACTCGATCGAAGATAAAAAGCATAATATCGCACAGCTCTATTCAATGTTCATATTTAAAAATAATAGTGCAATGTTATTATGACATATAAAAAAAACTGTCATCAGCAAACAATATGTCATTAAATTTGATGTTTTATACAGATCATTAAAAAAGGTTAAAAAAGTAAAGGTCCTTATATGAATTATGTGGAATTACCTGTTGTATTTAATAAGTTTGGTTATGAATTTTCCTACATAAAAAATATTGTTTGCAACTATTAAATAGCTTTTTAAAAACATTTTGACATTTTCAGTTATCCCATAGTATCCCACAGTTATATCCCATAGTTATCCCATAGTATCCCATAGTTATATCCTATAGTTATATCCCAAAGTTATCCCATAGTATCCCATAAAGTTATCCCATAGTTATCCCATAAAGTTTCTCTCTCCCGTTTTTTGTTTTTTTAAATTTCATAATTTTTAGTATCTAATCTATAAGGATTTCTAGAGTATGTTGCGGTTTTTCAAATAAATCAGTAATAATTTTAAAAAGATAAAATAATAACTTTTCTTTTCATACTTCTGAATTAAACTTTTGAAATAAAGTTCTGAAATTGATTTTGCTGACATTTTGCCAAAAATGTCATTAAAACAATGACATTTTTTGATAAGTTGAACAACTGAAAGTCAAGAAATGTTTTTTATGTTCGTCACTGTATAAACATTATGTAATTTAAAATAAACCTAAGCATTTTTATAACATATTGTCAAAACAAGTGACGCAGAAATAAAAAGTTTTGTAATTGTGAACTTTAATATGAATTGTTTTCTTTATAACGATTAAATAAGGTTAAAAAGTTTAATGACACAATTTTTGAAACAGAATCTTGCCCTTAATTAATCGGCTACCCTAATAGATAATATCATTACAACAGACATTTTTAATAAATATATACAAAAAGGTGATACCAATCTAGTCCTCTCAAGCAGTAATATATATGAACTCTTTACCACTATGAATAAAGAATTAAAACATGTATCAAACTGGTTTAAACGTAATAAGCTAACATTAAATAATAATAAAACCAAATGGACTCCATTCCATTTGTATGCAAAAAAGCGATTTTACTAACAAACTTGCCGCAGCTTTATGTAGACGATGCGTTCTTTTTTTCCGTAAACGGTGGCTCCCAAATCAAACGGTGGCTCCCATTTTCGGTTAAAGTAACTTTGAAACTACGCGAAAATAAACATTAGACAAAGAACATGATCATAAACAATGACCGCAAAATGGATAAAATTGATGTAAGTGATAAGCTTATATCAAATTTATTACATTAAAGAGAAAATTAAATTTTTATAAAAAACTAAGTACATAGAAAATGATTATGTTATAACATCTTATCGTTTCTAAACGTTAAGGAAAGTAATTTTAAAGTAATTTAAAAGTATATATATATATATATATATATATATATATATATATATATATATATATATATATATATATATATATATATATATATATATATATATATATATATATATATATATATATATGTATATATATGCTTATATACAATACACACACACACGCACAGATACAAACACACACACACACATATATATATATATACATATATATATATATATATATATATATATAATATATATATATATATATATATATATATATATATATATATATATATATATATATATATATATATATATATTATGATATGTATACATATCTACATATCATAATATACATACATACATATATTACATATGTATGACTGTATGACATACATATCATTATGATATGTATACATATCTACATATCATAATATATAAATATATATATATATATATATATATATGCATTGATCCCTGTCCTAACCCAAACCCTTTGATGTGTTATCATCACCTTGCAAGTTGTCTCTAAATCAGTCGATGTATGTACTGAAGCCTTTGCCTATCCTTACAGCAGTGTGATGTCATAGCGTTAACCAAAGTATGCAATATATTTTTTTATTACTGTTGGTCCGATATGGAAGTCCAATAAAAATTATCCAAATAATATATATATATATATATAAATATATATATATATATATATATATATATATATATATATATATATATATATATATATATATATATATATATATATATATATATATGTATATATATATACATATATATTTATTTTTTTAATTAAAAATATTTTTTTTAAATAAACTCTGGGTTTATCACTGCTAATTTGCAGTATACATCTCATGCACGTTTCTTTAGTTATACTTAGTTGATAGTAGAAAATTCAGACATGGATAAAAGAGAATTAGAATTGAACCAATCTTCAGAAGTAATTACATTGACAAAAGTAAATGGTATGTTTGATTCAGTGATTGTACTGTATTTAGCTTTTTGTATATTTAAATACTTTAAGGGTTACTCCATATAAAATTATTTAGTTTTTTAAAAGTTCCACAGTGTCAGTGTTCCACAGATTTTCTTTAAATTTCAACACCCACAGAAAAAAAAAAATTACAAAAAAATGCAATCCTAAAAATTTCATACTCGGTTTTTTAGTTCATTTCATAATTATGATTGAACATATAAGAGTTATGATTGAACATTACCATACAAGAAATAAGTTTATAAATTCTTTATCTTGAAATGAAACTTTATCTTGAAATTTAACTTTAGGCATATATATATATCAATGTCAATATGTTTATTGCAAATGACTGGTTTACAACAGTTTTTCATTGATGTGCAATGTGTAAATACTGGTCAAAATCTTCATCTGTCATTCTAGTTGGCGTATTCTAGTTTAGGTTTTGCACAAAACTTGAACTGCAACACTAAATAAACATTCACAGACGGCACTTGTTGGAAAATCAGTATTTAGTTCAAGAAAGACATTCAACAGTGAAGATCTATGAAGTTCATCAAGTGATGAACAGTTACTACAAATGTTTTTTGAAACAATATTATCAGAAACAGTACTAGTGTTTCAGATGCTCTATATTGAAAGAAACATTCTTCAATTTCACACATGGATGCTTTAGCTGCAGATTATTGCATGGCATTAATTTATATAAAAAAATTTAAAAAGAGAAATTGTATTTATGGTAAAAAAAGAGTTTTCTTCTCTTTACTTTTATTTAGTGAATTGAAAAAAAATCCTGATTTCCTGTTGTGTTCGATCTAGAAAGGTACAAAAATGGCTTAGCTTATTTATAAACATATTTTATTACTTTTATCATTGCGTTGTGTATTTATATAGCCAAGTTTGTTTTGTTTAATATGCAGCCTTGGATCTTCATTCAGATGGAATCTAATGCCAAGTGTTACTGGTTTCAATTTTCTGATATCACGCATGTACCGTGGGGAGGTTCGTTGGATGCAATCGCTGCACCTTTTGTACCGATTGCTCTCTTTTTTTACCAATTTTTATGCAAACTTTTTTATAAAAAGTTGTCAAAATATTTATTTGTTTCATTAAACTGCCTCACTTTTCAAAAAAGACCCTCACAAATTGTTTGTGTTATACAATAGATTCTAATCAATGTAGTTTAAATACTTTTGTACTTTTCTCTGAAAGTAACTCATTACAAAGTAAAAAAGTCAGCCTTAAAAGTAACAAAAGTAAAATTACTGCGTTGTAAATGTAACTCTTTACATGTAGAAGTACTGCAAAAAGTAACAAAGTATTGTAACAAAGTAAATGTACTTTGTTACACTTCAACCCTGACTGTAGCAAATCTAATTTTCTTTATATTTTGTTATTTAGCAAGTTTAAGATACTTTAACTAACAAAAAAATATTTAAACTGTTAAAAAAATTTCCCATTTTGGTCAATTTTAATTCAATCATAACTTTTGAATGGTTAATCAAAATAAAATTTTCAGTGTCCTCTTTTTTTCATACATACTGTGGCTTTTTATTTAAAGAAAATCTGAGGTGTTACCTTGGGGATCATTTTATATGGAATTTGTGAGTTAATATTAGCAAGTTTAAATTTTTGTAACTATTATAATTTCAGAAACAATTCAAGAGAAAAGTTCAAAACCTCTTTCTGCTTGGAACATGTTTTACATGGAAAATAAAGTAATCTACAGTAATTAATACATTTGTAACTTTTTTTCTTTGCATCACATTCAGATGTTGCAGACTAAATGAATATTTATTAAAGAAATATTGAAAATCTGGTTACTTTGCTATTTAAACCTGACTTCTTTCTTTAGTATGGCACAGAACTGTTTGAAATGGTTTTAGGCTCAAATTATTAGCAAGTTTTATTATTTATAAACCAGTTATAACTGTTATAATCTAAATTTCCAGTTTCTAGTTTCAAGTTTATTGAAACTGATATTTCTCTTTTGCATCAAAGCTTTCTCTAAACCTATTTCAAACTGGTTTTAATTTGGTTTCGACAGAATAGCTAAATTCATAATAATTTAAACCAATGAAAAATGGTGTTCATTTGTAACACATTTGTGTTACAAATGAACACCATTTAAAATGAACACAATTTACATATATGAACAATATATATAAATAGTTGATGTGTGATGCATTGATGTGTGAGGGAAAATGTTAGATAAATAAATGGTTTTTATAGCACATACTGGCCCTCAACAAATTTAAGATCAATGAAAATGTCAATGAAAACTATTTGCAGATCCTTATAGAGCTTTAGTTCAAGATAACAAATCTATTGTAATTAAAATCATAGGTGCTCGTCCAAGATTTTGAAACTACTTTCAAATAAACTGATTTTGCTAAAAAAATGTCCGGTTTGAATACTTTTTTCTCCGTAATATTTTTTTTCTGGTCTTTTAATTTATTGAAATAATTATTTATAATTATTTCAATAAATTGAATTAATTTGGTATTATTAGATTATTATTAAAGGCTTTTTATTTATTTATATTTTCTTTTAAATTGATACAATTTTTTGTCATTTTAATTTTAAGTAAAAATTAAAATGACAAAAAATGTAACAAGTAACTTCTTTTACATTTTTACAGATGCTATTTTTGAAATGAATTTGATATATGGTTGCCAAGAAACAATATAAGTAAAAAATAAATCTAGAAAACACAAAGTATACTCATTGAGTCCTTACCATTCATAAATATATGAACATGTAGATTATTCTAATAAGGATTAGCTGAAAAAACAATTTCAGCTAATCGTTAAAATTGAGTTTTGTCTGAGTTAAAGCTGAGAAAAATAAGCAGCCGTAAGGCAGTGGTTAGAGCATTGGACTTGTAATCCAAGGATTGCAGGTTCAAACCCCGCTCAAAGCACATAAACATTATCAGTGAAGTATGAGATGGAGAGCCAACTTAATAAGTCCTTGTGGCGGTGCTCTGTGGCAAGACCATTAGGACTGAAGGGGAAAAAAAAGTTAACCAGCCACTGACAGCCACATGCTGAAGCATATGTGAAATTTTAATGCTTAAATGCCCCCTCTAAGCTATCAGAGATGGTGTTATCATCAGTGAATAATGCCACCGTAGATGTGAGATTTACAGGTAGATCATTAATGAAAATTAAAAAAGTATAGGGCAGATTTGTGAAAATAAAATAAATTTTTATTTCTGGAAACAGTTTGCATTTATATTTTTATTGATTTTGAATTTGTTGAGGGCCAGTGTAAACATGACGGAAGATATACAGTTAAAAGATGCAAATGCAACACACTAACACAGCCATGTATTGATATTGAAACCAGATTAAACTGGGTTAGAGTAACCTGTGCCCTATCCTTATGCATTTCATTTTTCAGTTTCTTTGCCTAATTTATATTAGTTTATAAGTGAGGTTTTCTTTAACAATAGGATAATCTAAATGTTCAAAATGACAGTAATGCGAAAGAAAATTTTGGCATAAGATCTAAGGTTCTTGCACATGCTTGGAAACAGTGTTCCAAATTGCAAAAAGAGGTAATATTAGTATATTATTATAATTAATTTTGTAACAAATGTTGTTTTTCTTTGTACATAAATTAATACTGATACTTGTCATGATAATATATAGTTATTCCTGTTTTAAATAAAACAATTTCTTAAGCATCAATTTTAATAGTTTGCTTGAAATCTACCATAATGACCAATTATACATTTAAAATATCACTAAATTTATTTCTGAATATAAAATATAATTGTGATAATTTTAAATTTTTTATAGTAATGATATTATTTTTAGCATTACAAGAAACTTGCCAGTCAACACAAAAAAGCAAACATTTCTTGTCAATGTGGCAAATTATTTAAAAAAAAAAAGAATTTAACCGGCATCAGAAGTCATGCGGAAAAGTTTTTGAATGCCATTCTTGTAGCTAGTCTTTTGGTGCTAACAAAAATTTAAAAAGACATGTTAAAGAACAGCATAACGGAGAGGCACGAAAAAGAAACAATGTTTTATAGTTTTCCTGATTCCTAGTTTAAATTCAAAAGTTAAGTGAAATAGATTGAAAATATTTTTATGTAAATATTAAAGCTTCTTAAATCTATTGTTAATTATAATTATTTTGTTAATTATGTTTATTTCTTTTAATGTTTTCTAATTCATCTTTAAAATCTCTCTATCCATCAGTTTTGCTCTTTGTCTGTCAGCTTTTTTCTTTGTCTCGGACTTTCTCTTTGGAACTTAAAATTGATTGTCCATCAGTCAATATTGTTGTTATTGGTAACTTTAATGATTTGATTGTTCTACTTTATTTCTATATCGACATAAGACTATATGCTTTTAGTGTTGCCTAAAAAGTTAGCAACAATAAGGTAATGAAAAAGTATAAACTTTTTTCACATGACGTAATATGGTTTCCCCAATGAAATACAATTGATTGCAAAGTAAGGCTCTGGTAAAGTTGCCCCCATTTTATCTTGCTAACTACCTGGTCACATACTTTACTTCTATAATTCTCATATTGGTCTTTGTATATATTATTGTGCTTTTATGTAAATATTTAATATAGTAGTATGTTTAAAAATGTTTCTTTTTGGGATTACATCACACATTTATTTATTTATAACTTGGAGTTAAACTCTAATATTTTTTAATCATTTTTTTTTTTAATTATTTTTATTGATATTGATTTTCGAAATTCAAAACAAGAAATACACATAAACCAACTACTAGACCTATCTTGAAGAGGTAAATGAAATACTTTATAGGGCTTTTTTCTGTTTTTATATTTTTGAAACAGATACGTTTTTGTGTGTGTGTGTGTGCGTTAATTTTAGTTGGTTTTTTTATATAGAAAGAAGTTTATTTGAAAATTTGTAAATGACCATTTGAAATTTTCTATTTTATTAACGGACTTTTTAATAAATGTCTGAATTTTCTTTTCTTTCTTCGCCTGCATCCCCATTTTAAATAAATTACGAAAATCATGAAATAAATTAATTAAATTTAAATAAATTAATTAAATATGTAAAACTTAAATAAATTAGGTAATAAAGCTATGTAATACTTATTTGTGCGCAAGAGAGCAAATAATCTCATACTTCTATTTTAAATTTAAATTTTGTTGTACTTTATGGAATATCAAACTTTATCATCAAAAATTTTATTTTTGGTTCACTATTTTATTTAAATTATATTATGAGTCTAACAACAACAAATCGTTTTCAACAAATAATGACTTTCTACTCGTCATTTTTATAAATAAAAGTATAAGATATATTCATAAATAAATTTATCTCAGATAAGCATAATTATTAAAACAGTTAAACTACTAACTTGTTTAGTGAACTTTAATATATTAATTAATTCACGTCATTAAGCTGCGTCCTGCTTTTTTAGCAACGGGTTCGTTATTCTTAACGTTCTCAGCAAACTTATGATTTCTTTTTTTTTTGATGGTGTCTTCAAGGGCATAGTAAATAAACTAATTCCTTTTTGTAAAGCCCTTTTTCCCCCGTTATTTGTTTTGCGACGTTTCACTGCCTCCGGCTGGACATTAATTTTATTTTTTTGGTATTTTTTCAAAGACGTGCATACATAGTTATTCTTTCGGCTAATTTGCTGCATACCGAATGTATGTAAATTTGTTGTAAGTAAACTTGAACTCATTTTTTCTACTCTTTCTTTAAATTTTATTATGCCAAGTAAAAGTGATTTATCTCCAACCGCGATTTTAGAACGTATAGTTTCAAATGAACTTGATAGTGCTTCAAAAGCTTTGTCCCTCAATGTATCATCTTTTTCACAAATGTTCGAAGCTTCAACAATGTTAGCAACATTACTGGTGCTTTCATTTAACTCTATACATAAATTTATTTCAAAATTATTTTTGCATATATTGTTATCGGTGTGGAGTCCTTCATAAAACTCTCTTGGTAAACTCTTCCCTAGCGCAATTTCAGCAAGATATTTTCTTTGGTCAATGTTGAATATTGGCATAAAGTTCAAACTGTTTGAAATGCCATTAGACCATAGCACAAATTGATGTTTACAAGGAGCGCCATTTCCCCCGACTCGACATTCGCATATTCCAATATTCATATCTACCGTATAGTTTTTTTTTCCAGACGCACTAGGAACAACAAATAAGTTGCTACCGATATTTTGAGTATTACGTAACATTGTACTAATATGCTCGGTGGATGGCTTTACAAATCCGATTACTCCTTTCTTTTTTTTGGGTTTACCAAAGTATCGAGGAGTATTATAGCTATCAAAAGATCCACTAGCAGCAGATAACAGTTTATTTTTATAATGTTGGTCTAATTCGTCAGTAAAACTGTCAAATAGTGCGTTAACATTATATGCTCTTACTCTTTGCAAAATTAAGTCTTTCATAACTAAAAATTGCGCCTCGGTGTAATTGTTAGTGTTGTTACCACGTGTTCGTAAAGTCGAGCGAAATGCCAATGCCCAACATTTTTTCATTTCATATATATTTTTTAAATAAAATATTAGATTAGGGTATTTTTTAATGATATTGTCGCAAAGCAGTTGCGAAAAAGCAACCTCAAACATCTCTATTGTTTCAGAGTAAACAGTGTTTTTAAAATTTGACATAATAACCAGTCGATCCTCTTTTTGAATTTGGTGTTTGATATCGAACAGCCATCTCCAAACTTGTTGCAAAAGATGAAAAGTACATAATAATAATAATGAAGAAGGCCAAACGTTATATAATGCATCTCTTAACTCCGAACTGTTGTCTGTGAGCATAACATCCGGACCAGTTTGATTACCGTTATTAAAAAAAGCATTTTCGGGTAATAAGATTTTGTAAGCTTCAAAGGCCTTTATCAAGGTGTCAGTTTTTTCGTTACTACAAATTATTAAACCCAAAGGAAGAGCATCAGCAACACTATGAGTACAAAGGATAAAAACCCTAAGATTATTTGCGTCCATTTTTGAAGAAGAGTCAACAAAGACTATTTCTGAAGAATGAGTTTCCTATAATTAGAGTTATAAATAATATCAAAATTTCAAAACTTAACGAAATAATAACAACTAAAAAAATACTCACCATAGTATGAACTCTTTTCATTAAGGGCGTTACTATAACAAAGATTAACGGTGTTGTTGTCAAATCATTTTCTTCGTATTGTTGGAAATGCACAGCGCTATCCGGAAACTTATCAATATAAAATTTTATTTTTTCTTCTAAATGCTCAAACATTTCTTTCCCATTTTTAGATCCATATTTTTCTCTACAGTAAGAGTTATATAGCCTGTTAAAGTCTTGGACAAATTGAACGATCAGATCTTAAACGATGATATTCAAGCTCATCTTTGCATTCAAATAGTAGATTTTGATTGTATTCTTTATAAGCAAATCCTTTTAAAATGAAATTAAATACATTATGCTTTTTTTCAGGATACCTGGGGTAGGGCTATTTTTTTTTGCTTATAAAATTCAATAAAAATGTAACATGCATAAAAAAATATATATACATTTCATGAAGTAATTAAAAACTACCTGGTGTGAAACCTTTATCAAAAAGAGTTACAACTTTATCTGCAGTTTCAGGTAATATATCTTTACAACTATTCACTTGTAATGAGTTTAAGGAGTGATTGTGACAATGTTCTAGAATAATATGACAGGGATATGCATCCTTATTCTTTTTAACTTTTATTGTCATAGAATATGGACAATCTGTGTTTTTGATTCTTCGTGAAGGATTATTTTTCAAAATAGATGAAGCATTAGTCGTTGGATTATATCTGGTTTTATGATGACAGCGATACCTTTTATAAAAACTGAATGAGCTTTTAATTCCAAGATGCCTATGAGAGTAATCATTAAATTATTGCATAAACGATTTATGATAACTTATCACTATGTTTATATGGGTCAATATAGTTAGTTAGGGTAAAGTGACTCCAATCAGTGACCAAATTTCAGCCTGTTTCCTTTTTAGTTTCTGTATTCTGCTAATGAATAGATTTTTTTTTCAGATAAGTATGAACGCAATAAAATAAACAAAACAAGCAATATAGTAACAAATATTCATGTTATATTATAGCATTTTCTACTACAAACATCGTGTTAACATTCAGTTTAAAGGTATGGACAGGGTCGTACCGAACAACGAAGTGTGGGGATAAAACTAAAAAAAAGCTAGTTTTACCAATGGAAGGTTATTTTTGAAGCCAAATTTCGGTTTTCACCGACAGAGTCCCAACTCTGAGGCTCTGTCGGTGAAAACCAACAGATTTTACCTACATAAACCTTATGGTTTATGTCGGTAAAATCTAGGGGGGGGGGGGGGGTATGGTAATATCTCCACCCCTCAACACATACATCTCCGTCGGCACGGCCCTGTGTATGGACTATGTTATTAATTTACTAACAATTATTAATTTATTAACAGTTATTATTATTTATTATATTAATAACAGTTATATTATAAGTTACACTATATTTTGAAATTCTTAATAGTTAATTATTGCTTTATTATAATGATATTATAATTATTATTGGTTTATCATAATAATTATAGTTATTACTATAATACAATATAACAATAACTATAATTGTTATAATAAAAACAATAATTAAATATTAGGAATTTCAAAATATAGTGTAGTCGAATCATTTTTCCCGAAGCAATGCATAAGGCGTTTTGAAAAAAAGTAAAGAAATTAAAAGCAGATATTATTTTTAAGACGGTTTTAGATACTAGTGATTTTTATGAATTTTTTAATAATTTTTTGAAAATAATTATTTTATAACGTCTGTTATCTTTTATATTAGCTTATTTTGTAAAAAAGTCGATTTTAATTTTTTTGAAGTGAAGGCGTTTTGAAAAACGGCTGTAGTGTCTGCGTAATTTTCATTTTAAAAAATAAATAAAATTATAATCCGAATGCTGAAAGGCTTATCTTTCTAACAATGTATGATTGTCTAATAGGTTTATTTATAAACATCTTTTTAGAAATAAAATTGTTAAGATAAGGTCAGAGTTTTGTCACTTTACCCTATTGATATTACTTCAAACAGTTATATTACAAATTTGTTGCTGTCGTATCTCATTACCTAGATGTTGCAACCTTTAAGACTTCTTGATTTCTTTCGCAGTAATTATTTATAAATGTTTCAGCTTCTTTTTCATTTGTAAGTAATGCAGAAATATCTGCCTTGAAACATTGAGTTGTTCCCTCAACAGCATTGATCTTAATATTAGCAAATGCAAACAACTCTAACGCAGTTTCGAAAAGTTCACTTGTGTTTTTTAGACCATTAAATTTCAAGTCTGATACAAGCGATGCAATTAAAAGTGGTTCACTTATGTCAACTTTTTCGCTAGTATTTGCTAACCCTTCTTCTACTTGAATAAATTTATCTCCTTCTTCTGCGTTGTCGAATATATTTTTTATGGTACTCATAGTTATCGCACTATTAAAATCACTACTAAAAATAATATCACTATCAAAAAATCAATAAAGATAAAATTAGCTTCTGCTCAATAAACAAAGTGCTGAATCATAGAACATAGCCCAGGAACCCGTACCCTCAGGGGTACGGGTCATTACATTTTTGCACCGGGGCAATGATAAAAGAACCCCCCCTCCTAAAATTAATATCACAGCTACAGTGTGCAACACTAAACATTCATTCCTGAATGTGTTGCACAATTACACTACACATTCAACACTGAATAAATAACATATCTGTTTTCATTGACCAAATAAAAACTATCAAAACAAAAGTTGAATAAGTCTTTTATTTCTATATAGTTGTTACATTCCATTGCAAAAGACGACAAAGTTAAATTACTTATTACGTTCTATTTAAGGTCTAATCGCGTGAGCCAAAAGTCCCGCAACCCTAACACAAACATATATAACACAACAACATTTATCACTTACCGAACAATATCATAAACAATTTTAAAACAAACCAAAAAATTTATTTAAGTTACAAATATTTACTCATCAAAAAATAAATTTGCGCGATATTGAGTTTTATTAAGATATTGAGATTAATTGTTCACATTTTTTTCATTAATAAATATCCTATTCAGAAATATTTACTTATTTAAGTTATAAACAATTTAAGATAATCGACAATTTCTACAAAAAATTTAATTAAATTTTTTTTCAAATTTAATTAAATGCTTTCTCAGTTGCTCTAAAATAAGGTGAATAGATGGCCAACAATCAGCCTAATAATTGCATTTTTAGGCTGTGGCATCAGACCCATAGCTATTAAAAATAAAACAGAATTTCGCAAAGAAAATGAAAAATGATAATCTAGTCGTCAAATAACTTCGCCATCGTCATAATTTTTGTTTTCATCCTGAAGTTTCTTCAGCCCTACTAACAAAAGAAAACAAATCTCCTCAATAATAAGAAATTTATTTATTATTTATATATATAAATAAATATATAAATATATAAATATATATATATATAAATATATATATACATATATATATATATATATATATATATATATATATATATATATATATATATATATATATATATACATACATATATACATACACACACACACATACACACACACACACACACACACACACACACACACACACACACACACACACACACACACACACACACACAAACACACATAATATTACTTTTTTTGTTTTTATAAAGTTTAATGTTAATTCTTGTATTTTTTTTAAAAATTATCCAGTTCCCTTTCACTTTTCCCATGTAACTAACAACTTTTTTGCAAAAGTTTCGATTATTTCATACAACATCTAAGATAATTAGTTAATATTTTGTTGCGTGTTCTTTATTATTTTTAACATCAATTAATCTTTTGGGCATGCTGTTAGCCAATTTATTGCATGTTAATGGAGAAATAGAGTTCCATGATACTTGTACAGCCTCCCACAGATTCTTTTTGTTCATAGGCTTTCCTCGTCTTTTACAATTTTATAAATCTAGCTATTGTGCTGGCCACTCCAATTGTTTTATGCCATTATTTTGGAATTATCTCTTAGTGATGGAAGCCATATGCTTTGGAAAATTAACATTTTTGAGTATTGGCATGTTGTCATCAGCATAAGGAAGCATTATTTCTTGAAGTATATTAGTATAAATATCAGCTGTTGTGTCTGTTTAAAAAAAAAGGGCTAATACCAAATGATGAGAAACATCCACACACCATAATAGTTCCACCACCAAACTTCACTATTTTCTTACTGTAATGTAGGTCAAACTCTTTATTTAGTGGTCTGCAGAATATTAACGGAAAACCTGTTTTCTAGCTTTTATGTCTTTTTTTCAATAAAGGTACACTTCTAAGTGATATTGAAAATAAATTTGCTTTAACTAAACGCCCTCTAATTGTACGCATTTAAATATAAATGTTACATTCAACACTGAAATGTTTTTAATGACGTTGCTGGAAATAAGCGGATCCTTTTTAGCTTCAAGAATAATTAATTATTCTTTTGTATCCTCTAGATTCAACACACTTTAGTGTTTTAAGAGCATTTTGAACCATTCCAACAGAACGCTTAATTATTCTTGAAATCTCTTGATATGACTTTCAATTGTTTTTAATTTGTTGAATTACTAATAGCTCAGCTGAGGTGCAGTGAGACTTTCTAGCCATAATATTCTAATTTAAAACTGTTTTTTGAGTTATTTTGTTAATAAACACAATAACATTGCAATCTAATTTTTAAAAATAATTACTGGTTTAAAATCCAAAGGTCATACCTTCAACTTTAACAACATTTTTTACTGTGTAAATAATTAACTGAAATATTAGTAATATAATGTATTAGTACACTGTAAATATTTAACTGAACATACATAGAACACTTTTTAATAAAATATACAGTATAATTTTACTCAGTGGCATTGGAATGTAATAGCAGTTTGTTAAGTTAGCTAAAAGAGACGCATCAAACTGCTAAAGTTCGGAATTTGAGAAAGAGGGGTAGATGTAACCGTCTTTGACTAAATATGAAGAAGCCTGGCGATTCTTTTCCTACGCGTGTGGTACACTGAAAAAGTGATGATTGAAATTTAAAGAAAAAGAAAATTTCTTTTTTTTAACAGTAAATTTTGAGCCATTTTAAACAAAGCTGTTAGTTACATGGGAAAAGTTAAAGCTTGAGAAAGAGCTTAATAGTTTAAAATTTTTTTTTTATTAACATTAAACTTTAAAAAAACAAAAAAAGTGAATCAGTGTATTTCTGTGAAAAAGTGAAAATGTATTTCTCTCTCTCTCACACACTCTCTGTATATATATATATATATATATATATATATATATATAATATATATATATATATATATATATATATATATATATATATATATATATATATATATATATATATATATATATATATATATATATATATATATATATATATATATATATATATATATATAATATATATATATACATTTCATGAAGGGAAAGAGACATACAATATAAAGCTAAATTATTTTGCATACGTTATAGTTTGTTTAAATTTTTTTTGAGAAGTTTCAGATAGACTGTTGCAGTGATAAAGTTGAGAGTTTACAATGCCACAGGCAAATACTTTTGCAGCATCTTTGGTAAGATATGTACCAATATAGTGAAGTATTTAGTAAGTGTTTTATAATTAAACAAAAAATTTTATGTGCTGGTCCATAGAGAATGTTATATATAATACATAATACATATATACATAATATATAAATATACATATATATATATATATATATATATATATATATATATATATATATATATATATATATATATATATATATAATATCTATCTATATATATATATATATATATATATATATATATATATATATATAAATATATATATATATATGTATATATATATATATATGTATATATATATATATATATATATATATATATATATATATATATATATATAATGAGAAAATGAAGAATAATAAGAAAGACTTATTATTATATTAATAAGAAAGACTTATTGCTGCTTTAACCTTAACCCTCAGTCTAGGGAAAAATAAAATCCTAAAAACAGCCTTGAATAACCATGTAAGGTTATTCAAGGCTGTTTTTAGGATTTTAAGGTATCATAAAGTTATATTTGAATTATATTTATTGTTAACTACTTCAACCTGTTTGTTGCCCAAACCTTTAAGAACCCAAACCGGTATACTATTTTAAAAATAGTCTGTATACATCACTGATATATGTTATTTTTCAATATATGAGTTAATGCTATTCTATCACAAACCTTCATTGCCCAGGTTTCACTACCAACTATCAGAATACTCTGAACAGAGATATAGCTTTGCTTCAATCTTTATTGATGAATCTTTTTGTTAATCGCTTATTTGAACTATTATGATAATACTATTACTATTATGATAATACTATTATCATAATAATTATGCTATTATAATTTACGAGTGTTTAAAACTCGTTTATCCCTAGGGAGTTTTGTTGATTACAATAAGTTGTATATATAAATTGTAAAATAACATGTATCAAACGGAGTTCTTAAACGTAAATAAATCATTTATAAATCATTACCATCCAACTTTCCTGGTCTTTTTGAATAGCTTATTTAGTTTAACTATATGTTATCAGCTATATTGGTCCAATAAATTTATATACTGCAAACAAATAAAGTTTATCTTTTATCCCCTCTAAACACTTTATTTAGCAATTTTAAAAACAAACACATATATATATATATATATATATATATATATATATATATATATATATATATATATATATATATATATATATACATATATACATATACATTAATCACATATTACATATATATACATTATTCACATATATTTCACACATTTAACCCTTCTAATTCATGCATTTTCTTAATTCTAAACTCACCGTGAAAGCATGTTCTGCCAATCTGGTATTTATGATATTTCCGCATGTTGTTCGTTTGGTTTCAAAATTGTTCCATGCGTTGTTTGTTTAGTTTCAAAGTTACTTTTACCGAAAATGGGAGCCACCGTTTGATTTGGGAGCCACCGTTTACGGAAAAAAAGAACGCGTAGACGATATTGAAATAATAAACGACTCCGTTACAAAATTCTTTGGCGTTTATCTCCATGAAAACAACTCCTGGAATCAGCACAATAATTATGTATCTACTAAAATTTCAAAAAACATTGGGATTCAAAAATAAAGCTCGTTATTACCATAATAAAAATTGCTTAAGCCAACCTTATTACTCTTTTATCATTAAAAAATGTATTTTTTTTTGCTTGAAAATATAATCAGATACTTCTAAT
This sequence comes from Hydra vulgaris, assembly GCF_038396675.1. Taxonomy (NCBI): domain Eukaryota; kingdom Metazoa; phylum Cnidaria; class Hydrozoa; order Anthoathecata; family Hydridae; genus Hydra; species Hydra vulgaris. The sequence continues at coordinate 14,197,453 of NC_088929.1, forward strand.
ATTTTGAAAATTGTTATTCAAAGAAAAATGTTATTTTGCGGCGACTGAATTTTCAATTTTTACTAGAGGGCCAAAATTATGGAACGAAATATTGACTAATGAACTTAAAACAATTGCTACGCTTAATGAGTTTAAGAGCAAATTGAAGCAAAAATTATTGATGAACGACGTAGCGCTCAGCTTTTTATGAAGTTATAATGATTGCTACTATTAAATTTACCCAACAGTTAGAGTTTTGTCATTAACGGCTTGACGCTCTTAGAAAAGGATTGTGCCACTTGTTATTGCTTAAATTCTTCTTTTCTTTTTTTTAATTTTTTTTTAAATATATATAAAAAATTATGGTTTATAAGAATTATTTACATATTTCAAGGTATATGCTGGTGTTAAAAGAAAGCTTCAAGACTATGCGTATTTGCTTGCATGCTTTTTAGTTTACTTTTTTACCTAATTACTTTTTACCTAATTACTTTTTTATTTTTTTATTTTTTTTTTCTCTTAACAAATACAAAACAAAAAGTCAAAGTAGGACTTTAGGACCGATAATTTTAATTTTATTAAGTCTTTAGGAAAACGCTTTATATTATATAGTGTTACGATATAGACTAAGAGGCTCGGTGATAAGACCAATTATGTCTTCTTCTTGTCCCTGCTATTTATATTTATATTATGGTTTACGACTTTAATAAACTTTTCTGACCAAAAAAAAAAAAATTGGATTTTAGTACTTTTTTTATTTAATTTTTACTTTATTTTTTAATATGTTTTTTAATATATTTGTCTTTATTTTGCTTGTTTAAACTTTATAAGGTTCTGATGACAAGATCTTATGATTTTCTTTCAGATCCTATCTTATGTTTCATTGTAAGCAGTTTATGTGCGCCTCAATCCCATTTTTAGCAGTATATGTGCGCCTCTATACATTTGTAAGTGTTTATATGTTTATATTTATATATGTATATATGTGTGTGTCTTTTCTTATTTTAATTATGCTGATAAATTTTATGACTATATTATATATTAACTATATAACTATACACCTAGATAACCATATATATTAGTTATTTAGGTGCTCCAAGAAATCCCAAGTTTATAACTACGCAATCATTCACGCAACGCGGTAAAATAGAATGTAGTACCCATACTTTGCATTTATATGTAATTTTCTATAATGATTATGGGTAATCAAGCCTTTTCGTTCATACATATTTACTCATACTACTATGAAAAAATAATTAACAACAAAAGTTTTAATATATTTGAAATTCAAAAAATGGTGTGCATTCTTTTAAAAGATATTTTAATCAAGAATTAGAAAAAATTTCTGGATGGTTTAGGGCAAATAAACTTTCTATTAACTTAAGTAAAACGAAGTTTTCTTTATTTCATCCTTTTTATAAAAAAAAAGAAGTTGAATCTTCTCGTCTAAAATTGTTTATTGAAAATAGAGAAATAAGTAGGGATAATGTTACTAAATTTTTAGGTGTTTTTATTGACGAAAATCTAAATTGGAATAAACATATCGCCTATTTAAGTAGTAAAATATCTAAAAGTATCGGAATAATATACCGATCACGCCATTTATTGAAAAAGCCGCTACTCAAACAAATCTACTATAGCTTTGTTCAGAGTTATTTAAATTACGGTAATACAGCATGGGGTAGTACCTATAAAAGCAAACTAGAACCTCTCTATCGTAAACAGAAGCATGCTATATGAGTAATTAATTTTAAAAATAAAAACGAACACACAAAGCCTCTTTTTGAACAGATGTCTTTACTAACATTGTTTGAACTAAATATATATAATGTTCTAAGTCTTATGTATAATAGTAAAATGCAAAAAAATCCTTCAATTTTCTATAGTCTTTATAAACAAAAGCCCGAGTATAAATACCTGTTGCGCACAAATAGTACCCTTTTTGAGCCTTCATGCAAAACTAAGCTTGTGCAATTTAAAATTACTTATCGTGCACCTCATATCTGGAATAAGTTTTTATTACTTAATCAAAATATTATTACCCTTGAAAACTTAAATGGCTTTATAAAAACTATTAAAAAGAGTATTTTAAAGTATAAAAATTTACTTACTGATTTTTTCTAAATTTGTTCACTGCTAGCTTGACAATGTAAAGCGGTTCTTGATGATAAGACCTTTTGGTCTTCTGCAAGTTTCCCGCGTTCTTCTTACAGTTCGTATTACAGAAGTTTGTTTATTATTTATGCTTATGATTTTTTTTTTTTTTTATATTTATATGTATATTCAATCTTAACGAATCTTTATTATTTAATCACGAAAATGTATACTACGGAACAAAAAATACATAACAAAAAAAAACAATGAAATTACTTAAAAATGGATTTTTCTCACATTTAAAAATAGTTGTTTGGAAATCAAAGTTGGTGAATTATTTATAAGAAGTATAACCCAGTTAGTGCAAAATAGTGTACATATTTTATTTCATGAAAATATTTATAAATATTTTCACAAAATATAACTATAGTTTCTATTTTAGTTCTGAAGTTAAAGAAAACGAAAATGAAACTGAAAACTGAACGAGGACAAAATTCATAATGTTTTAAAGTCTAAACTTGATTTAAAAAGATTTTAAACGAAATGTGGCTGGATATCTCAATTGATTAGATTGTTAAATAAATTGTTAAATTGATTAATTGAGCTGTTGCATGATTCGAGTTCAAATACGGCCACCACCAACTCAGCGCATAAGAAGTATATCAATTAGCAAAAATGTTGGTCAATAAGTGACGCTACATTGGGATAAAAAATGTATTAAAGAACAATAAGTTAAAAATTTTAATTTTTAATTTGAGGTTCTAAATTAAATTTTATTATTTTCTATAAAATATAAAAATCACTGTGTGACCAAGTTAAATAAATTAGGAATTCGTGAATTTTACTTTATTAAATTAAAATTCACGAATTTCTAAATCATTTTGTAAATTATTTTTATGAAAGATATTCTGGAAATCATTATTTTGGTTTCTAAGAAAATAAAAATTCAAAGTTAAAAACTCTCAGGAAAATATAAATTTCAAGTGTGGTTAGTTTGCAATTGCAAAATAAAAACTTTTTAAATTAAATTTTTTTTTTATAATTAACAGTTTTGTTTCACAAATCAAAATATCATACAAACCCAGAAGACTGCATAAAAATGTTGTTCTTTTTGTGCATGAGAAAATTTGACAAAGAATTAACAAACATTATGATTGGACAAATGTTGAAGCTTATAAAAAAGTTTTTTTGTATTTCGGAATAGGAATTTAACAAGAGGGTAGACTCTCCCATTCCGAAATTGTATTTCACGTCCGCAAACCTGAAAATAATATCCTTTCATTTGCAAGACTATCTACCCAAATCCAAACTCTCCGTCGATATACCACCGTGCCCATCCCTATTTTAAATAGTAAAGGTATGTAAGCTCGACTGCGTCTGTCCCAATTTACCTAACCCCTTTAAATCCGAGTTAGCAGATGCAAAGGATGCTTAACATCGGATTAGTAATTTGACAAGAGAGTCTGAACCCACTGATCTCTATAATATCTCTAAGGGGTCTTCCATAAAGTATTTACACAAGTATAAGGAGGAGTTACCCAAAAACGTACGAATGCGTGGATGAGGGGGAGTGTTAAATGAAGCAAATACGTACTGTCGATTTTTTTTTTGGACATAAATTTGAGTTTCGTTAAGTTTAAGAAACTATATTATGCTATGTAACAGAGAAATGTTAAATTAACAAAAGGTTTTTCAACGTTTAAAATTAATTTTTTAATTTTTTTAAATTTATGCGTTTCAAAAGGAGAGGAGGTTATTTTGTAACAAATATTATGTACATACGTAGAGGGGGAGGGTCATTTAAAGTATACAGTTGCCTTCGAGGGGCAAGGAACTGTCCTAAATCAGTGATTTTACTCCGTATGTACTTTATGGATGCTCCTTATTAACTTTCTCTATAATAGTTAAAGATTTTTAGAGTATTTTTCTGTTTTTCAAATTTCTCTGATCTCTATAATAGTTATCACATCATTATCATAGATAACAATATGATAACTGTGTGCAGTTGCAATTTTGGCTTGATTCTCAAATTGAGGACCAAAAAATGACTGTATGCCCAGTAAGCTAGAGATACTCAAGATTTATTTGACATATGGAATTTAAAATATGATTACAACGTCTAAAAGTGAAAAATTTAAGTTTGTTCATAATATTAATTCCTATTTGAGGTTCAAACATACCAACTAAAAAGCCAAACTTTAAACACTCTTTTTAGCACTGTCAGTTTCCATTAAAATGTTACTACGAACATTACAATTTTTAAAACAGTATAAGGCCATAAAGTATTCAAATGGATTTCAATAGAAAAAGGAGTGGAGCAAATATCTTTTCATTTGGCTGATTTACGATGCTTTATAGCAAGGTAGGTAGACGAACAAAATTTACTGTTTTCGATGAAATTTTTCCTTAATATTTAGCCTTTGATAATTTTTGTACCTGTAATTGTATTTTTTGCTTAATAAAATCATAAGATAAAAAACTAAGTTCAACCACGTTTTTCAATTCTGTTTACAAAAAATTTGACTGTATTGAGTATTTTTAAATAGGTATTTTTGATATAAACTATGGAAACTACTTTTTTGACTGCTTTTTGACTACAACGGCTTTATACTTTTATCTTATATCTTTAGGTCAAAGGCTAAATATTAAAAAGATATTTGGTTCAATATCAAATTTCTGCTTATTTTCAAATACAGAAAATTTTTTATGTGAAACTTGAATTACTTTATTTGTAAAGTGTATCGTGATTTAAACAATTTGAAAATTGTTTTTTTGTAAAAAAAAAAAATAGTTAAGAAAGAATTTTTCATGTATTATTTGTAATTTATTATTTGTAATTTATTATTGTAATTTATTATTTTCATGTATTATTTGTAATTTTTCATGTATTATTTGTAGGTGTATGCATATGAAACCGCTGTTTAAAATAAGACAAGTTAATTTTCTTTTTAAGACAAAATTAATGTATGGATGATTATGTGTGTGAAACTACGTTCAATTTGCTTTAAATATCATAGTTTTTAATTTGATTTTATTCATATCTAGATAATTTTATACATCTTTCAAAATGAACAACTTTGTGCCTTCAAATATGCATTTGCGGGAAGTATTACTTCACTATTTTATTTTAAAGAAAACTGCTGCAGAAAGTCATCGTTTGCTTGTAGAAGCTTATTCTGACCATGCTTTATCTGAAACAACTTGCAGAGATTGGTTTAGAAGATTTAAAAGTGGCGATTTCGATCTTGACAACAAGGAACGTGGTAAACCTCCAAAAAAATTTGAAGATTCAGAATTGCAAAGTTTATTGGACGAAGACGATGCTCAATCCCAAGAACAATTAGCAGAAGAGTTGAATGTTGATCAGGCAACAATTTCAAGACGTTTACAAGCTCTCGGTAAAATAAGAAAGGAAGGAAAATGGGTTCCACATGAATTGAAAGAACGTGATATTGAAAGGCGTTTAGTGACATGCGAAATGTTATTGAATCGTTTTGAAAGAAAGTCTTTTTTGCATCGAATAGTGACTGGAGATGAAAAATGGATTTATTTTGACAATCCAGTCCGCACAACACATTATGTTGACCCAGGCGCACCTGTAAAATCAACACCAAAGAGGAATATTCATGGAAATAAGGCTTTGCTGTCTATTTGGTGGGATCAGATTGGTGTGGTATACTATGAGTTGCTAAAACCTAAAGAAACAATTGATGGGCCACTTTACAGACTCCAATTATTCCGTTTAAGAAAAGCATTAGAAGAAAAACGACCCGAATATGCTGAGAGACACGATAAAATAATTCTTCAACATGACAATGCTCGTCCTCATGTTTGTAAAGTTGTTCAAACAGCGTTGAAAACTATCGGATGGGAAGTCTTATGCCACCCGCCGTATTCACCAGACCTTGCTCCATCAGATTACTATTTATTCCGATCAATGTCACATGGCTTGGCAGATCAGCACTTCTCGAATTATGAAGAGGTCAAAAAATGGCTCGATGATTGGATAGCTTCTAAACCTGAGAAATTCTATTGGGATGGAATTCATAAGTTACCAAAAAATTGGCAAAAAGTAGTAGAAAATAATGGAAATTACATTCAAAGAAATATAAATAAAACATCTCCAAAACAAACGTTCTAATTCAAAGAAAAAACAGCGGTTTCATATGCATACACCTATTATAATTTTTGATTAGAAGGAAAAAATAAAACTTTCATGATGCTTTCACTACTATGAATTTAATTTTTATTATCTATAAGGTAACCTGTCACATAAAAAACCAAAGAATGAAGCATTATTCAATCCAAGTGTGCATTTTCCCTTATTTTTGTCTCCTTATGATTTCATTTAAAAAAAAAACAATTACAAGCACTAAAATTATCAAAGGCTGAAATAATTTTAAAAAAATTTCATCAAAAACAGTAAAAAATGGTTTCTCTACCTACCTTGTTTTGAGGCCCGGTAAATCAGTCGAATAAAAAGTTAATCGATTCATTCATTTTTCTACTCAAATATCTTTGAATAGATGGAAACTAACAGTGTTAAAAAGGAGTATAAAATTTATCTTTATAGTTAGTATGCCTCACATAGGAATTAATATTATGAACAAAAGACCCCCAAAATGGTTCTATTTTAACAAGAACATGTAAAATTTATGAAAAATCTTATTTATATCATTAAATGGAACATAGGTTTTATCCATCATTTGTTCAACCATCATCATTTATTAAGTTTACCCATCATTTTATTCAACCGGCATATTTATCATGTTAAAAATGTCACGTAATTTTTGACTAATTTAGACCCCCTACTCCCCCCTTGTCACAACATCGTAACATTTTAGTAACAATTTCCGTGAGTTGCCACAAAACTACTAACCCCTTCCCCTTCCCCTGAAGCGTGAGGTAATTTATGGACGAGCCCATATTTAAAAAATGCTTTGAATAAATAATTTGCATCTTAGAAACAAGCAGTGGCGTAACTAGGGTGTGGCAAGCATGGCAGAACGGCGCAAAAAAGCGAAAAAAAAAATAATTAAAAATTTTTTTAAAGATATAAAGAAGTATTTATTGATTCCATGCTTAGTTCCAGACGTGCAGTAGTGTAATGAAGCTGCGATTAATGTTTACTATAATTTCATCCTAACTTTTTTTAGAACAATTTTTGCACTTAATTATTACAATTAACATTTTATTTGTTATTACACAACAATGTTTGTGGTTGCCCCACAGTGTGTTTGGAAGGTTTGCTCTGGTTTCCTGCCACAAATGGTTAGAGTCGATAACAAAAGTTTATATGAACCAAATACTATAGCTCAAGAATTTAACAAATGCTTCACTCATTTAGGACCAACACTATCTTAAAAAATCCCTAAGACCAAGTCTTTTTTTACTGATTATCTAGAACCCCTGGATAATTGCATTTGTTCAGATGAGTGATCTTCCGCATTAATGTTTGATGAGTTTAAAAGAGCCTTCAAATCTGTTAAAAAAATAAAGCAATTGGAGCAGATCAAATTAGTGGATACGTGGTTATAGATTGTTTTGAACAATTTAAAGTCGTTCTTTTTGAAATCTTTAGGGCTTCTATCCATCAAGGAGTATTCCCAGAACAATTAAAAATTGCAAAAATTATTCCTATTTTAAAGAAGGGGACAAATCTGAAATCAGTAACTATCGCCCTATCTCTGTTCTCTCCACATTTTCGAAAATTCTAGAAAAAATTATGTTCAACAGAATATACAAATATTTTCATGATAATAATCTACTTTACATCAATCGATTTAGTTTTAAGAAAGATAACTTAACCGAACATGCAATTATCCAATTTGTACGTGAAACCTCAAAATCATTTGAAAAATTACAATATACACAAGGAATTTTTATTGACCTTTCAAAGGCTTTTGATACAGTCGATCACCATATTTTGATTTATAAACTCAAATACTACGGAATAAAAAAAAAATTTTAATGGTTTAAAAGTTATCTATCTAACCGAAAACAATTTGTACCATTTAACAATGATTATCAGCCCACTTTTCTTAATATAACCTGTGGCGTCCCACAAGGTTCAATTCTTGAACCTCTTCTTTTTTTAATTTATATAAATGACTTAAATAAAGCTTCAAAACTAACGAGCATTATGTATGCAGATGGTACAAACTTATTCCTTTCAAACTATGACATTGTTGAACTTTTTAAAACAGTGAACGAAGAACTCAGACATATATCTAATTTTAATAAGTCAACCTTGAATACTAATAAAACAAAATGGGTTTTATTTCATTCGATTACAAAAAAGCGATTTCTCCCATCAAAATTACCTCAAACCTCTATCGATCAAAAAGAAATAAAAAGAGATTTTGTTACAAAATTTTTAGGTGTTTATCTTGGTGAAAATATTACTTGGAATCACCATATTGACTATATACGTACAAAGATTTCTAAAAACATGGGGATCCTATATAAATCACGAAGCTATCTCAATAAGAAAGTCTTAATCCAACTTTATTATCCATTTATACATAGTTATTTAAGTTATGCCAATATTGCTTGGGGAAGTACAGAAAAAAGTAAGTTGCAACGTCTTTATCTCCGTCAGTAACGCGCAATCCATATAATCAATTTTTCAAATTGTTTCTCTCATTCGAAGTATTTTTTATTGAAATGAGAGTTCTGAATATATACGAGTTAAATGATTTAATATTTTATGTTTTGTATATATGTGGATAAATAACTTATCCCTAGCTGTCTTCAAAGATCTTTTCTCTTTTAAATCAAATAGTAAATATATTTTGAGAAATAATAACTTTTTAAATGAACCTTTTTGTCAACAAACTTTAATCAATTTCGTATTACCTATCGAGCGTCACATCTTTGGAATAAAATTGTTTTGCCGAATTTTGAAGTACCTATTACTTTTTGCCTTTTTAAAAAAATCTGAAAAATCTCATTCTTTTATTAGATAATATTTTGAGTTATTATTAGTACTAAAAGTTAAAAATATATTTTGGTCTACTTTTTTTATAGTGTATTTTTTTTACATGTTTACGTTTATAGAAGTTTATTCCTACTTATTTTATTTGTTGTTCTTATACATTTTACTTTTTAATTTATATGCTGGTTTACTTTAGTATAAAATTCTAATGAGAAGATCCTCTTGATCTTTCTTCAGACACAGATTAACTATCTTGCAATTTTGTAAAAAAAAATTTCCCTTTTTTTAATCTTATCTTTGTTAAATGCTTATTTAAGGTTCTGACGACAAGATCTTTGCGATTTTCTTTCAGATACCTTGTTTATATTTGTAGTATTTTCTATCATTGTAAGTTTATATTATTATTTTTAATATTGGTTATTTAAAGCTGTGCAACGATTAACAAATGTAAACCAAAATAAAAAAAAGTGAATGCGTTCGTTTGCAAGAAACTTATGAAAAATTTTTATTTCTTCTTGATATGGAAAGGTTTTGTTTTAAAGCCGAAAGAAGCTACTTGAAATAGCGTTGTGAAAAAATTGGGGAAACCTACAATTGTGATGTGGATGGGAAAGAACTATATGAAAAAATTTGGGATTTTAGAATTTAGCTGAAAAGCCGTTCAAAAAATTTCAAGCCCATAACAATTACTTATTTTTATAGTTCAGTAGCATTGCAAATATTGTTAACAATCACAGTTTCTATTGCCAGTTGCAGAAGATCATTTAGCAAATTTAAGATTGATACTTTCATATTTGAGAGCCTCGATGGGACGAATTTAATTATATGATCTTGCTTTGCTAAACTTAGAACGAGAAATGACTAAAGTAGTACTTTAGTCATTTCTCAATTACAATATTCTCAATAGCAATATTGCAAATATTGTTAACAATCGCGGTTTCTATTGCCAGTTGCAAAAGATCGTTTAGCAAATTAAAATACCTCGATGGGATAAATTCGATTCTACAATCTTGCTTTGCTGAGAAATGAGAAATGACG
>NC_088929.1:14215000-14230000 GCF_038396675.1 Hydra vulgaris
TGTTGTTCTATAGTGTATTTTGGAGTCTTTTCATGTTTTCTATATTTTATATTCATTTTTTTTAACTGACGACCAATTGTCGATTGATTTACACCGAATTTAATACCTATTTTTCTCTGACTGACCCGTTTTCGATTGTTGACAAGTCTCATTAATTCGGCATTCTTTTCTCTAGTCCAGGATGTCGGACAACCAGGGTGCTTTCTATCAGAAAACGATTGAACAGTTTCAAGTCTTTTTAGGTTATCATATATTTTAATTTGAGCAAATCCTTCCTTTTCAAAATGATTTACGATTTTTTTTTTTATATTAGGTTTATTTACAAAAAACATTTTCAGTCCCCTTCGAAAAGATTCTCGTTCAGCTGCATTTAACCTCATTTTAAATAATTGTGTTTCAAGTAATAAAGTTTATATTTTATAGAACGTTTATGCCTACGCATAAAACCACAAAAACTAATTATTATGCTCAAATAATGAAATTAGGATTTGTCCGATAACTTCCGCATCACCCGTTAGCAAGTAAAAATCTTGTTTGGTTTTTATAAGGAAATTTGCATGAAACAAGAGAATATATTAAAAACAATGTAAATAAAAATATAGTTGCATACAACTCCGAGACATGGTTAAAATAAATACCAATTACAACAATATAATAACGTGTACGTAAAAATAATCCGAGAAATATATCTCTATATTATTCCAATTAAAATAAAAAATACAATAAATAAAAATAAACCTACCTGCTGATTTTTCGGAGGAGTTTTTAGATGTTTCACTATAAGTTTATTTACCACATTTCAAAATAATGTTAGAGTATAAATATGATAAAAACGAAATCTGTGTAAGATTAATGAAGAGAACTACTTATTTGTAGTTATAGGAAGCTCGCAGAAGACTTAAGTCAGTCTTGTCTTCGAGTACCTTTTTCAGTGACGTGTAATACACATAAAAAATCAGTTGCATACGTGGTATATATGTATGTGTTACATATATACATTGTTATTAATATCATTTTTTTAATCGATTTGTATTAAAAGTTAAGTTACATTTATTTATTTTTTTATTCAAATTTAAAAAAATTCTTTATAGTTGTTTAACTTGATTGTTGTAATTTTTAGCTTTATTTTCAGAGAGTGTTTGTTGTTTAAGTTTAATAGTGATTCGTTTTTGGAAACTAATTTGTTAAATAAATAGGGACCACAATATGTAATTGAGAATTTTGAGAGCCTTGTTGTTTCAAAAGGTATCTTAAAGTTACCTGTTGCTCTTGTATTCTTATATTTATTTACATTGTTTCTAGTTTATTTGATTTAAACCATATATTAATTTTTTTTAGTTCAGCATTTGTTTTCTCAAAGAGGTCTTCGATTGTCTTTGACGAGTAAAATAAGTTTTTATCGTCGGCAAACATTATAGTTTTAAAGATATTAGAGATGTTTGGAAGATCGTTTATATAAATAAGAAACAAAAGAGGAGCAATAATGGAACCTTGAGGTACACCATATTTTGTTTTTAGTAAATTTGAGTTGCTTTTTTTATCTATAATAACACACTGTTGTCTGTTATTAAGGTAGTTTAACCAATTTAAAGCTTGATTTTTTATACCACAATTTTTCATTTTTGTTAGTAAAATCTCATGGTTGACCGTGTCAAATGCCTTTGACAAATCAAAAAAGATCCCTAATATGAATTTTTTTTTAAAATGATCTACTTATCCTATTTGAGAGGTCAATGATTGCATGCTCAGTTGCGTGCAGCTTTTGAAAACCATATTCATCTTTATTGATAATTTTGTTAGTTTTTAAATATTCGTTTAATTTATTATAGATTATTCGTTATAGAAGTTTTGAGAATACCGAAAAGAGATTGGTCTATAATTGTTTAAAGAATTGGTTTCTCCTGATTTATAGATTGGTATAATTTTAGAGATTTTTAGTTTATCAGATACAATACCTGTTGTAACTGATGAATTTAATACTTGGTAAATTGGATTACATATCTCCTCAAAAACATCTGACACTACTTTGCAAGAGATATCATCGATTCCTGGGGACCTAATTTTAAGTGATTTAATCGCTATTTCAACTTCGTCTTGATTTATTTCATTGAAATTTAAAGAGCAGTGTGAGCCTGTTAAGTAACTTTTAAATGTATTATTTGGGCATTGAATTTTGATGCAAGATCAGCACCAATGTTAGCAAAGTAGTTGTTAAATTACGTCAAGTTGTAAAGATATTTGGGTTCAAATCTTTAGTATCTGGGGTAAAATCTCTAATATTGTCAACAAAAAAGTTTTTTAAAGTATGTCAACCTTGCTCTCAAAAAAAGCGTACTTTCATAGAGATTTTAAAAATAATATTCGTTTGTAATAAAAATAAATACTTTTTATATTATGCTCGAAAAATTTAAAAAAAAATTTTCCTTGACTTGTGTAATTCGTTACTTTCCAGTTTTGTCAAATTGAGGACCGAAAAAATGATAATAGTCCAGTAAACTAGAGCAGTTTACTGAACATATCCATTCAGTCGCAAACACGTGACTATACCACAAAATCAAAAGTAACCATATTGAATTTGGGGAAAACAAACTGTTCTTTCTTATACGCGAAGTCAAGAAAACGTTATTTAACAACAACTTATGTCTTACAATTACTTTGAAAGTTAATAAAAAAAAGCGAAAAGATGTCTGCGAAACATAAGCCTTTTAGGTGGTTTTACTTTATTTTTACATACTTTTAAATCTCTATTTTAATAAAATGATGCCTTTTATTGTTGTCTACAATTTATTTTGGTTATTTTAGGGTATAAAAAGTACTGATATTTTGATATTTATTTACAAATACTAAATTAAGATGTAAATTAAAAGTAACATACTTGTAGTAAAGTGTTTCAAACAAACATAAACATTAGCAGATTTAGGATACCATTTCTTGCTTAATGCAGTAGGGAAGGTAGGGGATCTTTGGACAGTCGGGAGGTTTGGGCACCCCCTCATTTCTTACAATTTATTCTAGATAATTTTTGTTTTCTATCATAGCGCTATAGTTTTATAACTGGCAACACCGCTCAACACCATTGCGTACAGAAATCAATATTTTGTTTGTGATATGAAGAAACATAACAAAGAAATCTGCAAGAAAGTGTAAGTATTTGTGTTAACTTCTTCTTTTGTGTTTAGTTAACATTTATTTACCTGGCAATTAGGATTCAATATTTGATAAAAATAAACTTACTCAAATCTGTTTGAAAAGTGAGGTTATGGGGAGCATTGGGCACACAGGTAGGAGGGAGGTTTGGACATGCCCAATGCTCCCTCCTTTTTTAGTGCGTTTTGGTGTCATAAGTTTGAGCTTTTTTGCTATGTCTATTGGATTGAATGGTTAGTCATTTCTTTTCAGGACAATGCCGTTTTTATTTAAAAAGAAAAACGAACGACGTGAAATCCCTAAAAATGTTATTTTGCGCGCACTAGTAGAGGTTTCTAAAGGAGGAAAAGTTAAAACTACTGCGATTAAATATGATATACCCAGGTCTAACCTTCAAAGATACGTAGTAGGGTGGCGTCGTGAAAGATATTTCTTCTAAATTTATAACATCTCAAATATTCACGTAAGATGAAGAAGAAAAAATTTCAGGATATCTTGTAACATTGTTTAAACCAAACCATGGAATGTCAAAACTGAAGGCACGCAAATTGGTTTACGAATACGCCACTGCCATTGATAACAAAATACCAGTCAACTGGACAGAGAAGAAACTTGCATCCAAATATTGAATAAGGGGATTTTTTAAAAGACAACTTCAGCTTTCGATAAAGACATCAGAAGCTGCTAGTCTCACACGGGCCACAAATTTCAATAAGAAAAATATCGGAGATTTTTTTGAAAATTGTAAGACTGTATATAAACAGCATCGCTTCGGCCCTGAGCCTATTTACAATATAGACGAAACTGGATTATCAACAGTACAACGAACCCATAGGTTAATTGCTCTCAGAGGCACTAAGTAAGTTGGGCAAGTAAGTCATACGAAAGAGGGAAGTTTGTAACGGTTTGCTCCGGTATTAATGCATTGAGTAACTCAATACCACCCTTTTTCATATTTCCACGAGTCAATTTCAAAACATATATGCTAAACAATGCACCTGTTGGTTTAGATGAAGCAGCACATCCTTCAGGGTGAATGGCAGCACCAAATTTTTAAAAATATATACACCATTTCGCAAAACACGCAAAACAAACACCTTCCTCACCAGTTCTGTTACTATTGGACAATCACGAGAGCCATATTTCAGTACCAGCTCTCAATTTTTGTAAAGAATCAAGCATTGTTTTAATGACTTTTCCATCGCACTGCAGCCATAAACTGCAACCGCTAGACCTGCCTGTCTATGGACCACTCAAAACTTATTATAACACTACTGTAACAGATTGGATGATAAGCAATCCTGGAAAAATGGTATCAACTTATGAAACCCCAAATTTAGCAGCAAAAGCCATTTCACTTGCATTCAAGTTGCAAAATATTGAAACGGGATATGAAAAATCTGGCATATGGCCATTCAATTCAAACATTTTCTCCAATAAAGATTTTGCTTGTTCTTCTGTAACTGATTGCTGCTTGCCGGAAGAGGATAATGTTGCTACAGAACAAACGATTTCGGACCAATGGAATTGCCTCAATGTCATGGAACAGCCTTCAACAGAAGAAATTGAGAGTCTAGAGGATTGTACAAGTTCAAATGTTTGTGTCACTGGGACATCTCAACTGGAATCTCCATCTAAAAGCCAGACTTGGAGCACTGTCAATGTAACACCTGATTTGTGTTACATTGACAATGCATACTGTGGCGGAAATAATTTATTTGAAAAAAATGTTCACCAGAAACGGTTTGCATTTTCGAAACCACGAAACATCCAACTATAATAATCTAAATTTTGAAAATATTCTGTCGACGCCTTTTTTAAAAAAAGGGTGAAACGGATAGGTCATGAATTTTTGGTGTTCAAGATAACTTTCAGAAATGCTACAAACTTTAAATTTTGTAATAATAATACTGGTGTCAAATAAGAATGTTTACTAAAAAAGTTACAATCATTGGGGTCTGGGAAATATATTAACCAGAAAATTCGGGTCCCACTGAAAAAAGGTAGGGTTAACTTTATACTGTTGATATAATATTTTAAACTCAAAATTTAGAACTCTACATAAATAATTTGAAATATTAAAACTGAAAACCTTGATTTTTTCATTTTAAGATACACTTGGTGCGGAACTTCAATGCTCAAAAGTACTGAAAAGAAAATTTTCGGATGAGGGAACTAAAATCAAGCACTTGCCGTTGAACAATCAAAAAGCTCTGGTAAAGCGCTTTTTCCAGTTAAAAAAATCCCTATTACAGAAATTGATAAATTTAAAAACACATGTAGACTTAGTAATAGACAGGGAGCCAAAGTATATTTAGAAGCTGGAAAGGAAGAGACTTATTTGAAAGTAATGTAAGAGAAAAATTAAGTGAAGAAGACGGGTTTTTAAATGAATATTATGATATAACAGAAATTGAATTTGAAAAAGATTCCGGACAGATTTATTGTAAAAACAATAAAGGACTTATTGAGAGAGTAATTATTAGGGTGGGGCAAAAGATAACAAATTTTCCAATTAGTGCCTAAGACAAATGAAAATCAGTGCTTTATATGAAAGTAATTATTACACAAAAAACTGATTTATAATGTATATCATCGTTTTCTAGCAACTTAGTCTGCAAATTATCGCACTTTCGAGCCTTTCTCGCATATAGGTTTTCGCCTCTAATTCCACATCTTCGTAAGAAAATAAAGCAAGTAACCAACATGGCATGCATGACAAATATCAAGCATACAAATGTTAAGTATAAGTGTCTTACTTATGGTAGGAAATCAGCTTTAGTTTCTAAACTAGGCAAGTCTATTCTCGATTTCTTCATTTGAATGATAACACCATGGCGTGAATCGTGTCCGTAAACTTTAACGCAGACCGCCGAAATGCATTACATTACTTTTGTGCTTTTGATGTGAAAATAGCCAATACATTTTTTGGAATTGAAAGTGCAGCATTAACACCTCCTTGCCCTTGGTGTAATATTAGCAAAGAAAAAAATGCAAGATTTTTAAATTCACCCTGAGCTCAGAACTCTGAATTTTAATAACCTTTACGTCAAGTATCCGTTCATCAGCTAATGCTTACAAAACTTCCTGGAAAGCTTTCAGCTGCATTTTATAATGATTGTGCCAACCTTCCACTAGTTGATCTACCTGATGACGTAAAGGTTATTAAAATTCTTGTTCCAATGGAACTTCATCTACTTAGTGGAAATACAAACAGAATATATAACTACCTTAAAAAATATTTTCAATCCATAGATACCACTTTATCGGCGATTAATTGGAACCAAAGTTTAGGTTTTGAAAGGCCTAAGCTACATGGTGGTCAATTTAAACGTGGGGAATGTTCAAAACTATTGAAAAATACTCACGTTTTAGAAAAATTAATAAAACCTTCGAAACTAGAAAAAATTGAACATATTATTTCTATACTTAATTCCTTTAAATGTTTAAAAGCAGTTAAAGCTACATGCCTTGGTTCTGGTTTGTTACCTGAATATGAATTAACTATTAACGAGTACAAAGAGGCCTATGTCAAATTTGGTCTAAGAGTTTCCCCAAAAGTCCACGCTTTTATCAAGCATATGTGTGAATTTTTTTTATTTATGGCAAGTTCCAATCCAAATAAAGGATTGAGATTGAAACAGTATAAGTATAAAAAGTATACTTTAATAAACATGTATATCTTTTGGAAACTATTATAGGTTGTAAATGTAAATTAATATTTACGTGTGTTTTTTAAACTGTTCTCTAATTGAAGAACAAACTAATATATACCATAAGAACAGTTTTAAGATTTTTTGATATTCAAGATAGGTAACTTTAAGATAGGCATGTTCATAATAATTTAAAATATTTTTTTAGCAAAATAAGACGGTGGTTAGAGTTTAGCAACAATATTACCTAAAAACTAGGGCCCCAAGGTCGAAATACTTGAATAGAATGGAGGATGGAAGGAGGGGGAAGCACTATTCTCTTTAAAAAAAACTCTACTATTATGAACGCGACTAAAATTTATGTGTAAAATTGTTATTTAGTAATTTAGGTTTATTTAACGTAATTAAAGTATTATTTTTTAATATATTTATAAGTAACGTATTAATATTTACCTTTTAATTGGGGCCCCAAGGTTAAATTACTTGAATGAAAGGGAGCAAGAGGGATGCACAATGAGTATTTTGAAAAAACTCAGCCATTATGAGCGTGATTAAAATTTATGTGTAAAATTGTTATTTAGTAAGAGATATTTAAACGTTGAAAAGTTATGACCTTGTTAAGTTGATATCCCCCCAAATAGAGTTGATTGTACACTTTACTTGGTCGCCATTTTTAAACGACAAGAAATTTTCTTTATATAAATTAATTTTTTTAATAAAGTTTGATCTAGTCTAAAAAACTTGAAAAAAAAAACTTTTTTTTCTTTTCATTCCACATATGGGACAGTGGGACCCGAATTTTCTGGTTAATATATTTCCCAGACCCATATGATTGTAACTTTTTTATTAAACATTCTTATTTGATACCAGTATTATTATTACAAAATTTAAAGTTTGTAGCATTTCTGAAAGTTATCTTGAACACCAAAAATTCATGACCTGTCCGTTTCACCCTTTTTTGTAAAAAGACGTCGACAGAATATTTTTAAAATTTAGATTATTATAGTAGGATATTTCGTGGTTTCGAAAATGCAAACCGTTTCTGGTGGACATTTTTTTTCAAATAAATTATTTCCGCTACGGTGTGAGTGCCCAAACTAGTAATTATTGCTAGGAAGTGTTTTAGTATTATAATAATTTAATAATTCTAAATTCACATTGGGAGTATTTATTGATTTAGCGAAAGCGTTTGATACCATTAATCATAAAATTCTTGCGAAAAAATTAAAATGTTGTGGTATAACAGGTAATGTTTTAAAATTGTTAAAAAGTTATTTAACTAATCGCAAACAATTTGTTTACGCCGATGAAACATTATCATCAAATTTGTTAAATATTACATGTGGAGTTCCTCAAGGATCCATATTAGGACCTCTTCTTTTCCTTATTTATATTAATGATTTATACAAAGCCTCGGATTTAATAACAATTATGTTTGCTGATGACACCAATTTATTCATGTCACACAAAAGCATTCCTACTTTATTTAGTTGCTTGAACATCGAGTTAATCAAAATATCTGACTGGTTTAAGACTAACAAATTATCTCTTAACATTGATAAAACTAAATGGGTTCTTTTCCATCCTCTTATTAAAAAACATAAACTGCCAATTAACAAATAAACGTACTTTAGTACAATTATATCACTCATTTATTCATTGTCACATAAACTATGCAAACATTGGTTGGGGTAATGCAAAGAAAATTAAACTTAAACCTCTTTATTGTCAGCAGAAGCATGTAGCACGTCTCATATATTTTAAAGACCGTTATACTCATGCCAAGCCTCTATTATTTGAAATGAAAGTTTTTAATATATATGAGCTTAACATTTTTAATATTCTTTGTTTTATGTTTAAATGTAAAACCAATTCATCCCCTATTTCTTTCCATAATTTGTATTCATCGAAAGATAAAAATAAATACATTTTGCGGAATAATAATTTTATTAAGCAGCCCATTTTTCAAACAAATCTTTTTAAATTTTGTATTGATTATCGCGGACCATTCTTATGGAATAAAATAGTTTTAAAAAATTTTACTAAGGATTTTATTCATCAAAGTAACTACTTTTCTTTTAAACGAAAGCTTAAAGAACTCATTTTTACAATTGAAGATGTAACAATATACTTTTGATATTTTTTTTTTTTTTTTTTAGTGATCTTCCTTTTTACCCCCTATTTAACTATTGATTTATAAAAATTATAAATGCATCATTAACAATTGTAATATATAATAATGTATCTTGTATTTGTAACGGAATATTTTAAGTTTCTTACTTCGTTAACTTATTTCTTATCTTGTAAATAATTTATAAATTTTAACACGATCATTTCTTAGCGGTACTCGACGACAAGACCGTATGGTCTTCTACGAGTTTCCGCGTTCTTTTATTATTTAGTAACGATTATTATATATATATATATATATATATATATATATATATATATATATATATATATATATATATATATATATATATATATATATATATATATATATATATGTTTTTTTATTATTATATATTTGTATTTTAAATATTGTAACGAAATGCTTATTTATAATGTAATAAAAAGAAAAAAAAAAAAAATTTGTTTCAGGGCTACAAATGATATTCGAACGCATGTCTAAAGTGCCCATACCTCGCAACCACCGGGAGGTTTGTGCACTTTAGACATGTGTTCGAAGATCTTTTTTAATTTTGAGAATAATTATAATACTAAAACTCTTCTTGGCAATAATTACTCCCAAATGTGTGTCAAAATTGGTGTCAATCGTAATAAATTTGGAGAAGCCGTAGCACGGTTATATTCTCCACACTTAAAAAAACAAGCTTCTGAAAATTTGTTTGAGTAATCTTCATAAAAATGATGTATATGATATAATATAATATGCAGATGTATTTAATTACATTTATCATCGTGTAATTTAATACAGTATTATATTTAAAAAATATATGAATAATATATTTTTTTCATTAGATCAGCATAAATATATGTAGTTACAAGATCAATTATATAAATTTAGCAAAACATTCAATTTTTTGCTAAAATTTCAAAATTAGATTAAAATTTAAAAATCGAAAGTTTATAAAGCAAAAATACCTATTATATGACATAAGCATGTTTGTTACACTTTATGTAGTGATA
Organism: Hydra vulgaris; assembly: GCF_038396675.1. NCBI lineage: Eukaryota > Metazoa > Cnidaria > Hydrozoa > Anthoathecata > Hydridae > Hydra > Hydra vulgaris. The sequence goes on from NC_088929.1 coordinate 14,224,951, forward strand.
TTAATTTACATTTATTTAACTTTAAATGCAGTAATTGATGTTTAAAATCAAGAATACCAGGAAAAAAAAAAAAAATGCAAAAGTGTAATTTGGCGTTAGCTTAAGTCCACTTATAGCAAGTTACCTATTTCTAAAAATTCAAATTTTTATCAGCTTAAAAGTACATGTTATTTTTTGTATGTTTAAAGTAGATTTTTGTTTACTAACATAGCAAAACCTATTTGTGTGAGATGATTGTGTAGCTTTTCAACAAGTAAAAATCGAATTACTCATTTAATAGTCATCGTTATATGAGGAGTGAAACATCTGCAAAACATGTTAGTAACATGTTTTGCAGATTTTAATTTTGTAACATTGTTGTAATTTGTAACATTTTGTAATTTGTAACAAAAATAAAATTTTTGAGTTAATTCCATTTCCCCTTTCTATAAACTGAAATATATCATCTTTTTAAATAGTGAACCAGTTATAAAAATTTTGATCTTAAAAATGGTCAAAGAAAATATAAATTTCAGTTAATGCGCAACTAAGAGTAATTTTTTGTTGTTTTCTCAAAATCAGTTTACTTAAACTTAGCGTGTTTTGCAAATAGGTTCCTCATATATTAGAAAACAATATCAAGGAATATTAGTAAATTTCTTATAATTTGCTCAAAGGTATTTTTTGAATTAGTTTCGTCAATAATTGTACCTGACATTGTAACAGTGTCTACTATAACCTTTACTTACGTCTTACTCTTTGCCTTGTTTAACCTTTATTAAACCAATTTACAACAACTGTTGTCTAAGTTGAGAGATGACAAGCTGATTCCAAGAAATAAGTCCTTATACCAAAGTTATCTATTTTGGCAAATAAAATTGCAGAAAAAAAAGCCTAAAGCATAAAGGAGATTAAAAATGTTTGAGTAAAAAGTTGGATCAAGAACATATTGGTCTAAACAGCTTAATGAAGATATTTGAACCAATATTGTTAAAGAAAACAACAATATGTAAACTATAGAAGAATTTGAATAAAAGGTGTTCCAAACTTAAAGAATCTAAAGAAACAACTATAATTAGCCTAGACTCAGTTATCTTTTCAAACAGTGATCTTAGAAAATCAACTTGTTAATAAGAATCAGAGATTTAAGTCCTGCTCAATGATATTTTTATATTATTAGAAAAAAAAAACATTCTAAAATCTACTTTTAAAATATAAGAGCGCAAATTTATGACATGCCTGTATGCCATGTTATACACAGTGTTCCACAACTACTCCATAAATTTGGTATTGTTTTAGTAATATTTTGCACTGCAGACTTACAGGTTGCTGAGATAAAATTGTCAACAAAAGATCTTACTCTGGGATTTGATGCTGTAAGCCACAGGAGCTTTCATGTGAATGTAGTGTACTTTATAATTCAGACAATAATTGGTTGTAGTATTTGATCAACTTGCTGTATGTATAGCTAATACCTATAAGAGTCATATTGCATTGTCTGTAGATCAGCCACACAATGATAAGTGTTAGTAAGTCATTACTTAAATTATTGGAAACTTATTCTTATACTGACTTTTAAATATTTACATTGTCCAAGCATTTGGAAATAGTAAAAATTTTCAGAATTAAATAGGGCACATAAGTCCTCGGTCAGCCACCCTTGATATTTTTTTAATATGCCTTTGTTGTTCTCTCTAAAATCTTTTCTTTGATGCTAATTATTGCATATTTAGATTAAATATGTATTAAATAACAATGTGAAAATTGACGTTATGAAAAGCTCTAAAATTTTAGTACTACAAAAAGACAATGTAGATTAGTGGTTATCTTTTTATAGATATATTTAGATTTCCGGTTATTTTTTTTCAACTTTTAGTTTTTTTGGTTTTCAAAAATGTACTTTTGCAATATATACATATTTTTAATTTTTTCAGTCATTACCCATACAAGAAATAACAGAAGTTTAAAAAAAATGAGAAAGCCATAAGCCTGAAGTTAAATTAGGATAGGTGGGGGTAAAGATCCGCAGAGCTTTCATTAGATATAACTCTATATGTAGCGAAACTGATATATTTAGGTATTTCTAATGTTTGAACATCGCTACTTGATGAATTATCAGTTTTCTCCTACGAGTGTTAGACAATATGAGGTAAGTTATGATTTATTAATTTTTTATGTAATTTTTAGGCGATTGGTGAAATGTTTTTTTTTCCAGAAACTATAAGCGTAAAGCAGAAGCAATCAAGCCCTTGACTGATATCATACTAAACCAGGTAAAAGAAATGAAAAACTCAGGATTGTCAATAAGGGTAGTTGCTAGAGTACTGATTTTGATGAATCTACCATCAGAAAAAGGTTAAAAATAGGATAAGGTACTCAAATTCTTGGTCATTTCAGAAAAATATTTTGAGATTACATGGAACGCAAAATTGTGGAACACTGTAAAGCTTTGGATGCCAGATTTTATGTTTAACCTTAAAATCGCTCCATTGCTTATTAACATGCAGAAACAAATGGTATTGCTCATCGGTTTAATGCAACTCTTAAGTTAGCTGTTAGCAGTTACGTCAGCTGAAAGACCTAAAGATATGGCTTCCCAATCACCTAAGCCTGGCCCTTCTAATAGTGTTCCATTCAATCAAATTGTACATCTTCTACTATAAGGTCACCTGAGACTGAAGCATCTAGTATTTCAGTTACTACATCTCCTTCTGACATCATTCCTCTGCCGAAAATTCAAATCAAAAGAAAGCATAGTAGAAAGGGTCTGAAATCTACAGTCCTCACTGATATTCATAATAAAGTTAGATTAGAAGATATGGAGATGGAAAAAAAAGAAAAGGAAGAACTTAAGGAGCAAAGCAAAAAATACAAAGAAGAGCATTTACAAATTAAGATGAAACAAAGTGAGAAGAAAAGAACAAAAAAACAACAAAAGGAAACAAATTATGTTTCTTCATTCTCTAATGAAACAAATTACTCTCTTTATGAAAGTAGTTCTAATATAGACTACACTGAGCCTGAGGAAGAGGAAATCAATGAAAGAGTAACAGAGCTTGCTCCAGTGGTGTTAGTGGTCATCATAGTGTTCTACAACCAGGACAGAATGGGTCCTTATAAATATTTTGTTGGTCAACTGATAAGCTCAGAAGGCCAAGGTAAATTCACGGTGATATTTTTTAAAAGAGTTCCAAAAACACAGCGCTTTACAAGAACTGATGAGAGAGCATTTACAACCTTTGATGACGTATTCTTTTTTTTTTTTTTGTTATTCACCCCCACAAGGCCAAGAAGGCCACTACAGATGAGGAGGCTACTTAATAGTGGTTATAACCCTCTCTCAACTCTATAACTCCAAACCTTGATGAACAAGGCCGCTGCGCATAGAGAAACAAGTTGAGCGCAGTACTACCGGGGGCGTAACGGGGATCGAACTTGGAACCTCTCGCTTATGAAGCAAGCGCTTTACCACTACACCACTACCGCATTCGAACAACTTTCAACACTTCTTAGAAATACAACGAAAAGGTTCAAAGACACTAAATTTTTTAAAAAAGACCTTTCAGATTTATCAGTTTTTTAGATGAAGGTAAATATTGCATTTAAAATTTATTTTTAAATTTTTAAAAATTTTTAAATAACATTTTATAATAAAAATAAATACAAAACAATGTATATATATATCTTTTTTCTCATTGTTGAGTAATAATTATACTTTTTTTTTTAAGTATTTTATTTCTTTAAATGGGGCAAATGCCCGCATGCTTGACACCCTGCAGACTTTTACCCCTTTTGATGTGGCAAAAGTCTGCAAATAAAAATTATGAAAAAATCGCCACCATAACTTTTGTGCGTTATTTGCAGCACCAGTGGTAAGGGGGATTATTAGACTTTTTTTTTAATTTAATTTTTAGCGTAAGCCTGTCAAGATTGTTTATTAAAATCTTTTTGTTTAAAAAGCTCAGAAAAAAAGAGTTTGAATGAGAAGCATGAGTGCACACCTTTAGACATTTTAATATTAAGCTTAAAATAACCTTGAATGAATTTTTTAAATACAAGTTGAAGTTGCTTCATACTTTTTGCTGCTTTTATACTTTTTTCATTCTGGAAAAATAGTTGAAGCAGAATATTTTTCATCAAGAAAATATCTGATTTGTTCCTAGTTGTATAAAATAAAATGTGCTGTAGTCTGCGGGCACTAATTCTGACTAAATAATGTGTTTTTTTACAACCCTGTTAACTGGTAAAAAGTTTACACAAGTAGTTTTTTTAAAATTATTTTCCATTGTAAATTTGAAAGTTAATAGTTTTTTATTGGATATACTTTAGTGTTAGAAAAATGCAAAACAAGTTCAAATAAAATTTGAAAATTTAATTAATAGAACTGAGTATGCTGCTTGGAAACAGGTATCCATCAATGATCGGTTATATAATGATCAGGTGGTGCACCTGATTTTATTTATCAACTTCTGTTTGCATCCATTACTTGTTTTAATGTGTTAACACCTATTGATATACTGATAATTAGGCCAGTGCCTAAAGCTAGCACAAATTTGCCTAATTTTTGCATAATTAGCAATGCTATTAAGCTTTTTTATTGATTTGCTGATTTACTAGGTGATTGCTTTTTTTAATAACGGATTGTTTTTTAAATAACTATAAGGTAATTAAACCAAACTCTGAATTTTTTTAGGGTAGCAGTTGCACCATTTATATAGGCATATATATATATATATATATATATATATATATATATATATATATATATATATATATATACATATATATATATATATATATTTATATATATATATATATATATTTATATATATATATATATATATATATATATATATCAGGGATGCGGAGTCCCAAAAGGACTCCGGCCATATATTTCTATTTTTTCTGTAGTGTCCAGAAACTCTAAACATGACTGTTGACTTATGATCTGCTATAAGAAAAAAGTTCATGAGATTTAATGACTAGAAGCTTATTGTTTTTAAACCCGGAGTCCTTGCTGCCATTATACCTAAGGACTCCGGGTTCAAAATACAATTGTTCCTCTAATCTA
>NC_088929.1:14232500-14255000 GCF_038396675.1 Hydra vulgaris
TTTTGATGAATTAAACGCAAAAAAAAAAGGTGGTAATTTGACCTACTACCTTTAACTACTCTAAATAGCTACCATCTCTTGTGATATCTACTAAAATTCATTTTCGTGTTACTCGTCATTCAATTAAGTCTCATCCTTTTTCTGTGATTGTTCCTAAGTGCTCCAAAAACTCTTATTTGTCTAGTTTTTTTCCTTGAACATCAGTTCTTTGGAATTCGCTTCTTTCATCTTGCTTTCCTGATTCATATAATTTGCAATCTTTTGAGTCATCTGTCAATCGTTATCTTGCTCTACAAACTTCATCTTTTCTCATCCAGTAACTTCCAACTCTAATTAGTGGTTGCTTGCTGCCTTGTTGGAAGCGAAGATGTTAAAAAAAAAAAATTATGGAATCTGATCCTAAGAAATTATAGTTTCAAATAGGGAGAATTATATAAATGCAGTCTTAAAACAGAAATAAAAGCATCTTCAAATATACTTAAATTTATTACTTATAAAACATTAATTTCATATTTATCAAACTAAGACAAATAAACTTAAAAAGCAAAGACTCCAAAATAAATAGAGCACTTGAAATAAAGTTCAAGAAACAAAAGTAATATACAAAATTTAAAAATTAAAAACTCAAAAAAATTTATTAGTTATAGTGTTACAATCATTCACATCAATGTTATATGTTTGCCCTGATTTTGTTGTTGTGACTTTGATTACTGCAATCAAACTCGACAATGGTACCCAACAGATATCATTTCTCTGTGGCTAAATGAAGTTTTGAGAAGGACTGTTAGGGTGCATAAACTTAATTTGAATATCATTTGTAGTATTATCAGGGCTTGTGATAAAGAAAATTGTCAAGCGTGTTATATCGTGCTCGTAAAATTAGAAAATGTTTTCATCGAACGTGATTATGTGCGCTCGAAATAACGTTTGCGAGCACGATCATGAAAATTGCTGAAGGCGATGCTCATAAAAAGCTTTTTATTTTTTTATATCTTTTTTTATTTGTTACATAATTCTTTCATCAAAAATGTTTGAATTAGTATCACACTCATAAAACTACTTCAACGAAGTAGATTTTTATACTTCCAAACTTCTTGTATATTGTCAGATCGCGATTTTATTTTTAACTATTTATGTTATAAAAAAATAATATCAAACAAAAACGCAACTTCTTATTGATTTAGTATTGAAGTATAATTTAGTGTTTTGATTTGTTGTTTTGATATAAGTATTTTAAATTGTTATGCTGTAAACTTAATTAACAGTTAATGGTTTTTATATTTCTTGATATTCTTTATTCAAATTAATTATTTAATTTTTTTCTAAAATTTCTTTTTTAAATAACATATTAAAAAAATAACACAAGAATAATTTGAAATAATAATAAATTAGAATAAAAACTTTCCATTTAATAAATGTTGACGTCATTACTTTGTTTCCTTTTCCAATGCGATTGCGAACATTCTAAACAACAGAATCGTTTTAAATTTGAGTTAAAATAAATAATAGTTAATAAAAAAACCTATACTATAAACAAAAACTAATTTTGAAAATTACTCTATTATTAATATTCATCACAAGCCCTGTTATATCTCTGTAGCCATGCCTATCCACCAAAAGGAATCATACTTGCATGCAACAAAATCATTTAGATTTGGTACAATTACAACATCAGACATTACTGCTTTTGAAAGTATAAATCTGACAACACATTTATGTTCGCTTGTTCTTTTAAAACTAATTTCAAATTTTGAAATGGGTATGTAATGATGATAAAACAGAATGACTTATGCTGAATACTTGTTTTAGAAATTTCCTTAAAGTATATAACAACAGGATGTAGTGTACATTGTTGTTTATTCCAATGATAACTTTATATTTCATCCTGTATAACAAATTGATAGTTCTCTGCAAAATCTACCCGTATAATACATTCATTGTAACCTGATTTATTTTTTAGCTCTTTCAAATAGCAAGTTTGACATTTAGCAATATATGAATGTGAAGTTAGTTGATTAATGTGAGAAACAACTAGTTCTTTATATTCAAATAAGTTAACTGTCTGAGTAATTAATTGTGATCTATTAGTACTTTGCCATTGATTAAATTGAATTTCTTCTTCATCAATCTCAATTAATTCCTCATCTAAAAATACCTTCAAATTATCATAACCTGGACATTTGGCACATCTATGAACCATGCATTCATTATTGCTTGTATCACATACTAATTTTGACATTAAATCTTTCTAGGTAACATTCCATTGGACAGCATTTACAAGCAATATTGAGTTTTGATGGTGAATACAAATACATACACAGTGTGTACTGTTTGGTCCCACACTAATACACCATTTTGGATGCAAACTACAAAACTTTGAAAATCCTATTTTAAAATTAGGGTATTTACTTACTATTAAGATCAATATAATGCTCATGAAGGTTGCATAACAATAATCTTTTTTGTTATGGAGGACCACTTTTAACCTTAACACAATCTTTTTTACCAGGCATAATTCTAGAATATTCATCAAGTTTCTTATCAGGTATAGCAAGAATTTCATTTTCACTTTTAAGTTTCCTAGCAAGTCGTATAAGATGTTCAGAAACTTCAAAATATTCTGAAGCGTATTTTCTAGACCAAGATTCAGATGTAAGTGTTAATATTTGAATTTTTTATTTAAATGGTTCAACTTTAAGTTTTTCTTTCATTAAATTTGTCATATGATCAAGATCATTTTCTTTTTTTTTTATCTGTAGGATGACTGGAAAAAGTTAAGGCTACACTTAAGTTATCTATAATTACTCCATAAGCACTTGCTACTCCTTCTTCCATTTTTGTGTAGGCTTTGACTAATTTTCTTTTTGCTGTTACAACTCGTTGATGCTTTGAACTCCATGAACTTTAATTGGTAAGACTCCAGTTGATATTAAAGAGTTGTCTAACTGTTGTTTATTATAAGATTTGCCTTTAACAAATGATACATCTCCATCAATTTCATTATCAGAAACTTCATCACAACTTGACAAAAACTGAATACATAAGTGACATTCCATCTTGGTTTACATACAAATTTATATACAAATTATATAAATTTATAATATGTATACAGAGTGTTACCCAGGAATAAAATTTATACAGCGTTTCCATCAGATTGGGAATTTAGGCTGATGTCGGCTCGGCTGGCGAGTAAAAAAAAAAAAAAAAAAGCTCTATCATTTCAAAAGTTTCTTAGATTAATTACAATAACCTTGTATGGCTGTAAATACAGAATTCTTTCTTATTCCTTTACTTTTTTTTATTATAAGTATAAAATTTAAATTTGTACAACAGAACTTTTAGATTAGTTTGAATTGCAAAAAACAAAAATTGTAAAAACACAGTTGGAATACAAATAAATCACCGTGAATATTTTGTGAAAAAAATTACAAACAATAAATATTCACCAATAGTCTGTAGTCTCAAATAAAAAAATCAAAATATGAGATTTACATTGTAAACTATCAATTTACAACATAATTCTCATATTTGGATTTTTACGTTTTAACTCGTCGACAAAGTACTCTAACAAATCGTTGTCAAAACACTCCTTCGGACCTTCTATTGCAATCATCATCAAGCTTTCTAATGTGCTTTGGCTTAGCTGATTTCGAAGACGGTTTTTAACTATTTTTAATTTTGAAAAAAATCTTTCAACGCAAGCTACACTCAAAGGAAATATAAGGAGTAACTTAGTCAAAAACATACAATTAGCATAAACACTTATCAAAACAGGGTCATTATTTACTATCTTTTGATCTTTTTCTTTCGATATACGTATATCGAAACTGTTTTCCCATTCTCGGCGTTTATTAAATAACATAATTTTGAAACTTTCAAATTCAGTTTTTGTCTCAGTTTCTGAGATATCTGGAACTTGAACGTGTAATGCTCCAAATTTGTTACTGCTTTTTGGTTTGCCATAGTGAGCTATAAGTTGCTCTAAGCTTTCTTCACCATAACTAGAAAGTTGGCTGAGTGTTTTAGGCAATCGTCTTGGGTCAAAAATCGAAAGCGATTGCCAAAATTCCATTTGCGCGAAAGTGTTTTTTAGTTCACTTTTAAAACTATTTACAAAAGATCTAAAAATGTTTAACTCAAACTCACTTAGGTCAAAGTTTTTATTTTTTTTTATCGGCTTGTGGCTGGTAACGAAAAAATTATTTCATCAGTCGCTGATTTCATTTCAATAAAATTTTTTTCCGTGAAATACTTTCGTCAAGTACCCGAAACTAAATCATTTAAACTATGATTTGCTTGATTGACATAAGTTGGAATGTCGCTGAGACTAATTCCTACTTGTGAACTTTGTAGTGCTAGCACAAGTGGGCGAATCGCTTCAAACACATCTAAGAGCATTAATATTGTTGCAATGTTAGATTGTGAACTCGCTTGTATAAATAGCCCGAGTGCTTTTGTTTCTTTTCGTTCGGTGTAACATGTTGACAAAGCTTGAAATTGGTTTATAACCTTTGAACACAACTAAACAAGCTCAATCGTGTGCAATCCAACGAGTTACACTTGGACACACTGGAACTATGGATTCTAGTTCTCCATAGATTTCGGAGCATTCTTGCAACAAATGCATGGCTAGTGTGTGGTATTTAAAAAACTTCCATATGTTAAGTAAAAAAATATCTACCTCCATAATAGTAGGAAAGTCTTTCAAAATATGTTTAAAACATAATGCAAGTTTGTGACTTGTACACCCAATCCAAACACACAGTGGCACAGCATCTTCAATGTAAGTTTTTAAACCTCCTTCTACACCAGAATTGACGCTTGTTGTGTCCATACAAGCAAAGCGAGCATTTTTAAATGAGATATTATTAGCTCTAAAAAAATTTTGAATAACATCAAAAACATTTGGAGTTGATAGACTCGAACCGGTGAGCTTACTTAAAGGAACTATCCCTATAAAATGTTCTTTAACAATGCCGTTGTGTTCGAAAGTGGCATGTATAGTTAACTGTTCAATCGAAGTAATGTCAGAAGTTTCATCCAAATAAAAAGAAAAACTCCCACCTTTTCTAAGTGACTGGAGTAAAGGATTTTTGACAAAATCAAAGATAATGTTTATATACTTCGCAATATATTTTGGAGACATATATGTTGCGTTTGCTGGGCCAGACAAAACGTGCGCCTTGACTTCCTTACAACCACACGCAGCAATAAGTTCAATAATGTCTGAAAAATTATGAGTGTGTGCCCAGTTTTTCCTGATTAACAAATGCGTGACTCTAAAGAAGGTTTTAATAACGAAGCGAGAGTTACTTGTTTTTAATGTTTCTTTTGCAAGAGTATTTTCACGCAGCATTTTCCAGATACTCGAGTCTTGCTTAGATATTTCATCAAAAGCTTGTTTATTTTTTAAAGCTATAGTATGCCTATGTGTATTTAAGTGATCTTTCGCATGCTCCGAGGGGTGATCTGCAAATTTGCCAGGGTTTTCAATAAATGCACGATTACTTTTTTTTCCAGGGGCAAACATTACAAAACCAACCATGTTTTGATGACGAATAAAAAAAATCGTGAAAAAACATCTCATACTTTTCTGTTGTTTTATTTCGACGGTCATTTTATTTCGAAAATTGTAAAAACTTATGTAAATGTAGTATTCTTTTTTTGTTTTACGCAAATAGTTTATAACATTTACAAACACAAATGATTTAACTTAATTAATAATAAAATGCTTACACTAAAATGCCATCAGGCTAGTTAACACTCTGATATATATATATATATATATATATATATATATATATATATATATATATATATATATATATATATATATATATATATACATATATATATTACCTTTAACCTTTTTTTTGTACGTTTTAAACATTATACTCTGCTTCTAAATTTATATACATATTATAAAAATTTATATTATATATATATATATATATATATATATATATATATATATGTATGTATGTATATATTATATATATATATATATTACCTTTAACTTTCTTTTTGTGTCTTTTTAAAACATCGCAAAACTTATCATTCTTAAGTAGAAATATCGCTCCTAAAACCTGCTCATGATGATAACAAATAGTCTTTATCTCTTCGTATGATGTAGTCTCGAGCAAGCCAGATCTCCAAATATAAGTATCTTGAAAATCCTTTTCTAGATTGCGAAAATCTTTTAATCCTTGTTTTCAAACAAAACATATTTTGTGACATTCATTATTTAAAACTTTTCCAAATTCACAAGATTCAATTTTATCAATATACTATTATTAATTATCCCTAAAAAAGATGCAAGAAAAATCCACAATTCATTCAATCTGTTCATGGGGTCAAGGTTGTTCAAGATTAGAAAATTTACATCATTCTAACTTTAATTTTACAACATTATTAACATTTCTAAACATTAAAAACTACTAAAAAAACAGAAACAGTCAGCAACATCTAAAAGAACGTTTCGATGTAGCCAAAACTGTTTCAGTTACAAAACTGTCAAATTACCACCTTTTTTTTTCCATTTAATTTATCAAAATACCTGTTTTTTAAGCAATAAATTTAAGTAGATTTGACCATGTTTTTTTATTTCTGTTTTAGAAAAGATCACTCTCCAATTCTTTGTAATAACAATAACTTAATTATTCAGAACAACTTCTAAAAAAAAAATCAAGCTACATCAGCATTTTTATGACTGAAATCGCCCCAGTAAAATTGTGGTAAATGTTTAAATTTTAGGTGTTATGTTTGTCTTTAAATATTTTAAGTTGTTTCATTGGATTCGTTGGCCCAAAATGTGTAAAGGTACAAATTTTCAGCTTTCCAACACACATATAACAGAAACTAGGACCAAAATCATTTTTAAAAAATGGCGGATTTTTGTTGGTTGGGGGTAAACTTAAAATAGCTATATCTTAGGAACCAATTGAAATTAGACGATAAAATTTTCAGGATGTTCATAATTGACTAAAATTTTTAAGTGGTTTAAAAATCAGCAAAATCTGAGACTTAAGGTTGCATTTTCAAAAAAAATTAAATGTTTCCACATGAAATCATCTATAACTAATTCTGAAAGCTCGCTTCTATCATCTCTTAAAATACCTGGTTTACTAATATAAGCTCTCCAAAATGTCAATGACTTATTAGCTGCCTTTTTTATAAGACAGCCTTTAACCTTATTTCACTCAAGTTGTAACAGTTGAACTGGGTTATAATTAAAAATTTATATTACTATATCATTTAATAAGATATAAATTGGCACCTTGTACCAATGTATATGTTATTTGTTTAACCTTGTTCATACTTTTGAAAATTTTTAGATGGCTCGTACTCAGAAAAATAAAGCAACAAGCTACCACTTAGGTATGCTGAAAGCCAAACTCGCAAAAATGAGACGTGAGCTAATTGAACCTAAAAGTGGTGGTGGTGGTGGAAAAGGGGAAGGTATTTATTAATTGTCATATATAATTATGCATGCACCCATAAGGTTTTTTGTCTACATGTTCTTTTATATACAATAGTGTATGATATTTGCAATTGAAAGTTTTTCTTAGTTGTCTACTTTTTATTTAAATTTTTTATTGTACATTCTTTTCGAAAAAATGTTATAATAACATAACATTTTACTTTTTTAGGTTTTGATGTTGCTAAAACAGGAGACTCAAGAATTGGGTTTGTTGGTTTTCCGTCTGTTGGCAAATCGACTTTGCTTTCGAATTTAGCTGGTGTGTATTCTGAAGTAGCCTCTTATGAGTTTACTACTTTAACTACTGTCCCAGGTATATTTTTGTTTTGATATTTAATTTATTTTTTCTCTCTATATATTTCTATATATTTCTATATATTATTGTTATATACACACTATGGAAATAAAAATTAAATTTTAATGCTATAAAACGTTTTGCAAAAGAAAATTTCTCAAAATGGCAAGAGTGTATAAACGTTGTTTAGGCACTTTAAAATATGAAAACATTACAGATGAGCAGGCTGAAAACATTACAGATATTGGCAGGCTGCCAAGTTTTATTTTTTTTTATTTTTTCAGTTTTCAGCTTTTTAATGGTCTTTTTTATTAATGTATTTTGAATTGTGAAAAATGCAATTAAATATGAAAAAATGACAAAAAAACTTCAAGAAAAAGAAAAAAAAAGTTAATATAAAAGACTCACAAAAAATGAAAAAAATTTTAACTTGACAGCCTGCTATTAGAGAAATAACAACCAAAATAATAAGTCTAAGGTATGCATTCGATTACTTTGGCATATCAATAGCAACTTTTTCATGAAAACTAAAAAAATAGGTTGGTACTAAAGTTTATATTGGACGCTTTTTCTCTATAACTCCAGAGAAGGAACAAATGTTCATCAGCTTTTTGTACAAAATATCTAAATTTGGTTACTGATGTTCAACGAAAAAAACTAGACAAGTTAGAGTTCTTCGAGCACTTAGGAATAGTCACAGGAAAAGGATGAGACTTATTTGAATGATAAGTAACAGGAGAATGTATTTTAGTAGATGGCACAAGAGATGCTAGCTCTTTAGAACAGTGCCCAATATAGTATTTGTAGAAAAGAGAATGAGAAGCAACATGACGATGTGATAATGGTTGGAGGTTGGCTGCCAGAGCAGCTCCAACTATGTTTTCAATGCCTTTTTGCACTTTGTCTAAAAGAAAAAGGACATCATTGGAAGATTCACCCTAGATATAACAAAAGCATTTCATACAAGAATGGATTTGAGATTTATAGAGATAAAGAATAGAATCCGGAGTAAGAAAGTGTTGAGCACGACAAAGAGATGCAACCTTAGCAGATGCTAATTTTGCATGGATTTGATATACGGTTTCCAAGAAAGATCAGAAATATGAGTTAATCCTAGAAGATGAAGGGTAGATGACTCATCGAGTACATTACCGTTCATAAATATAGAAAGATCTGAATTATTGCAATAACGATTGGCTTTTCATTAACATTTGTCAGCAGGAAGACGAAAGATCTCTACCCAAGGGCCATCACAGAAAAAATCCCAGTCAGCTTTAAGGTAGTTGTAAGAGAGAGGGCTTGGTCAATTTGATCAGAAATAACATCAAAAAGAGTGCAGTCTTGAGATGAAGGAAAGCAATATAGAACAAAAAGAAAGATAATAGAGTGAAGTAGTGCTAAACAAAAGCACATAAAAGAATAGTCTGTGGATTCAAACCTAGTTTCCTGACAAATGGGTGAGTTCTTATGAATGTCTTTTTTTTTTTTTTTTAGGTGCTCCCAGAATTCCTTACGGTCTTATCACGGAGCACCGCGGGAGAGCATTTAACTAGAAGTACATGCCTCCTTCTTTACCAATGTCGCTTATTGGGCTAGAGTCAGCGTCGAACCCGGGACCTCTGAGCCAGAACTCTAACCACTGCGCCACGGCTGCTCGCAAATGTAAATGCCTAGGCCAAGCATATGACTATTGGAGTCTTTACAAATTAAAGGAAGATAACCATCAACACTAAAATCACAAAATGAAACAGCTGAACTCAAATTAGTCTTAAAAAGCAAGTAGGTCTGGTTAATTTTGCAAGAGATAAAACTCAACAAAAGAAAAGTTACTTTGAAGACCAAATATATTAGTGAATGATAGGTTTAGAGAACTTGGTGATGATGATTTTTTGTATTTAATGGTTTTTGGTACTTTATTCATTTTTAAATTAGTTAAAGAACTTGACTCAAAGCATAGATAGTACTCAGTACACTATTTAATAGCCCAATTCCAGCTGTTGATGGAATCAGCCTCTCTGAGAGCTACCACAGAATTCAAGATATCTGACTACCAGCTGGCCTCAGAACCATAAAACTGAGTTTTAGAGCTGTACCCTCATTAGGAGATAATAGAATGTGTTGCTTAGTCATAAAAACAGAGACACAAGCAAAACCCATGCATTGAGTCAAGAAGATCCAGGTTGTACTGGGTTACATGTTACCAGCAGCTGGATAACTTGACCTTTTGTGGTGTACAAAGTAGGCTGTCTTATTTAAATATATTGTTATGTTTCTGTTATTGTATTTATTTATTAGTACATTGATATTCTTTATGAAATTTGAAATACAAAAAACATAGTTGTTTTTAAATAATTTTTGGTTTTACTTTTATAATTTTGTCTTTGTTAAGGATTTGTATTAGAAAACAGGTTTTCATTATAAGTTAAATCAGCCTTCAGCTCTTTTGGCGTTTTGCATGATATCAAGGCTTTTTATTATAGAAGATTGTGTCTCAGTTTAATCAACAAATGCCTGAAGGGGAGCATGAAAAATTTATTGACCAATCTTTTATTAATTTCTTGACTAAGAAGTTATGATATGCCAGTAATTCAAAGAACAAGAAAGAAATCACAAATCCAAACAAGAAAAGGAATAACAACTGTAAGATTTGGAGCCTAAAAATAGGGAGGTAAAACTTTTGTTAACAGTGGTACTACAAATAGAAAAACTCTAAGAAAGAAATTTAAATAGGAACAATCAGAAACAAAAGGCTGACTTCAGATGTTGAAGAAGTTAATCAAGCTCTGAAGAGGAACAGCATCGCAGTTCAGATACTGCACTATCAGCAACAATTAATAAAGTCATTTCCACAAAAGATGACAGCTCTAGTGATAAAGAAAATTTTGCTAATGAATACAAAGCACATTACAGTTTTTAAAAAAATGATACTACAAATAATAACACACTAGCATTTCCAATACAGCTTCATAATTATGTTACAGTTGAATATGGCAACAAAATTTATCCTTGTTGTGTTGTAAGCTTTCAGAATGATGGAGGAACAGTAACAGTGATGCGTTCCACTAAGAATGAATGAAATGGCTAACAAAGTAAGATCAAGAAGAAAATTGATTCACTGTCATTTACATTTAATGTAAAAATTCAATTTGTATATCATTACATACAAAATTCTGTAAGTGTAAACATGAGTAGGTTAAGTTTAGTTTGTAGGTTGTATATGGAATGATCATTTATAATATATGTATAATATTTTAACAGTTATAAGTCTTTTTTGCTTAAACTGTTTTGTTTTTTATGTTAAAAAGCGGCAAGAAGTGGAAAAAACTAAAAAATAATTTTTCGCATCTCACCCACATTCCCCTAAAACAGTTTTTGGGAGCTATTTACGGTTCTTGCAAAAGTATAGGTTTTTTTCTCAAAGGTATAAATTATCTTTGTAACTAAAATGAAAAACACAAAGTCTTTTTTATTAAAAAAAAATAAATTAATTGCATAACAAACTGCAATGCCTTTTTAAAAGGCAAGCGTATTGCAAAAAAAAAATTACAAAAGAGCAACAATGCAAATGTTTTTGATTAGATTGGACTAACTGATAAATATAAAATTATTACACTCTAAATTATATTAACAAAATATAAAATTGTTTAATTTATAAAAAATAAAATTACTACACTCTTGGTTATTGCATAATTTTTTTTATTTCATGTAATAAATTATATATTTTATATTAATTACTTTAATATATTATTCACTTTTATTGTGGAATGTTGCTAATAAATAAATGGATAGTTTGTGTGAAAACCTAAAGACAACGCTCGTCTTAAGGATTTTCTCATTGTACAATAAATGATGTTTGTTGAGTAAATATTCTTGTAACATTAACATTACAAACATGCTTGTAGCAAGTATAAAACTGAATTTTGTATTTAAAAAGCAATTCTTTATATGAATAAACAAATAGCTTGTGCAAAAACCAAAAGCTCTTGTAAGAAACAGTTTAGTGGAGCAGCTTGCATGGCTCGCCATGTTTGTTTTAGGAGAGCTTTTCTCCGCTCTTGCTTTGTTTGTTTTTTTCTTTCTACAAATCAAGTACACATTTGATTGTTTTTTTCTTTCTACAAATCAAGTACACATTTGATTGTTTTTTTTCTTTCTACAAATCAAGTACACATTTGATTGTTTTTTTTCTTTCTACAAATCAAGTACACGTTTGTTTGTTGTTTTTTTTTCTGTCTGCAAATTAAGTACATGTTTTTTTTTTCTTTCTTTCTACAAATCAAGTACACAATTGTTTCAAGCGAATGGGCTAGTACTAGCAAGTTTCTTAATTTAAGGGGTTTTTTTTTCTAAATCAAATTCTAAAATTTTCCTAACAGTTTTCTAAGGTTCAAAGTTTGAACAGAATTCCATTCAGTTGCATGTGGTAATAAAATTTAAACTGTTTTTCTGCATAATAGTTAAAATAGCTATTGCTTTGTTTTAACTTGGTGTTACAAAGGTAGTTTCCCCATATAGCTATTGCTTTGTTTTAACTTGGTGTTATATAGGTAGTTTCCCCATATAGCTATTGCTTTGTTTTAACTTGGTGTTATATAGTTTCCTCATATAGCTGTGTTATAAGCATTTTTAAGTCCTTAAAAAATTTGGAAATGTCTGAAGCAACTAAAATAAACAGCTTCTCAATGCACTTTGTTGGCAAATAAAGCAAGTAATACTGTCAACTACAAGCATTTTTTGGTGTAAAACCAAACAATTTCTTATTTTCTGGGGTTGAACTTTATATCTTCCTAACTTTTTTACAGTGTTTCCTGTTGTTCAAAGGTGTTTATTATTTTTTAATAATTATTAAAAGTATATTTCATCATTAACTTATTTAAATAATTAAAATAAAAAATCATTAACTTATTTATATAACTAAAATATAAAAATAATTAAAAGTATATATCATCATTAACTTATTTAAAAATGGTTAAACATTGTTTGTTTTTTCAAAAAAAGTTATATTAATTATACCACTCTAGTATGTGAATTCGATAAAAATCTTCACATTGAAACAATTTTTGTAAGCTAGTGTCTACAGACAGTGGAAAAACAACTAAGTAACTTTGCCCACTTGATATCTAATATTTAAATTATTGTTATCGTTGTTATTATTGTTACTATAATTATTATTGTTATTATTACTATTAATGTTCAAGTTGTAACATTCAGAGTTAACTACTTTGTATTTTTATTTTGTATATTATTTATTTTTGTATAAAAAATGACAATGATTATTATGATAATCATAATCATTATCATTTTTTAATTAAAATTTTATTTAATTAAAAATAATTAAAATAATTTTGTCTAGGTGTTATAAGATACAAAGGAGCAAAAATTCAGGTATGAATAATTTCTTTTACTATGCTGTTAAATTTATTTTTTTTTAAATCAAATATGTTTTAAAATTTAATAATTAAAAAATATAATATTAACAATTTAAAAATTTAATAGTTTGATGGTGAAGATTTTTAAGAAACGCAACATGCAAATAAAAACAAACAACAAATAAATCTTGGTTAAACTAACATTTTGTGTTATTTTGACCAGAATATATAACCGTAACATGACTAATTTATGATCACCCTAACATGACTAATTTATGATTGTTTTAACTTGATTAGTTTAAAAATACATGCTATTCAAGCTTGGTGTCCTTACTTAAGACAAAAAATATTTGTATTCAAAAAAATTTTAAAGCAATTCTGGTACAAAGGTCCAAACTGTATAACATATTTTTATTTGTCAGCTATTTTTGCTTTAGCCAAATATCTATAACCATGAATTATACCTTTATACTATAAGTTTATTTTATGCTAAATTGAGCCGTTATACTAGAAGTTTACTTTAATTACTAGATGAACCATGATACAGTTGTTTTTTTTTGATAAGTTATGGTAAAATAGTAATTCGTTACTTATTTCATAATTTTAAAATAAAACTTAATACGTAAAAAAGTAATTCGTTACTTATTATGAATTAATTAAGTATTATAAGTAATTTGTTGCCTATTGAATATTTTATTCTTATTAATAATGTAAAAACAAAAAATGTTCTCTTTTACAATCATTACATTAACAAAATATAGACATGTAGTAAAAGTATACAAACTGTACGAATGTTAAGTAAAGTATAGACATATAGTGCAAGTATACAAACTGTACAAATTTTAAGTAAAGTATAGACATATAGTGCAAGTATACAAACTGTACAAATGTTAAGTAAAGTATAGACATATAGTGCAAGTATACAAACTGTACAAATGTTAAGTAAAGTATAGACATATAGTGCAAGTATACAAACTGTACAAATGTTAAGTAAAGTATAGACATATAGTGCAAGTATACAAACTGTACAAATGTTAAGTAAAGTATAGACATATAGTGCAAGTATACAAACTGTACAAATGTTAAGTAAAGTATAGACATATAGTGCAAGTATACAAACTGTACAAATGTTAAGTAAAGTATAGACATATAGTGCAAGTATACAGTATACTGTACATAGAATATAAAAAGTATACTGTATATAAAAATGACACTGTAAAAATCAGGTTTAATGTCAATGTCAGTTCTGATAAGTGGGCTATAATTATGATTTTTTGAAACTTTTTAAATGTGACTCATTTTGAAAATTGAGTTATAATGGATTTATTTAAGTTCAGTAAATTTTTGTAGTCTGCTTATCATAAATATACTTCATATTACAGAAGAAAATCTGAAACATCAAGCCAAATAAAAAATAATATTATTTGCTGATTTCTAAAAAGTGCATATACAATAGGGGCTTGGAGATCAATCAGCGTTTATATTTTTTACCCGTACAAAATTTTACTCACAGATGCAATAAAATGTATATTATCATACACTGAATTGATTTTAAAGTTTGAATGCAATATAAATTGTTATGATTGATTCGCAAGTGTCAACAGTGTTTTAAAGCAGATACTTCCTTCCTGGATTTAAAACTGTTTTGCAATGTTAAGGAAATCTTAACAAAGAGGTACTGATAGAAGTGATGCACAAATTACAACAATTGCTGACTTCAAGTAATATTGTGTGAAGCTCTCAACATGTTAAGTTTTACTTTTAAAAAATATATAAATTTATCAGTTTAACCCAATATCTAATAATACTGGCAATAATTTTATATATTAATTCTAATAATTTTAAATTTTAATTTCTTTTCTTTTTATATTTAGGTTTATTTACAATAAACCTTTTGAGTCGCTTTCGAAAAGATTCCCGTTCAGCTGCATTTAACCTCATTTTAAATGATTGTGTTACAAATAATAAAGTTTATATTTTATAGAACATATATGCCTATGCATAAAACCACCAAAAAAAAAATTTATGTTCAAATTAAATTCAGATTTGTCCAATAACTTCCACATCACCTGTTATTTGGAGGCTACAATGTTATTAGTTTGGCACACAATCTCACTTAATAAATATTACTATTTGTTAAGCAAGTTTATGTGCTAAACTAGTAATATTCTAGCCCCTAAATAGTTTAACCATAATATTCTAGCCCCTAAATAGTTTAACCATAATATTCTAGCCCCTAAAAATAGTTTAGTTGTAATAGTTTAGCAATAATATTACTACTATACTTATAATATTGCTAATCTATCAGTATTACAAATTCTTAACGAATAGTACTGTTCACTTAACAAATAGTACTATTTGTCAAAATATCAGAAATGTAAAATTGTGTTAAACAACTAGTTGGTTCAAAATTAGTTTTGGTTGACAAGTTTAAGTAACTAGGTTGGTAATTGAAAATAATTTATTACAATTAAAAAAAATTTTTGTTACTATTTAAAAAAAATGTTATTTGTTTAATGAATATTACTATTCATTAAACTTCATTTAACAAATATTATATAAACTATTATTATATAAATATTATATATTATATATATATTATATAAACTATTATTATATAAATATTATATATTATATATATATTATATAAACTATTATTATATAAATATTATATATTATATATATATTATATAAACTATTATTATATAAATATTATATATTATATATATATTATATAAACTATTATTATATAAATATTATATATTATATATATATTATATAAACTATTATTATATAAATATTATATATTATATATATATTATATAAACTATTATTATATAAATATTATATATTATATATATATTATATAAACTATTATTATATAAATATTATATATTATATATATATTATATAAACTATTATTATATAAATATTATATATTATATATATATTATATAAACTATTATTATATAAATATTATATATTATATATATATTATATAAACTATTTGTTAAAAAATGAATAGTTCTATTCATTAAACTTTGGCACCAAAGTTAAACAAATAGCTATTTGCTATTCGCTTAATGAAAGCACTATTCACCAGTGCTTAAATACAACAATTGCATTTTATTTGTAGATAGAACAGTAGCATCTTAAAACTCTTTTTTTTTTAAATTAACTAAACTGTTAACATGGTATAAATTTAATTATAAAGTTTAAAGTTATGCTTTATACAATTACTGTAGTTATTATTATTACAGTTGCTTGATTTACCTGGAATAATTGAAGGAGCAAAAGATGGAAAGGGGCGTGGAAAACAAGTAATTTCAGGTAAAAGATTTTATGTTTTCAATTTTTAATTGGTTTTAATTTTTAATTCCAAGTTCTTGTGTCACATAAATCATTATTTTTTCAATTTATATTTATATCGCTATTGTTTATTTCTTATATTTAAGTACAAAAATAAATAAAAATTTAACAGATTAATAAAAATAAAATTTAAAAGATATATTGGACCAAAATGGTTTTTTTGTTGCTTATTTATTTGTGAAGATTTTACAATTTAATCACTTTTTACCTTTTTTTGTGTAACAGTTTTTATTAATTTTAATAATATGGAAAAAAAAAATTTTAATTTTTTTTTAATTTTTTTAAAGCTTTTATTCAATAAAAATTATCAAAACTGTTTAAATTTAAAAGCAATTAGTTGTTTCTATAAATTTAATATTTAAAAATAATTTAAAGCATGAAAAAGTATTTTTAGCTTGTAAAATCATATTTGTAAGTAATGTGTTTTTTTAGTTGCTCGAACTTGTAACTTGATCCTATTGGTTCTTGATGTGCTAAAACCCTTGCATCACAAGAAGATTATAGAAAAAGAAATGGAAGGTTTTGGCATCAGGTAATAAAAGTATGAAAAGATTTATATAAATAAAAAGTTTTTAATTGTTCATACATTATTAGAAATCTCAGCAGCAAAGTCTACTGAATGTTGTGTTTAAGTGAGTTTTCCTTATTGACTACTTATTGTTACTCTGTTGATTGGTTTGTATTAATAAATTTTTATTCACAATATAAAAAAAATTTCATTCACATTATTACAAAATTTCACACACATTATTAAAAAATACAAGTATTTTACTCCAACTGTGGCTATAGAGTATATACTATAATAAATGTTTAACATATGCCTTTGTTTGACAGATAATACAAAAAGCTTTTCTAAAATAAAAATAATAAAAAGAAAAAGTCAAGCTTATGTAAAAATGTAAATTTTAACTATTACATAATCTGATAGCATGCCAATTTTTTCTTTATGTTATTTCTTAATTTTTAAGTATGTTATTGTTATGTCAAAGCAATAACAACAGTTATCTCTAGAAAACACATTTTTATGTTAGTTCATGTTTGTGTTATTTTAGCTTAATTGCATAATATTTAAAAGAGTTCTAACAATTTCTTATATTTAAATATCATGATCAATTAAATTGAGCCAATACGCAATCACAACAAACAACTAGACAATCCAACAAAACAAATAGTTACCTAACTAGACAATACCAAGGTGTTCTTATAAAACAAATTACAAGTTGATCTCATAAAACTTTAAAAATTAAAAATTATATGAGAAATTCAAAACTGACTAAAAATTTTACAAAACAGTCCAACAATTTAAGTCAAAAGATTTTGACTTAAATTGTTTTGTTTTTGCAAGAATTTGATGTGTGTCAACATGTCATTTGACAACAACAAAGTCAACGTGACATGTTTAGGTTAAATTAAGATTAAGTGAACTGTTTTTGATGTTTTTTAAATATTATAATATTTAAAGAGAAACTCTAACAACTTGTAGTTTTAAAATTTTATACTGTGTAAATGAATAAAATTATTTCAAGCCATTAAATGACAATTATACTAGGGCTTGTTTAACCTCTCTCCTCCTAAAACAGGACATAGTTTTCAAGTGAGTCCTAACTCATTAACACTGTTATTGATGCTTCTGAAGTTGTTATAGTTTTTTTTTAGAAACTATTAATGTTTAAGACTTTATAATTTGTTACTTCAAAAGTGTTTTTTAATTTGAAGTACAAATTACCTTAATTAAGTTGTTTTTGTAAACATTAAACAATTTTTTTTTAATATTTAAACTGTTAGGAATTAATTGAAGCAAATAAACAATATGTCAATTACATCACTAAACCTAACTGGACCTTTCTCAATGAAATCTTAATGAACCATACCTTAGCAGTCAGATGCTAAGCTCCATTATTCTCAGTTCACTAAATCTTGTATCTTTTCTCAGAAGTTAGGCTCTAGAGACTTTTAGAAAATCTTCAACAGCATTGTTAACAAAGGAAGGTCTAACATTCCATCTCTCATTCATGGGCCTGATCTTATTACCTCTCCCAAGGATAAGGCTGTACTGTTTGCAAAAAACTTTTCTTCTAATTCAACTCTTAAATCTTATGGCCATTCTCTTACTTCCATCCCCGTTAACCCATTGTTAGACATTCAAATCACTCCAGTTTCCGTTGCTAAAGTCAAATCTCGATTAAACTCTTTTAGGGCTTTTAGGGCTGGTCCAGACAACATTCCTGTTACAGTCTTACAATATTGTTCTCCTGAATTCTCTTCAATTTTCTCTAAACTGTTTAATAAGTGCTGGACTGAGTCTTGTTTTCCTGCCTGTTGGCAGGAAAACAAGACTTTCAAAAACTCTAGTGAACATTCTGACCCCTCCAATTATCATCCAATCAGTCTTTCTGTTATTAGCAAGGTCTTTGAGTCTTTGATAAACAAATTTCTTACATCCCATCTTGAGTCAAATAACTTGCTGTCATACAATCAATACGGTTTTCGATCCTCTCGCTTTACCGCTGGCTTGCTAACTGCTGTGACTGAAAGATTTTATGGTGCATTAGATAGAGGCTGAGAGGCTAGAGCTATTGCCCTTGACATATCTAAGGCTTTCGACAAAGTTTGGCATGTTGGTCTTCTATCCTTGGACCTATTTTGTTTCTTATCTACATTAATGATCTTCCCGACAACCTTAAAGTAGTTTTTTGCTGATGACTCAACTTTATACTCATGTCTTGACAAAAAGTCTTTTCTTTTCAATTACTTAGAACAGCCGATCTTGAATCTAATCTCACTTCTTTAACAGATTGGGGCTCACAGTGGCTTGTAAATTTTAACTCCAACAAAACTCAGTTATTTACTGCAAACAACTATCGCAATACTGTGGACATTCATATATTAATGAATGGTAACCCTCTTACTGAGTCCTCTTCTTTGCGTCTTCTTGGATTATCATTTACTACTGACCTTTCATGGAAACCATATATACAATCGATTGCTAAATTAGCATCTGCTAAGGTGCTTCTTTTTATCGTGCTCGCCATTTTCTCTCTCCTGATTCCATTCTCTCCCTCTACAAACCGCATATTTGTCCCTGTATGGAATACTGTTGTCATATTTGGGCCGGTTCTTCTAAAGATGCTCTTTCTCTTCTAGAAAAGGTCAAAAAACACATTGTAAACCTAGTTGGACTTGGTCTATCTGTAAAGCTTGAGCCTCTTTCCCATCATTGTAAAGTTGCATCTCTTTCTCTTTTTTACAGATACTATCATGGTCACTGCTTAAAAGAGATGACCTCTAGTTCCATCAACTAAAACTCATTCTTGTTTGACTCATCATTCATCAAAGTCTCATTCTTTTACTGTATCTTTCCCTGCATGCTCCAAAAACTTTTATTCATCTAGTTTTTTTCCCCGCTTTTTAACCCTTTGGAACTCTCTCCCATCTTCATGTTTTCCTGACTCATACAACCTTCAACTTTTTAAGTCTTCTGTCAACATTTGACACTATTTCCCATAGTGTACTTCTGAATAAGCTGTCATCTTACGGTGTATTAAAATCGGAGTTAGAATGGTTGAAAGACTATCTTATCAATCGAGATCAGGTAATCGAAGTTAATAGAAATAATAGGTCTCATAACTTTAAATCAAAATCAGGTGTTCCTCAGGGATCCATATTGGGCCCATTGCTATTTATTATTTATTTTAATGACTTTTGTGTTTGTTTAACTAATAGTAACGTTATTATGTACGCTGATGACACTGTTGTGTATTTCTCTGGGCGCTTAATGATGAATTGATTAATATGAATGATGATTTGATTAATGACTACTTCAGAGAAAATTAATTAATGACTACTTTAGTGATGAATTAATTAATGACTACTTTATTAAAATAGTTAAAATTAATTAATAATTGATGTGAAAAAGGGAAAAACTGAATGCATGCTTTTCGGTACATCTAAGTGACTCTTTAGTCACTTAGCTATTTTATTAAAATAGTTAAAATTAATTAATAATTGATGTGAAAAAGGGAAAAACTGAATGCATGCTTTTCGGTACATCTAAGCAAGAAACACTAGGACCATTGAATTATCATACTGTGACAAAATCATTAATTTTACAAAAACCTGGATGCATACTAGACCAATCACCAACTTTAAATGACTCTTTTGATACTCAATTAAAAAATAAAAATTAAAGTTGTTTTCAAAATTATGACCTTATTTAAGAGGTGCAAGCTTAAGAATTTACCAAATAATGGTTTTGCCTCTATTAACACTAAACAGTTTGATCAACTTAGACATGACCAAAACACAACTACCTTTTTTAAAATCAGTTGATACAAGGGTAAATAACATCATTAATAAAGGAAAATTTTGCGCAAAGCCTCAACCATCTATTGTAAATATTATAACAGCCAGGTCTTGCTTAATAACTAGGCAGTGTAATGATAAATTGATTTATTCTAATTTTAATTGCAACTTTATTGTAAATATTCAGAATGTTACCACTAGAAACCAAGGTCGCTCTATAAAGTTCCCAAAAGTCAAATTAGAATTTGGAAAAAAAGGATTTTATTTTAAGGATGCAATATACAATGGCCTTCCGACTTCAATTGGATCAGTTGACAATTACAGCTTGTTCAAAAAACTCATTAAAACTCATTATAAAATATAAAGTTTTTAATATTATAAAATATATTTATAACAGTATAAATTATAAACTTTTAATTTAATACTTTCTTTTTATAATGTTCATTTCTAATATTTAATATTTTATTATTTCTTTCAAGGTTTTTTATCTTTTTTAATGATTTTTTTTCTTCAATATACAAATCTCAAGCCATTTGTTTTCAAAGCGCAATGTCTGAAACAAAAAATATTTCATCTTGAGCTATAAATACCCTGGTACCTAGATCATACACTAAAAAATTTATTTTAGCAATACTTATAAAAAAGGTGTGGTAGATTAAGATGACTAAGGAAGATATTTTTTAACACCTCTTGCAGCCAAAAATCTGGTTGTTGCATGAGTTATTTGTTAACACCTCTTGCAACAGAAAATCTGGTTGTTTCATGAGTGCAGTTCTTAATTATTTTTAATATTATAAAATATATTTATAACAATATAAATTATAAACTTTTAATTTAATACTTTCTTTTTATAATGTTCATTTCTAATATTTAATATTTTAATACTTCTTTCAAGATTTTTTATCTTTTTAAATGATTTTTTTTCTTCAATATTTTTTACTTTTTTTGTTGCTCTTATTGTTAATTGTTTGTTGATTTTACCGGGCATTTATGGAAAGCAGTATTTAATATTGATAAGCCTATCCTGTATAAATAATCATGAATAATAATTGTAATAGCTGTTTTCTTGCTCTATAACTCTTTTCTTTTTTTCTAGCAACTCCCAACTTAATAGTGGTTGCTTGCAGCCTTGTTGGGAGTGAATCAGAATTTAAAGAAAAACCAATAACCTTAAATGTAAAATATGTAAATATATCTTTAGATATTGACTTAACAAAAAACTTAAGAAAACTGTTATCATTTATTTTTAAAAAACCCAGCATATGTAAATATATCTTTAGATATTGACTTAACAAAAAACTTAAGAAAACTGTTATCATTAATTTTTAAAAAACCCAGCATCATCAGCTGTAAGATTTTTTTTTAAAAACTACATTTTATTTTCTCCTTAAGGCCGAGCTAAAGAAATGTTTTTTTAAAATAAGTTCTAAATCAAGCTAGATGTTAATAAATCAAGCTAGATGTTAATTAATCAAACTAAATTTAAAAAAATCAAAATAGGTGTTAATAAATCAAAATATATATTAAGTGACAAATTTTACAATCAACGATCACAATTTGAATTGAGTAAAGAATCATTCATTGAGGTAGATTGCTTGCAAAATAAAAGTCAATAATACTTGATTATTTTATTGAATATTATTTGAAAATCAGAACTTTAATATCACTTATTCATGTCTAATGAA
>NC_088929.1:14260000-14270000 GCF_038396675.1 Hydra vulgaris
TATATTCTCCAAAAATCTCATACAAGTACATGGTGAACTGTTCTTTACCAGGAAAATAATCAAACTGTGCAAGCATGTATTCTTTGTTTCTTACTGAACAAACACTTTTTAAAAGTAGATCATTATACGCTTTATCAATATTTAAGCTATTCACTAGCAGTATGGCATTTTGATGATAAGAACAAACAGAATGTGTAACACTTGTAACTATGTTTACTTATTGTAACTGCATCAAGATTTTCCAAAAATAATTGTATTTTATAAACTTTGTCTGAACATTTAAAAAGGTCTGAAACTTTATTTTGTTATGCTTTCGAAAAAAAAATTAAAAAATTCTATATAATAATAAAATATTTAAAATTACAGCTACTTACTAGTGATTTTCTTTATATGTATTATATGTATTAAATGGATCGCAACAAGTTTTCTGCCACATAAGATACATTTTCAAGTATTTTTTTTGAAAATGTTATAGCACAAAGAATAAATGTTTTTTCTTTATTGATTAAAGTTTCAATAACATTTTATTGGCCTTTGCATGCTTTTTTTGTGATTAAGCCATTTGAACACATCTTAATAAAATAATTTACTTGGTACGAGTCATAAGAAGAAAGTAATTCTTAAAGCAAATAATTAAATTCATTTTTCTTACTTAATTTTTAGTATAAAAAAAAGTTTTTAATGTAAAAATAGTTCAAACTTTTTTAGGTTCCTTCTTTAGTATGATGTTTTACACTGGTAGATATTGTTAATTTCTATTTATATATATCAAATTGTTAGTTTTTTGTAATTCCAATAAAGTTTTACTTATTATGGTTCTATAATTGAACATTTTATAAACTATACAATTGCCAAAATTTAATAAACAAATACACATCAGTATCACACTTGATCATTTTTTTATAAACAAACGGAACAGGATTTGTTTTTCAATAGTTAAGATCATTAATTTTCTTGTAAGACTTCCTTAAAAATAAAATAATTTTTTTTTTCTCCTAATGAGTTCATAAACTAAATTTAATACTCAATCAGAATTTTATTATCAGGTTTTTTAAAACTTATTGAAAAAGTGACATATATTTCAAATTTTAGTTCTATATGTTTCTATTGTTTTTCAAGATTATAAATAACTAAAAATATTATAATTTATCATATAAACTAGTTATTAATTTTTAAGTATTTTCCCTCCATAATTCAGTATTTTCCCTCCATATTTCAGTATTTTTTCCTCCATATTTCAGTATTTTCCCTCCATATTTCAATATTTTCCCTCCATATTTCAGCATTTTCCCTCCATATTTCAGCATTTTCCCTCCATATTTCAGCATTCTAAGTACATTTATTGATTTTGCATCAAATAAGCATTATAAATGTTTTCATTGTTATTTCTCTCTTCTTTTTTTTTAAAAGAAAGTGTCTCTAAGAAATCATTCCTTTTTTATGTGTACGCCTCAATTGAAGTTTTAGTAATTGTTTTTACACGTTGCTAAACAATTTGCTTGTCATATGCCCAACTTTAAGAGGAAAAAAATTTAATAGAAAATAAGTTAAGTTAAAAACTGCTTAATTTAAGAAGTTGTCAAAGAGGTCTAAGGTTGAGTTGTCAGAGAGCTATTTAAGAAGTTGTCAGAGAGGTCTAAGGTTGAGTTGTCGAAAAGGTATTTAAGTTGTCAGAGAGGTATTTAAACTCATAAACTGACAAATTGCATAATAGCCAAGTTCAAAATAGAGTCTTGGTTTTTAAGATGAGCTTGTTTCTAATATTAATAGCTAACTTTTATTTTTTATTTGTTTGAACACATAAATATTTGTAAAATACACTCATAATAAATCAAGATGATTTAAACAACACGCGTATTCTGCCAACTTTGCTTTCAACAGGTATTAGTAGATTTATAGCTAAGTTTTATAAATGTAAGTGTATTCTTTCATTTTTATACTCTTACACATTAAAGTAGCTTCGTTTTGTGGTGTTTTTTTTTGTGGTTGGAGAAATGCATAAATTGCTTTTGTTGAAAAAAATTTAAAAAGCTGTGTTCCTTTGAAGCAATCAAAACAAACAATTCAAAGGTGCATATCATTCAAAGAAATCAATTACCCAGAGTTTTTCAAACAAACAAAGATACCCCCATCAATGAAGTAAACCCTGATGAAAAGAAATAAGTTAAAGGTTTAAAAACATTACTTACACAATCCTTTACTTTCTTAAGTGTTTGTGTGTTTATTTTTCGTGTTTTTTTAATGTTATTGACCTTAAATCAAGTCATCGCTCATCATCTGTAAAGATTCTTGCAAAAAAAAATTACATTTTTTCATATCTTTATTAAAAAATATTCGCAATAAATATAAAACTTAGATTTTTAACAGTAAGGTGCAATTATTCTAATAATTTCTTGATATTTGGAGAAATATCAAAATTTGGAGAAATAACAAAAAAATAATTTCTTTATATTTGGAGAAAATAATATTTATTTTAGTGGTGATACTATTTTTGAAGTGTGACTCTCAAATTTTTTTCTTAAATAAAAAATATAAATTTATAAAATATAAAAATTTTGTTCTATAAATATGGACCATACAGACTCGGCAAATTCGATTGTGCATTTTAAATCAAGTAATTTGTCAATTTTTCAACAACCCACTTCTTTTTTTTTTTAGCTGCACATATATATTAAGTTGTTAACTGCACAGTTTTGTTTACTAACTACTTATATTATCTTTTCTACACTAACCATTTTTATACTTATTCTTTATATGTTTGTTTTTGTTATTTTTTGTTTTTGTTATTCACCTCCTCAAGGCCGAGAAGGCCACTACAGACGAGGAGGTTACTTAATAGTGGTTATAACCCTCTCTCAACTCTATAACTCCGAAACACGAACCTTGACGAACAAGGCCGCTGCGCGGAGAAACAGTTGAGCGCGGTACTACCAGGGACGTGGTGGGGATCGAACTCGGAACCTCTCGCTTATGAAGCGAGCGCTTTACCACTACACCACTACCGCATTATATGGTCACTTTCAATTTTTTTAATAAACAGTACAAAAATTATTCATTTAAAAATCTAGTTTTTAGGTTAACAGATAAAATTTCTTACTTAAAAACTACTTATAACAAACGCAGGGAGAAGGAACCCCTTTTTTTTTTGTGCTAATTTCCACGGACTTAGAGCTTATTAGAAACCTGACCTTGTTTATTTATTTCTCAAGAAAAAGTTTAAATGTAATATATTCCAATTTTTGAAAAGAGAATTGTCTCTTTAATTTCTTGAATGCACAGATTTTCCAATTAGTTACATAAAAAATTTAATAACATAAATCTTAATATCTCAAACACAAATGACAATTGCATGACATTTCTCGCGGTAATTTTCGAAATTTATAATTGTAATAGTTTAGACCCTCATATTAAAAACCCCTCCCCTTACCTTAATTTGACAGCTGAGAATAGTTATTTTAATTTAAAAAAATTTTAAATCAGGAGTTTTTACCAAAAAAATAAAATGCAAAATAAAATATTTTATTTATTTATTTATTTATGTAACTATATACATATCTATTTCCAATTAGCAAAATATCAATTATTAAGGAAAAGGAACAATATATAACTTTTTTAAATTTAAAAAAAAACATAAATTGTTTAGAAAAAGAAACAAAATACATTTTTCCACAAAATTTATTTACTAACAAAACATAACAAATTTTTATTTATAAAAAAGAACAAAGAGTATCTTTTTAAATAAAACATTGTTTAACGAAAAAAAGATTTATTATCTAGAATTACTATATATGTACAAAATAACAAACCAAATTATGAAAAGAAAAATACATATTTACAAAATCATTTAACTACATCTACATATAGTAGACTGACAGAAACTACAGAAATACAAAATATAGATGTAGCACAATGTTTACCTACCACCCCCTCCCCTCATATTTTGCTTTTGTCACTCTCCTGATAAAAGGTGACTGAATTTTGCCAAAAAATTGGGCCCACACTCTAGTTCCTTATAGGATGCGGGCCCTCTATTTGTTCTGCAATATGTTGAATACAAGATAAATCTAAAGTGAAAAAAAGCGATTACAACGTGATAAAAGTAGTAAAGATATAACATGTAAACACTACAAATCAATTTACCTGTTGCTGTTGCATATGCAAATTATCATATAATATAATTAATA
This sequence comes from Hydra vulgaris, assembly GCF_038396675.1. NCBI lineage: Eukaryota > Metazoa > Cnidaria > Hydrozoa > Anthoathecata > Hydridae > Hydra > Hydra vulgaris. Next base: position 14,264,185 of record NC_088929.1, read on the forward strand.
TGTTTTAATTTTAAAACTGATTAAGCAGATATATGCATACTAATGAAGATATTAAAAAATTGCATTGTAGAGTATAAATTGTAAAAGAACATTATATAAGGCCATGTGCAAATAAACTCTATTTAAAACGCTAATCGGACTTGGAATACAGGTCATTATAACTGTGGCATCAAAAAGATTATAAATACATTAAAAAGCTTCCAATATTAATGCACAAAAACCATATCATGCACTTATATAGTAAGTACAACATTTGTATCATTTTATGAATGGAAAAGATTTTGCAAATTTTCATTAAAATAGATGAACATGTTCATTACTAGACATTACATTATTATCTAAAGCAGTGTTAAAAATAGTTAAAATCTGAAAGACACTTTTTTTTTTTTTTTTTTTTTTTTGTTATTTACCTCCTCAAGGCCAAGAAGGCCACCTGATGAGGAGGCTACTTAATAGTGGTTATAACCCTCTCTCAACTCTATAACTCCGAAACACGAACCTCGACGAACAAGGCCGCTGCGCGGAGAAACGAGTTGACTTATTGGAAAGAAAACATACTGTTACACAAATTAGTGAAAACATAATAATTAACAGTACAAACAAACTTTGTAATGTGACCAGAAAATAAAATTTTTCTTACTATAATTAAATTTTTTTTGTAAACTGTTAATGGTCATCATAGAGTAATTCCACGTCAAAACAACCAATTTTTTTTTTAAATGCAACCCTATGTCTTTTGATTTTTTTTATATTTTTACCATAGTTAGTACATTATAAAATAAGATAAATCCCAAAATTTCAAGGTCTTACTCCCAACGGTTCGTGAGTAATGGTTGTTTTAATTTTGGCTACTATTATTGTTTTGGTCATTTTCCGCCATTTTTAAATTTACATTTCTCCTTATAAAACCAAGTCTATAAACATTTGAGTTCTAAAAATAAGTGACTTAGTTAATTTCTAGGTGAGGAATTCGAATATATAAATAAAAAACTCATTTTATAATTAAAAAGTACCTAAATATCAATTATAAATGTTAAAATAATGGACACCTGCCCCAGTAAAATTTTTAGGTGTGCAGTAAATTTTTTAAGCCTAAAATTTCAAATTAGATCATTGTATGTTCGAAGAACATTGTGCGAAAAAATCATTTCTGCCAAATACATAGTTTAAAAATTAAATGAAAAATAATACAAAAAAAATACAAATATAGCATATTTCGCTTATCGTAGTATTCAAAATAAATAAAAATGCTGCATACTTGAATTGATATACAATTTTTTATAATATATCCATTAAAAACTATTGATTTACAAATATATACTTTTTAATTTTGTTAAAATCTTTTTTTGAAAGTTCATATTTGTCTGATATTATTTTTGGTGCACTTATTAATGTTATTACATTAATGAGTGCACCAAAATGTTATTGGTGATTGGTATCCAACAATAATCATTCCGTTTCGGCCAGATAAACTGTTCAGATGGACCGTGTGAATGCATAAACTTTATTTTTATATCATTATATTCTTCATCTTTTTCTTCAACTACTGCAATTCACCAAAACGAGTCATATGTACATGCGTAATATTTGTATTTCTGCATTAGCTCAAAATTTATTAAACTTAAATTTTGGTAACTTGATTTTTTAGTTATATTAATAGATTTTGGATTTATATTGTTACTAGTTTTTTAAATAACATAGATGTTTTCGAAACTGGTATGCAATGATGAAATCTTCGACTTCCTGGTATTGTTTTTCCCTTCTCAAGTCGTTTATTTTATGTAGCTCTAACATTAACCATAGTTCCTTTATCAATTTTAAATAACTCTATTGTGAGCGTTTTTTGAGTGCAAAGTTCAAACATTGCATCGATTGTTAGTATTTGATTTTTCTTTGGACGTTTTCTTGCTGTTGTTCGTTTTACTGTATCACCTATTGCATCACAAGAAGATTTGCCATGACTGGTTGCAAAAAATATCCATTCAGCTTTCAATAATAAATCTTCTGAGTGATGGCATAGATTTTGAAAATTTTTATACTGTCCTCCACATCCATCAGAAAAGTAATACAAGTTGAAAATTAAAGAAGGGTTTCTTTGATATAATTACATAAAATATATTTGAAATCAAATTACCTTTCTTTCTTTTTTTATGCACTTTATAAACATTACAACAATTGCCATTTTTCTTTTCAAATCTTTTTCCAAAGTAGTGAAAATGGTGATTACAAATGCTGAATAGTTCTTCACAAACACGCAACTCAGATCTCCATAAAATGTTTTGACGAGTATCAGTGTCTAGGTCATGTAGTAAAAAAATCTCTTTATTTCTAGAATATGAGGTTTTATGGCATTCTGACTTCAAAACTTTACCAATATCACATGAAATTATTTTGATAATGAATTTAAAAATGTTATACTTGCAAATTTAAGAAATGCATAAGTATTAATTACATTATTTATGTAGAACTAATCGCAACATTTAAATTAGATGATAAATCTAATTTAGATGTTAGATATAATTAGATGATAAATCTAATTTATAGATAAATTAGATGTCTGAATTCAGCAATTAAACTTTGATAATTGGAAAAGACAAGGAACCAAGGAACAAAAAGGAAACAAAAAATACATTGAAAAAACTTTCATAACTTGAGAACCACTTAGATTTAGATTTAGGAAGGAATTATCATTTTTTCCCAAAGTACTTTGGCGAAAATTGAAAAAAAATCAGAGAATTTAGGGTTGTATGGCCTGGTTGTTTTGAAATGGAATTACTCTTAGGAAAAGAAATGAAAATTGCACGTTTAATTCAGGAGCGGATTCACGATTTTTTGGTGTTTGAGTTAAATAACTTCCAGGTAAGTTCTATATTTGAATGTTCATACTTATGTCATTTAAAGATGTTTTGCAAAAATTTGCGCTGCAAAGAACTTGGGAACAACAATACCCTAAAAATTAGAAATTGAAAACGTGGGGGAAATTAATTTTTTGAAATATGAATTCTAATATCCTAAACTAGGTAGAAACTTCTTTAAGGTAATAAAATTTCATTGAAAAATAATGATTTGTTTAGAAATCATACCTAATTAAACAACCCCCTTCGTTTTGAGGGGGTTAAAAACTTTACATGGTACCTTCTGAATGCCAAATGATTTTTTGACAAAATTTTAAAAATATGTACAACTTTTAGTCTTATTAAAGTAAGTAATTTTTCTGTTTGGAAAAATCAATGCCCTTCACGTTTGGGCGGATGATTTCTACTTTTTAGGGTATTTTTGTTCCCAAGCTCTTCGCAGCGCAATTTTTCGCAAAACATCCTGAAATGACATAAGTATGAACATTCAAAGGTTTGGAGTATAGAACTTAGCTGGAAGTTATTTAACGCAAACACCAAAAAATCGTGGTCCGCCCCTGCAATTATATATACATTTTTAGTACAAAAGTAAAATATTTACAAAACTATGTATTTGGCATAAATGATTTTTTCACACAATGTTCTTCAAACATACAATGATCTAATTTGAAATTTTAGGCTTAAAAAATTTACCGCACACCTAAAAATTTTACAGTGGCAGGTGTCCATTATTTTAACATTAATAATTGATATTTAGGTACTTTTTAATTATAAAATGAGTTTTTTATTTATATATTTAAATTCCTCACCTTGAGATTATCTACGTCACTTATTTTTAGAATTCACACGTTTAAAGGCTTGGTTTTATAAAAAGAAATGTAAAATTAAAAATGGCGGAAAATGACCAAATCAATAATAGTAGCTAAAATTAAAACAACCATTACTCACGAACCGTTGGGAGTTAGACCTTGAAATTTTGGGATTTATCTTATTTTATAATGTACTAACTATGGTAAAATTATAAAAAAAATCCAAAGACATAGGGTTGCATGGCCTGGTTGTTTTGACATGGAATTACTCCATAGTAAACTTCAAATAGTTAAAATTTACTAAGTTAAAACCATATTTTAACAAATTTTATAAATTAAACTTATATTTTAACAGTGAACAAAGTAAACTATTGATAGTTTGTAGAACACCAAAAGAAATAAAACAATAATAAGTGTTTGTAATACATCATTTTACATGGTAGAGTCGAGTAAAAATCGACTCTACTATTTTAACTCTAGACTATAGAAATTAAAAAAAAAAAAAATCTAGTAAAAAATTTAAATATTTTAAAGTTTTTTAAATTTGTAAACAAAATGTAACAAAACTTTAAAATATTTAATTTAACAAATTTTAGTTTTGTTGTGACTTGGTCTTGTGTGCAAATAAAGACTTAAATAAAATTTAAAGTGACCAATAGGTGACTAAAAAGAAAAACCATAGGTGATAAAAGAAAGACTTACTGATGATGCCTTCATTGGAATTAACTATAATATTAAAACTCAACTTGCGCAACAAATCTTTGATAATAAATAATAAAATCATATAATATTTTCATACTATCAAATGAAACTTTTTCATTAAAAATATTGATTAAAAAAATCATAATGCATTTAAAATGTAACATACTTGGCAGCTTAATGTCATTATTATCTTCTAAAAAAATACAAACTACAACTTCACAACAACTTTGTAACTAATCTAACAAATTTTTGTTTTAAAACACTGCATAAGTGACTGTATAACTTCATAACATTAGGATGATTACAAACTATTAAACAAAAGTAAAGATAAATTATAAATTAAAACCTCCAACTTGTGATAAGCTGTGGCACTAATAAAAGTAAAAAAATTAAAGTATTGTTATTTGGTTTTAAACATTTTGAACAAAAATAATTGTTAAAATAGAAACAAACACAAAAAAAAAACATTTGTAAAGTTTATAAAAAGTTTGTAAAAGTAAAATAAACTTTATAAAATCTAACCTGTCCCCCTTTAAATATCACTACCAGACAATAACACTACTTAAGTTCATCATAATCGAACATCTAACATAAAATTATATAAAACTAACATATACCACTTAAATTTAAAATAAGGTAATGGCTAGCTTCTTTTACCTAAAACAACCTTTTAAGATACAATTTTTAATGCATAATCTACAAAATTATATTAATTATAATTATATTAATTATATTATTTATGACTGACTTATAAGAGATTTATAAAAGTTTATAAGAAATACAGACTAACCTAACCGAATAACCTACAGAATAACCTAACCGCAGATTGAACAGATTTGATAACCTAACCGCATGCACATTGGCAATGCTTTGTGCAATTTTCAACTAATGTATAATAAGGTAAATCAACCTTATCTCAGTTGGTTCATAAAAGTTAAATGTGCTATTATACTATTTAGATATTTAGATTTTTTAATTCTGTTATTGTTGCGCATTCGGTTCGGAATGCTTTAAAAGTGGGAGTAGTTAAATATCTGTAAACCCCCAAATTTGCTTATTACTTTTTTTAATATAAAATAGTTTCAATCAAATGTTTTAAATAAAAAATTCGAATTTTCAATTATGTGTTAAATTAAATCTTAAATTAAACTTACATTTAATTTTAAATTTGCATTAGTTAAACGTTTTTTTTATATAAAAAAGTGCTGAAAGACTTTTTCTTGCTATTAACTTGGCTTTAATGGCTTCTGTGACTTCTAGTGTTTTCCGTGACTTCTGTGTTGAACACTCATGAATGAGTAATGTCAGCAGCATTAAAAATATTATATATCAATAGTTCAATATTAAAATATTATAGGATAAGAATATAAAATATAATAATGTAAGAATATGTATAAAAATGTAAAAATAGAATCTTTATTTTTACATAGGTTTCTTCATGTTTTCCTTT
>NC_088929.1:14275000-14440000 GCF_038396675.1 Hydra vulgaris
ACACTGACTTGATCATGCATCATTAGTTTCAAATTTTATTTGTTTCTGTTCATAAACTTCAAATTAACATTTTGGTTTTCATTACAAAGCTCAAGCACAAGTTCTATGTACCATTCATCATTGTAAAAGCATGCCAAGTATTAACAAGGTTGAAAAGTTGAAGGATCTTTTTTTAGTTAACATTATTCAGCAAATGGGTCACAAATCATAGACTGTATCACTAGAGATTTTCTGTAAAAAAAATTCTATCTGGTATAAAACAGTAATAGCTTCTTGTGCCCTGGACTTTGCACATCCCTTTATATCATTCCTGGAGGTTAAAGTAAGTTTCATGGTTATTAATACCATTGTTTGAAAGATAAAGTATATTAATACCTCTGATGTCATTTTTGAGCCTATGTAAACAGTTCATATAGTGTGAGAATCTGTTCTGTAATTGTTGCTGCTTTTCTTTTTATAATTCCTTCTATTTCATCACATGTGTTATTTCATCACATGTGTTATTTCATCACGTGTTATTTCATTACATGTGTTATTTCATCACATGTGTTATTTCATCACATGTGTTATTTCATCACATGTGTTATTTCATCACATGTGTTATTTCATCACATATGTTATTTCATCACATGTGTTATTTCATCACATGTGTTATTTCATCACATGTGTTATTTCATCACATGGGTGTTTTTTTATGGGGCTAGCAAAGTAATAATGTTCAGCATTTATTTTGTGATCTTTTAGGTGATACATTAAGTTTATTAGACATTTAAAATTTTTGTTTCATGAAGAAGCACTGCCACTTAAGTATTTCATTTCATTGATTGTGGGTAGTTTGATGTAAAGTACAGCATCTTGCACTAGAAAACTATAGTTCTCTGCATAATCTATAAGAATAAGACAGGTGCGTTGATTTAATATTCATTTTTCCTCAAAATTCGTTTTGCATATCAGTTTTGTTAAGGTCCTCCTTAAGGTTTCCTTCCTTTTATTTTTTTTAAATCTACAGATGGAACTTTTCGTGATATTTGGAAGAAGGCTAATATAATGCATCTATTTAAACAAGTCTGTAGTTTGTTGAAATCAGCAAACTACAGACCTGTATCTCTGACGTCAATGCCTTGTAAAATATTAGAAAGAATAATTCCTGATAATACAATAAAGCATTTAATAACAAACAAGCTATTAGCAAAATAAAAACATTTTTCTGAAATGTAAGAGCTGCTCAACAAATTTACTAAAATATCATGAAATTTTAACTGACACATTAAACGGTTTTGCAATTTATGTTTTGTATACCGACTTCCGAAAAGCTTTCAACAGAGTATCGCACATAAAATTATGTGCAGAATTATAAAATTATGGTGTATCATTCTAGTATTGTTGGTATGCGTCTTGAATGGATTGAAAGAGTGGTAATGGGAAAATGCAAAAGAAAAATTGGGTTAATGTATTAGGTGTCTTAAATGTATTATGTATTAGGTGTTAATGTATTAGATGTCTATACGGACGGGTCACAAATAAATCTCCTTTTTCCCAAGAAAATGATCTTAAGCGAAAATGTTAAGAACATGATACAAAAATATAGAAACTTAAAAAGGCTTTGGTTACACTGCGTAAGAAAATATTGAATTGAAATGTAAAGAAACTGGATGCGATACGAGTTCAAATCTGGCTACCGCCAACTCAGCGCACAAGTATTACTTATTCTGTACGCAAAAGTGTTGGTCAATAACGGACGCTACTTTGGATTAGTATTTATGACTATTTATGGCTGTTTCTAAGCTAAGCCACCAACATCTTCGGATATAATAGCATTGTATATCAAAATATAGCATGAAATTCAAATAATAATAAAAAGAATGGAAGTCAAGAACAAATTACTGAATGCTCTTGACTTAAAATGGTTTCATTTTTGAACGTTTGATTTTGTTAAATCTTCATTTCAAACATTTAACTATTGATTTCTCATTGAACTTTTGTTATTGTCTAAATAGACTTGTTTGTATTTATTTTTGATTTAGTGCATTGCTCATTATTGAAAAGATTACCAATGCTATTTATTCCTTTGAGTTTAAATCATTTATTATATTATAAATTATACAATAATTTATTATACAATAAATCATTTTTTATATTATTTGTTTTTTTTTTTGTTTTTTTTTTTTCAAAGGCCGTTTTGTTAATATCAGCTTTGTTTTAAAATACTATATGATTGTACAAAGTATTTAATTATTTATTTTTATTTTCAAACAAATAAATAGTTTTCTATATAAAACAAAAATGTGTTGTTATCCAGATTTTTCCCGTAAAAGAATTTTGATCGTCTACTCCGGGGAGCAGACAATCAAATTTCTTTAGGGGGTAAAAATAGCCTGTCTGTAGGCTAATGGGGAAGTTTTGAAACTGAATTTGCGAGTTTAAATAATGGAAAGATTAGAGAAAAATTAGGATGACAGTGAATAACAGTGGCAACCCTGTTCAAACCATATTCATTTTGTAACAAAAAAAGTTTTTAACAATATTTTTTATGATGATTTTTAAGCGTTTATGTTTTTGTTTATTTTAAAAGGCATTAAATCTTTCTTTTTTTTTCACACTTGATCAGGCTTTTTAGATAGGGATATTCCTTGTGTCTCAAGGTGTTCGGAGAAAAAATATTCCATCATATATTTATCATATATATTTACCATATATAATACATTATTTTTTATGATGATACTTGACTCGTATATTTGAAAAAAGACGAGTTTTTTTTATTGTATATATTGTGTATTTATTTATTTATTTTTATCGTTTTTGCTTATCCTTTAAGTTTTTTCATTTTTATTTTAGAGTGTAATTATCGAGCCGATTTTACGAGTCTGCATTATTTTAAATATTTCAACATGAATACATTTCTTGTGATGCTAAATGTTGTTTGTTTTTTTTAATTTTATTTGTTTTTCATTCCTCTTTTTATTTCCTCTGTTTCTTGGTTTTAACTTGCATTTATTCAATGAATGACGTTGTGATTTATTTTTTTTGTTTTTCCAATTTTTTGCTATAAAAACAACCAAATAAATAATTCATGTCAACAAACCGTTTCTCCAGGGCCATCTTAACATTAGCAAACGCCCCGGGCACTGGTATGGCCAGAGCCCCCACCATGGGCGCCCGCAGATACTCATTCGGGGGAAAGGTTACTGATGCGAAATAGAATTTATATAATTATTACATATTAAAATAATTAACAGATCATTCTAAACATGAAACATAACTATCTTTTCAGGAAAAAAAGAGCATTTTGCGCTGTTTTTTTCCGGAAAATTCTTTAATGATAACATTATTTCTTTCCAAAAGGTCATTATCTATGCAATTAGCGAACGTTGATTTAGGTGCTTTCACTCAATTGCGTTACAAAGGACATTTTTTATTAGCTTAAGATTGTAAAATTTTTGAAAAATTAATCCTTTTATTACTTAAAAGCATGAAATTTTTAAAACAATTGTTTTAAAAATATGCTTGAGCAGAAAAATAACAATCTAGATATTTCTGATATATTATTAAGTATATACATAAGTTTTTACATAGATTTATGAACAGTGTGGGGAGGTAGATGTTTCTATATAATATTTTAAGAGTGTTAAGATTTCAGCTTATTTGAATTTTGTCAGGATTTATTAACTAAAATTACTGAGCTAGGGTAGAGCAGTGCTAGTTGGGCAATTAGTAATTATTTTTTTCAACAATAATCATTACTTTATATTTCAAAAGCAAATAATATTTACATGTCTCCAGTTTATACATGTACAACACACATATTTACAATACCTAAAAAAAGTAGAGTGCTGTTTTGCGCATGCGCGCTTGACAGTGGGTTAAGGGAGAAACCTCCTCTGATTTTAAAATCAATTTTTAGAGAAAAAAAATTTTCAGATCATTAGCATATATAAAAAAATAAGAAAAAAGTACCCAAAAAAAAAAATGGTAACATGTTGCTATGGAAACCATAAAAAATTACCAAAAAACAGCAAAAACAGGTTTCACGCCGGCCAATATTGTGGGCAGGGAGCAAAACAACCCAAGTTGAAATTTTTATATGGTGTTTATATAGAGTAGAAGAGTGTTTTAGGTTGAACAGAATTTTTTTTTGAAAATATAAAATAGGTATTTTGAAGTCAAAGTCCAATATTCAATAATATGGTACTAAAACAGCATAAACAGCAGGTGTAACAAAAAAAAAAAAAAACTATTCAACTTAAAACACTTTATACCAGTTAATAAACAACCACTGAAAATTTTAGAAATGGCTCTTGAAAGTTTGGTGAGCAATATTGGCCGGCGTCTTAAATACTTCATACTGAGAAAAAACAAATTAATAATTTTTTTTTATTAAATAACACCAAAAAATGTATAAAAAAGCAATCATTAACCTCATTAAATCTAAAAAACAGTATTTAAAATCCTCCTGGTTCATAACGGGTGATGCGGAAGTTATCGGACAAAATAAAAACGTCAATAACTTATTTATAAATAAAAAGAAACTGCTATTATATTTTTTTTAAATAAAGCATTTATCCTTTAATAAAAATATATTATTTTTTATATGAAAAAACACCACCATCTGCAATTGATCTCAATTTTGCTCTGACACCTTTCATATGCGACTGTAAAAAGTTTAAATCAATTTCTTGTAGTTTTAGTTTAATGCGATCAATCAAAACTTGCTCTGTTGAAGCTTGCTAATCTCCCTCGTAAACCTTTTGTGCCAAATGTCCCCAAAAATTTTCAATTGGTCGTGCTTGAGGCACATTTGGGGGATTGGAATCTTTGTCAACGTAAAAGACATATTGGTCCATCCAGTTTAGAGAAACTTTAGAATAATGAGAACTTGCTAAATCTGGCCAAAATAAATAGTTAAAGTCTCTATGATACTTGTGAATAAATGGAAGAAGTCGTTTTTCTAAACATTCATTAATATAGATTGATGAATTGATTGCTACAGCCTTGGAAGTGCGAAACAATGGCTCGGACATACCACGGTCAGATATGGCTATCCACATTAATAATTTTTTTGGAAATTTCTCTTTTCCTATAAAACGAACCCTTTCTGGACATGTCTTTTTGTTGTTTGTGTAATATCCAGAATTTCCAGGCATGTTGTCCCCTGCAAAACAAAAGTATTTTTCGTCATCGACGACTAGAAGCGATTTTGTGTTATAGAGTTGGTTAACTAGTTTCCTGCTTCTTTTCTTTGCCTTTATTTGTTGTTCTATAGTGTATTTTGGAGTCTTTTCGCGTTTTCTATATATAATATTTATTTTTTTTAACTGACGACCAATTGTTGATTGATTTACACCGAGTTTAATACCTATTTTTCTCTGACTGACCCCTTTTCGATTGTTGACAAGTCTCGTTAATTCGGCTTTCTTTTCTCAAGTCCAGGATGTCGGACGACCAGGGTGCTTTTATCAGAAAACGATTGAACAGTTTCAAGTCATTTTAGGTTATCATATATTGTACTTTGAGCAAATCCTTCTTTTTCAAAATGATTTACGATATATTTTTTTTAAAACAAGGTTTATTTACAAAAAACATTTTTAGTCGCTTTCGAAAAGATTCTCGTTCAGCTGCATTTAACCTCATTTTAAATAATTGTGTTTCAAATAATAAAGTTTATATTTTATAGAACGTTTATGCCTTTGCATAAAACCACAAAAACTAATTATTATGCTCAAATAATGAAATTAGGATTTGTCCGATAACTTCCGCATAATCCGTTAAGTTATACCCTCTTTCTCAAATATTATGTTCATTGGAAGACCTGGACTTGTTTTGTAAGTGTTGGTTTTATTTGCTTTATCAAAGTTGAACTTGCACCAACTATTGATGTCGGTAGGACAGTGAGGAAAGTGCAAGTTATTTGTTTTGGAAGATGCAACATGAAATAATGTAGCCAATACGCTTGCCTTCATACCTGCTAAGTTTCCAGCATTTTGCCTAATAGCAACACCAAAGAAATTTTGCAGACGATCGATTACTGCATCTGTAAGACAACCACGCCCACCAAGACCTTTTTCTCTTTTCTTTAAATTTCGTAGTCGTGTACCAACACAGTTTTGATAGTGTCCCACACATTCTAACTTATTAACTTGAATGCCAGGGTAAATATCTATGACATTAATGAAACTTTTACTGTCCCCGTCTCCTAAAAAATTCACATACCGCAGTTTGTACTTGTCAATAGATCTTAAAAACACACGTTTTGCACCGGTGGTCTCCATACCGCTTGCAGATCCTTTGTAATTGTTTTTACAAATGTGAGAGCTCCTCCATTGGGTATAGGCTGCAGGGTTTGTTTTTAAAAGATCTTTCTTTAAAAAGCAACCTTTGCAGAACCTGCACATTGGTTCGACATCCAAAACCTTTCCAGTGTCCATTGATAATGCAGAAAAGACACCGTTTAATGATGAAAAGCCTCTTCTCTGCCAAGTACCATCACACGACACACCAATATCAAAAACTTCATCATTAGCAACATGTTTACGCAATTCTCCTATTTTCACAGCTAACTTATCATAATTATTTTGAGTCATTGGTTGTGGCATATTCATTAAAGTGGTGAATATTTTTATACCAGAATGTTCCTGTCCGAGTGCACGCATTGCGTATACTGTTCTACAATTAATATCATATCCTCTGTTACATTGTTTTGAAGTATAAAACTCATTTTCATATTTGCAGTTAAAGCACTTGATAAGTAACTTTGAGGCAAGTCCTTTTTTGTCTTGCATTTTTTCGGACAATGACAAGGATGAACACTCGCCACATTGAGGGCATGCTAAAGCATTAAATATGTCAGATAATATAGAGCAATCTATAATCCTATATCCAGATATTTCCATTCTTGTAAAAGCTCTGGAACATTCAATTGGCTTTACCTTCTTTGCAGATACAGATGTAGAAAATAAATTTAATCCAGATTCGTTATTTACAGAGTTATTATTGACAGTTGTATTATTTGAATCAATCAAAATTGTTACAGAAGGATTATCATTTAACTCCCTTTCAATATTTTCTTTGTCAAGACTGTTAAATTTCTTCCCTAAGAAACCTCTCCTCGTTTTTTTAATTATTGTTCTTGATTTTATTCTACACGCTTTACTCATTTTTTTTTAAAATTAAGAAAATTGACAACTTTAAAAGCTTCAGAATAACAGAAAGCTGTAATCTGACTTGATAAACCAGACTTTTTTTGCCCGCTGGATAAGTAAAGAAGCCAAACCAAGCATTTTACTGCAGCTATTTAAAAATACACGTAAGTTATTAGGATTTTTAATAAGGTGTTAGACCGTTGCTATGGGCGTTGCTATGGTATAAATTTTAAGGTACCTTAAAAAAAAGCTAAACTTGAAGGATTTAATTATTAAAATCAGTAAACAAACAAATAATTTTGAATTCTGCATACATTAAAATGCATAAATAAATAAAAATATTTTTTATAAAATTTGAGTAAATTTAGAGGGGGTTTCCCCCTGATGATAATTTAAAAAATCGTACTTTATAATATAAAGTGGCTAATAATAAACTGGCTATTAACCCATACATTTAGAAATATATACGCAAGTCTGTCCAACGACAGTGCTACTAGGGACTTGCTTGCGATTGTCGTTGAAAATATATTCATAAATTATAATATTTTGAGGTTGTAAGGAAATTCGCAGAAGATAACGAGTTGCCTGTTCATCAAGAACCTTTAAAATACAAAATAAACTAAAAATTTAAAAAGTAAATTTATTAAACACATTAACCTTTGGTGGTCTACTGTTCAATAATACTTTACTATGTAAAGTTGTTAACTATATATACTTGTTTATTTATTTTTTCTTTCTTAGATTTTTTGTTTATTTTATTTATTTAATATAAATTGTTCTTGTTATTATTTATTTTTTGCATTTAATAGATATTGATAAAATTGGTTTTGTTAATTACGAGATCTTTTTAAGTTTTTTCTTCAGGGCAATAAGATTATCTAGTTTAGTAAGTTCAATATTTTGAAGTATTATTTTGTTGTAAAAGTAGTGGCCACGGTATACAAATGAAAGTCTCGAGAATTTTTTTTTTTATAGTGAAGTTTCCTGCTTCTCGTGTGATATATCTGTTGGCGTTGATTTGAAAAAGTTTATAGTAAAATAAATCGGGACAAGTCCGAGCTTATATTTGAGCATAAATAAGTTATTTTAGCAGATGTTAAGATTTTTAACGCATTCGAGATTGTTTGTTAGATTTTTAACGCATTCAAGATTTTAAGTAACGGATCGGCATGAGTGAATTTATTTTTATTATAAATCAATCTTCTGCGTGTTTCTGGTTTATATATAGAGAATTTAGTTTAGATTTATTTGTATTTCCCCAGGCAATATTTGTATATGTTAGATAACTTTGTATGTAAGAAAAGTAGAGAATGCTTAGATTCCTTTGGAAAATTATAGGTTTGACTTTGTAGAGTATGCCGATACTTTTTGATCTTATATCAGCTTGTTTCTCCGCGCAGCGGACTTTGTTGTCAAGGTTCGTGTTTCGGAGTTATAGAGTTGAGAGAGGGTTATAACCACAATTAAGTAGCCTCCTCGTCTGTAGTGGCCTTCGCGGCCTTGAGGAGGTGAATTAACAAAAAAACAAAAAAAATATTTATTCTTTTTTATATAGGCTTTCCAATAATTCTTTTCGTTAATAATTATCCCAAGATATTTAATGGTTTCAGTTCTTTTGATGTTATTAATTTTTATTAATGGTAGCTTACATGGTATATTATTTTCCTGCCGATTGGATTGAAACAAGATGCGCTGCGGTTAGAGTTCTGGCTCAAAACCAAGAGATCCGCGGTTCAATGCAAGCTTTAGCTGAACAAACGATATTGGGTAGGAAAGAAGTCTTAGTTAAATGCTCTTCATCAGTGCTCTGTGATAAGATCGCAAGGACTTCTGGGAGCACCTTAACAAACACAAAAAAGAAAAGAAAAATGTATAAGATTAAAAGTTTATAAATAATAGACACGTTTTGTTAACGATAGTTTTATTGATTTATTTAAGTTCCATTTAATTTATTTATAAAATAATTTACCTTAGGTCTGTATTGAGCCTAAAAATAAATAAATAGTTGGTTTCTTTAATCCTATGCGAACACCGCTTATACGGCCCTGTTTATACCTAATAATTCAGAAAGATTTATTTATTTTGACGCCCATGATAAAAATCAATATTAAAATCAATGACACAATAAATGTTTTTTTTAATTTATCTTCGTTTTATATTATTATAATCTACCTTTTATATCATAATCGTCTTACAAATAATGCACCTTTTTGCGGAGATTGATGAAAGTATTTTTCAACTACTAATCTTATTTTAAACAACTCTTTTTCGGTGCATCGTATATTAAATTTGGCATTAAAAATTATAAACTTAACATTAATAAAACTCAATTTATGTTTAAATTTACAATCAAAATGATTACAACATCTTTAAAATACCATTTAAATAAAATATTGTTTTGCTTATGTTATTATTTATTTTCATTACTATTTTTATTGTAGTTATGTATTTTTTTGTTTGTTTTAATAAAAGAATGTTTCTAAAAAACTCAAAGTTTTGAATCTCAACTTATCTATATCTATTTATCTATTTAAATTTATTGACCTAAAACAACTCTATATCTAGAAAGCCAGAAACTTATATAACGAAAATTAAAATTAATATAAACTAAAATGTTTATAAGAGAAGTCGTTTCAAATAACTTCATTATTTCAAATAACTTTTATATTAGTCCTTGAGACTAATATGAAAGTTTAATATGACTCGTTTAAGGGTCAATTTAAAACAAAAATTGAAAATTACACTATAAAGGATAGAACGCAGGTTAAAGATTTTTGAATTTAATTTTTTGAATTTTTTTTTTTTGAATAAAAGAGAAATAAGTTTAATAAGTATAATTTAATAAGTATTATTTTATAAATTATTTTATTTATAAATAAAATTTGGCTTTTTTTATAAAATTCCAATACTTTTTGAAACTTTTGAGCAGACATAGTCAATATGGTGTTTCCAGGGAATGCTCCCGCCAATAAAAATGCGCAAGTATTTAGTGGCAGAATCTCTTTTAATTTCAATTTGGTCAATAAGAACTGTTGATAAATTTTAGGGTAGAAAACATTTTTTAGGGAAGCAGGTGGAATCCATTTTGTTTTGCAAACATTTAATGTTTACTTGTTCTACGTTTTGAAGTTCTTCGTTCTTCATAGAAAATAGTAGATTGATGTCATTATTAAATATAATTAAAAAGTGTTTATAATTAAGTTCATTGCAAGAAACAAATTGTTTTCTTTCAGATAGATAACCTTGAAGCCATTTAGTTACTCTTTCATTAATTCCGTAGTAATTAAGTATATAAGTCACAATTTAATGATCGACACTATCAAATTCTTTTGAAAGATCAATAAAGATTCTCAATGTGAATTGAGATTTTTCAAAAGAATCGGAAATTTCATTTACTAACTGGATAGTTGCATGCTCAGTTGAGTTGTTTTTTTTAAAGCCAAACTGATTGTTGTATTATTAAAATTAAAGTAATTAAATACTCTATTGTGCATGATTCTTTCAGGTCTTTTTGAAAAGATAAATGAGATTGAGATATTTACTAATGTTAGTATAATGAAAATATAGATGAGAGCCGGTTATTACGTATGTTAGATTTGTCACCATCTTTGTATAGTGGAACAACTTTCAATTGATCACGAAAGACTCCTTGATCAATGATGATTTAAAGATTATAAAAAGAATATATTTTATTTCAAAGCAATCTATATTTATAATCTACATTTATGTTACCATTTATTTCATCAGGTTCTACCTCTTAATTTTTTTTTTTTGTGTTTTTTAAATTCATTAAATAGTAACTCTTTAGATAACTCATTTGAGTAAATGCAGTTATCCATTGGTACTGAAAAATCTTTTAAGAATTACTTTAGATAGTTTAGGGCCAAATTCAATAAAGAAATTAGTAAATTTGTGAGCTATTGTTTGAAATTTATATATCATTATTGTTATCCACTTTAATTATGTGTGACAGGGAATCTAAGCATAATTTTGGTTAACCGGTAACTTCTTTATTATTTCCCAAGATTAGAAAAGTATTGTCTTTTTAAGTTTTACCGAACTTTTTCAAAAGATTTTTGTAGTCTTTGTATATTTTCTCATTGGCAGATGATTTGTTTTTTAGATATTTTAAAAATAAATTTTGTTTAACTTTTTATGATTTTTTAAAAGCTTTGTTTACCCAGGGAGAATTAATGTTTTTTTGATATGTTGTCTTTTGATATAATGGAAAATTGTTATCATTAACAAAACAAATGTTTTAAAAAAATTATCATTCATTTTGTTTGCGTTATTAACGTTTTTTTGGTTATAAAGGGGTGAACTGTATTTTGGGTTTGTTTTTGTCAAATTTTTAGAGTTAAAGTTTATAGTAAAAAATTTATACACGCATACATTTTTACGTAGAAGTATTAAATAATACCTATTGTAGTCTATACGTTGAGTCATAAATAAACTAATAATGATTTTTATCTCGATTTATTAAATCGAAACTACAGAAAAATATTTTAAACATCTTTGCGCTTTCTACAATAAATACACGTGTATCTGCACGGTTTGTCCTTTCTAACGGTGACCGACATCAACACGACAATAGAATTTTGCTAAATTATTAATAAGGGCTACGAAGGTGTTTAATACTTGTTATCTGCAACTGATTTTATAAAACAAATTTCTGCACAATTTTTTTAGCTGTAATTTTTTTTATGTAACTTAAAGAAATCATTTGCTAAACTCTAGTGAAACAATCTGTATGTTTTTTAAATTTTACTTTGTTTTTGTTCGTATATGAAATTTTTAATAGTATGATAATATTTAGTATACATTAATTGTTTTGAAAAAAAATTTAGTAGTTTTTTGACTCATATAGTTAGAGCTTTGAAAATGGTTCTAACTTTATATGCCTAATTTTTAATCAATTTTTTAAAATCTTTTGTAAATGGAAAATAAAATTTTATTCTCATTTTCAGGTCGTTTAGAAGTCAAAACCTTTTAATTAAAGCCACAAACTAAAATAACAAAAACTAATTGTTATTTAAAAATCACAAAATTATTGACTAAAAAGACTTTTTAAGATCCTTAAGTACAGCTTTTATGTATTTTACAATTTAATTTAAATAACAACTTAATTTATGTATAATTACAACTTATTTTATGTATAATTTCAACTTAATTTATGTATAATTACAACTTAATTTGTGTCTAACTACAATTCAACTTTTGTATAATTAAAACTTAACTTAAAAACAAAATAGTTGTAATTAACAGGGCCGACAACACGGGTGTCAAAGTGGAGGGGAAACAAAAAAAGAAAAAGCAACAAAAAAAAACATTAAAATTAGTTTAACACAAAATTAACAACTATAAAAACTATACCTTTTCAATATGTTTTAAAATATAAAGGGTAATTAAAAATAAAATTAAGTAACGTAAGATATAATCTTAAAAGCGTTACATGTATTTAAAAAAACTCAAACATGTAGTTGCGAAATATCGTTTCTTTAATTATTTGAATAAAACTAGGATGGTACGGTTTAAAATATTAAACAGCAGCAGTGTAGTAGAACTTTATTTTTTTTTGAATATTATTATTTTGTTATTTACATTTAAGCCTTGTTATTGTTGCTAGTATTAATGTCGATGTTGTTATTGTTGTCGTTATATTTAAAAACCAGGAGTTTTAATGCCTACTCAAATCTAACCAGACGTTCTCACGTCTCTTTCTCTAATGAAGTTTTTCATTTGGATCTAAACTTTGCATTTTCTTATAAAAAATTACTTTTTACGAAATTATTTACACTTATTGAGTCATTCAACCTAGATTTAGAAAAATGAAACAAAATATCTGGCGCAGAAAACACCAAAAACGTAAGTAAAAAACGTGACTAAAATTCATTAAAGCACAAACAGACAATCTTTAAACAACGAAAATAAAAAAAAATCAGCGGTTGGTGTTAAATAGTTTAAAAATAAATAAAGATGTTTTATAAACTTATCCGTTTGATAAAGTTTCTGGATTTATTGTAATAGATCTGGGATCCCTAGATCTGGGATACGGAGTCCCACAAGGACTCCATCTTTATACCTCTATCTTTTTCTGGTATCTAGTTTCCAGAAACTCTGAACATGTTGGTTGACTTATGATCTGCTATATAAAGAAAATTTATGAAATTTAATGACTCATGAAATTTAATGACATTGTTTTTAAGCCCGGAGTCCTGGAGCCCCGGAGACCTTGCCGCCATTATACCTAAGGACTCCAGGTTCAAAAAGTGATTGTTTCTCCAAGTAAAAAGTCTTAGTTTTTTGACCAGTAGTAGTCCATAAGCATTTTTTATATTATTAGAGCTCATGGATACCAAAAACTAGGAAAAAGGAATCTTTTTGTGACATTTAAATCCGTAATCTTTTTTGAGACTCCGCATTTCTGCCCTAGATGCTTTTCAGAAGTGTAAATATTATATAAGTTTTTATAGTCTTCATATTACGGACCGACAATATCTGCTACCAAAAAAACAACAATGACGAAATTCTTTTCATTTGTTAAAAAATGTGATAAAAAATAAAACAAAGAATAAAACCAATCCTGATTGTGGCTAACAAACTGGAAATAAAATTTTGCAAAAATAAAACTGAGTCCTAAAGCTAGAATCAAAACTACGCAAAGTATTCAAAACATTTAACTTTAAAGTTGTTTGGATTAAATGAATTATTTATGTTAACTGTAAAAATACAATTGGGCATCAACTGAAACCATCATTTTTTCAATTGATGTTTAGATAATTGAATTTCTCTTAGATGACTCAGGAGACCACATTATGAATAATAAATTAAACATGAGTTGTTTATTAACAGAACAATTATAAGTTAAGAATCATTTTAATGTTCAGTTAAACATTAATATAAACGTCTTCCATATTTAAAATTTTTGCGTGTTGCGTAATTGGTGGCCGTATATTGTGCACTATGTGCACATTCACCATTTATTGTTGTCTTTTTTAAACCAGTAGCAATTCTTTCTAAAAATTATTTGTTTGCTGTTTCAGAACCTTAAGTTAAAAAACCAAATAAAAACAAAATGTAATTTGCACTTATAACGTTACTTTTACAATAAAACACTTTTTTTTTTGTCGTTTGTTGAAGATTGGACTCCAGTCGTTCATTTTGTTAAAAGTAGTAAATAACTCTAATGCACCTAGTATCTAAAATATATTTTTTAGACATTTCCTTCTTATTGAAAAAACTTTTCAAATATTTTCAATAAAATTTAAGTCAGTGGAGTTTCTTGGTCATTCCAGTAATGGAATATTCTTTTCTATTAGCCGTATAACAAACTTTCTCATCCTGGAGGAGTTTTCTTTCACTTGGAAAATCTTTGTTTCACGAATTACAAATGTTACAACTGATTTGTTATTCCGTCGAAAATGTAGAGCCTACCCATTCTCTTTCCACTTATTACTGATAAAATCATCACTTAGTTGGGATGTTTAACAGTTTGAATGATGCCATCAAAATAATCAAAATTATATGTGTGTATATATATAAATCAGGGGTGGATCCACCCTTTTTTAATGTTTGCGATAGCTAACTTCCAGACATGGAACACAGTCCAAACATTTATATGTTTATACTTATTTCAAATAAGCATGCTTTGTAAAAAGTTGTGATGAGTTTAAGCCTAGGATAAAAATTGTGAGCCTAGGATCAAAAACAGTTGTGGCCAAAATTTTAGAGCTTTTTTGTTCCCAGGCTCCAATCATCGCAATTTTTTGCAAAGCATCTTTATATAAAAAGAAAATTTCCCAAAATAAGTTGAGTGATGGCTTGAATTTGGTACTGGCTTATTCTAGAATGCCGAAAGCTAAAGAGTTAATGCCTAAACTGCGGCAAATAATTTATGAGCGAAGATAAGCCGGTGAATCTTTGCAAGATTTCATCAATACTGAAAAATTGGTAAATATCGTCTTCTTTTAAAATATTCCATATTTCAAGAGAATGTGTGAATGAATTTTGAGAAAATATTTTTAGAACCGGAACCATTCTTTCTTTACCACAAAGTGATCGAAAATGAAAGTAACACTTCGTCAAGATCAATTAATTTTGACATTTAAATTTACTAATTGGTGATATACAAATCAAATTTAGATTAAATGAAGCTAAACTATGTGGGCGTGTGGTTTGGACGAGTGACCATTTGTATCAAAGAGTAATGCCGCAAAGCGTCTGAAGTTTGCTAGAGAATATGCAGATAAGCCTCAATCATTTTGGTAAAGTATCCTTTGGTTGGAATAAAGTAAATTGAACTAAAAAGCTTAAAACGTTGCCAAATGGTATTTAGAAATTCAGGAGAAGCACATAAAAGAGTTGTAATAAAACCTACAGTAAAAAATAGTGGAGGCAATGTTATGTTTCTAGGATGATTTTTTAATGATGATATAAAACACAATTTATTGATGGTGAGATGGTAACTCTTTAAAGCCATGTAAATGTTAAAAAAAGAGTTCTTTAAATTCATTCGATCAAATTTCAAATTCGAACGACTAGGGCTGATAGACAAATACATTTTTAAATAGGGCAATGACCCCAACATACTGTCTGACTAAACAAAATTACAAAGAAATATTTTGAAAAGAAATATTATATATATATAGATATATATATCTGATTATATATATATATATATATATATATATATATATATATATATAGATATATATATATATATATATATATATATATATATATATATATATATAACCAGATATATATATATATATATATTTATATATATATAACCAGATATATATATATATATATATAATATATATATATATATATATATAACCAGATATATATATATATATTTATATATATATAACCAGATATATATATATATATATATATATATATATTTATATATATATATATATGTATATATATATATATATATATATACATATATATATATATATATATATATATATATATATATATATATATAACCAGATATATATATATATACATATATATATAAATATTATGTATATATATATATATGTATGTATATATATATATATATGTATATGTATATATATATATATATATATATATATATATATATATATATATATATATATATATATATATATATATGTATATATATGTATATATATATATAACCAGATATATATGTATATATATATATATAACCAGATATATATATATATATATATATATATATATATATATATATATATATATAATATATATATATATATATGTATATATATATATATGTATATATATATATAACCAGATATATATATACATATATATATATATTTATGTATATATATATATACATATATATATATATATGTATATATATATATATATATATATATATATATATATATATATATATGTATTCATATATATATATATATGTATTCATATATATATATATAACCAGATATATATATATGTATTCATATATATATATATATATATATATGTATTCATATATATATATATATATATATATATATATATATATATATATATATATATATATATATATATATATATATATATATAAATATATATATATATAAACAAAGATGGACACTACACCAAGAAAATCTAAAATATTAACTTTACTTCAGTATTCTAATAAATTTCGAAGGGAAATAGCCGCATAATATTCAGTAAACCAATCTACAGTTATCCAGGTCAGGAGGCATTACTTTTCAACATGCAGTATATCACCATTGAGACAAGGAAAATGTGGTTAAAAACAAAAGACCTCAGTGAAAGATGACCGATATCTGATGCTGGAGAGTATCCCAAATCTAAAGAAAAAACGTGACCAACTAATGCATGATTTAGCTACGCATGACATCTATATCTACTCGAATACTGTGCGGAGGAGGTTGTTATCTGTTAAAAAGTTTACCAGAATCCTTCTAAAAAAACATTAGTTACAGATACCATGAAAAGAAGCGTCTCTTATAGGCAAAGGAATACAAAACGTTGATTAAAGAACAATGGAAAAGGGTACGACAAAATGTTGTTGTTAAATTTACAGCTATTTTATTCATTATATTTTTATAACCATTTCAAAAACTGAAGATATTAAATTGAAGAAACTTGATAATTATTAATTTATTATTTTATAACAGACTTGATATTTTTTAGCTTGTTTATTTATTGGTTGGAGATTTTATTTTCGGATGAATCACATTTTGAAGTGCAAGGCCAGCGATTAAAGTTTATTCGTTGCTCTGAAGGTAAGTCTATAAGACCTGGATACATTGAACAATATGGCAAGTATCTAGAAATGAAAATGTTTCAGGGTTTTTTTCTCTGCTGTTGGACCAGGAGCACTTTACCCAGTTACTGGCATAATGAACTCTGACAATTACATTGAGGTTCTGTAAAAACAATTAATTCCAGAGATGTTAAAAATGTTTCCGAATGGAAACGGAATATTGCAGCAGGATATAGCCACATACAAACAAAAATGGTGTGAAATGTAGAAAATAAGACATGTACCAGAAAAAATCTGTGCGTGTTCTGATGTGGTGTTTACGGAAACCGTGCATCATTTTAAATAGCTGATTGTTTTAAAATGTCATTGTATTAGTGTTATTCCAAATTTAAACAACTCTGTTGTTAAAACAATTAGTTTTAATTGAAATTTCATCAAATCAAGATAAGAAGCGAGAAAAAGTTTTGCATTTTTTGTTGAAAATCCTGGTGTATCAAACAAAACAATTTCTAAAGAGTTGCAGATTGCTTTGAGAACAGTGCAGGCGTTGTGAAACTATTTAAAGACACTAGTACAATCAAAAGGAAATCAGGAAGTGGAAGAAAAAAATGCTTTGTTAGACGAGATCTTGGTAAAAAAGTGAAAGACGCCTTAGACAGAAAGCACTTGTCTTAAATTTATTCACTAAAGTTCGAACAGAAAACGGAGTTTTCTGCTTCTACTATACAGTGCTTCTACTATACAATGAGTGAAGAGAAATAGTGGCTATAAATCTTATAAAAAGAAAAAAGTTCCTCGTTCTGAAGAAAGGCAAGAAAATCTTGCAATTCGTTGTTCAAAGCTGCTCTATAAAAGATTTTTTCATATGCCAAAAAATCTTGTTTGATGATTGACGATAAAACTTATTTTGTTGCATGTTTTCGATCTCTTCTATGACAACAATATTAATCAGCAATTATTCGCAAGAAACTGAATTCCAATTATAAATGCATTAGAATGCAAAAATTCGCTAAAAAAGTCTTAGGCAAGCAATTTGTGAATGTGGTGAAAGAAGCTCTTGTTTTGTGACCACGGGAACAATTAACACCAAAATATACATAAAAGAATGCCCCAAAAAACGTCTTTTGCTGTTTTTAAGAACACACGCGAGTAAACAATTATTTTCGCCCAATTTAGCATCATGTCACTACTCTGGGACAACTTTAAACTGGTTTAGAGAACATAAAGTAGATTTCGTTAAAAAACACTGCAATCCACCAAATAGTCCCGAACTTCGTCCGATTGAAAGATATTGGGCTCTTGTCAAAAGAGAACTAAAATTTAATGTAAAAGAAGCCAAAAACATTAAACACTTCAAAAATAAATGGATTGGAGGTACCAAAAAAGTCCAGCCGAAGACTGTGCAAGAGCTTATGTCGAGTGTAAAACGCAAAGTGCGTGCGTTCTCACATACAAAAATTCGCAAACTTTTTTAAGTGAAATTTAAGAATATTAATATATGTACATTCAAAATATATATAACATTCAATATCGAAATACAATAGTTAAAAAAATATCCTTTTAAATTTGATTTTTTCTGGTACATGTCTTAATATTAAAACAGTTAAATAGCGTAACAACTCCCCAGGTATCAATCCAATCAAGAATTTCTGGGCAATTGTAAAAAAAAGAGTGCAAAAACATAACTGCAAAACTAAAACTAAGCTTACCACCACCTAAAAATTTGGTTTAAAGACCCAGAAATTCAAAACATTTGTAAAAATTTGCTAGATTTAATGCCAACTCGTGTGCATAAAGTCATAGCAGCACTAGCAGGACACACAAAATATTAGCGTATAAGTTTTTATTACATTAAAGAAAGAAAAATTAAAAATTCCTGAATTTTTATTGTTTTTGGTTTTGATGCAATTAATTTGTACAATACTGTATTATTATTATTAGTTTGCACAATACTGCATATACAATGCCGTAGGTATTAGGTCCGAGGCCCTCCCCAAAACCTGGCATAAGGGCCCCAAAATTCCTAAAAACTTTTCCGTTAGGTATTGCTAAAAAAAAAAGCTCCTTACATTTGCAAAAGGGCCCCTAAATTTTCAAATGGCTAAATTCGCTTGACCCCCTCCCCCCAATATATATATTTATATATATACATATATATAAATACATATATATATATATATATATATATATATATATTTTTTTTTTTTTTTCTTTTTTTTTTTTTTTTTTGTTATTTCACCTCCCCATGGCCCAGAAGGCCACTACAGACAAGGAGGCTACTTAATTGTGGTTATAACCCTCTCTCAACTCTATAACTCCGAAACACGAACCTTGACGAACAAGGCCGCTGCGCGGAGAAACAAGTTGAGCGCGGTACTACCAGGGACGTGGTGGGGATCGAACTATATATATATATATATACATATATATATATATATATATATATATATATATATATATATATATATATATATATATATATATATATATATATATATATATATATATATATATATATATATATAGATTGATTGATAGATAGATAAATAGATAGATAGATAGATTTATATATGGCATGTTTACTGAATTTAGGATATTAAAAATATATAAAAACTTTGATATAGGATATAATAGTAAAAATTTATGATATGAGGTAAACAGAAAATCAGATAAGCCGAAATAAACTAATTTCTGGGGTTCTTTTTTATTTTAAGCAAATGTAAATAGCATATCTTTACCATCCATAGTATGCTAGTTGCAGATGACTCGATTATTTTTGTCTCGCAAAGTAATAAAAGTCTTTTTTTAAATACTTTAAGAAAGGCTTTTATAACTTTTTAAAGTTTATGTACTATTATAAACATTTTTTAATAAAATTTTTATAATATGGATATTTAGATAATTTAAAACAAAACTTATCAACATATCGTGACGTTAGAATAATCTTGTTCTATCTCCACATTTTTGAGTTTTGAGATAAAACGATTTTAAAAGAGAAAAACGTTAGGAGGCGGCATATAAATTTTTTTTATATAGCTTATGTTTTCTCCGCCACTTTTTTACTTATAACTTAGGTCTCAATACAGTAGAAAAACATTATTCTGAGGTACATAACACTATCAATAACTCAACTTTTTCAAAAAGTGGAGATGAAATAAGATAATTCTAACGTCGATATATGTTAAATAACATGCGTTCATAGGTTTAAATAAATTTTTATTAAACTCCTATTCAAATTCATATATTGGCTAAGTTATCTTTTAATCAATAAGTTTTATAAAATAATTAAAAAATAGAAAAGGAAATAAGTAATCGTTTTACTAAAATGCAAAATGTAATGATGAGTCTTCAAAAATTAATCGTTTTAAATCTGATAAAAACAAAACATTGTAAAAGTTCTTTATAATTTACGGAACAAAAGCATTACTATAAAACGAAGAGAGTTTCTTTTTTAACAATCGTTTCAAAATTAAAGTCTCAAAATAGTATTATGTTTCAATACCAAAATTTCAAAATAAATGAACAATAGTTGTTTGTGTTACTAATAATAATGCTCCTGCTACGTCTACGTCAATATCAGTAGAACGTCTAAAAATGTCCTTTATAGAGATTTTACATAGATAAAACGTAGAAGACATGAGAGAAAAAATTTAAGAAATACTACATCTTATTAGTTCCATAAAACTACATTCTTAAGGAAACTATTGTGCGTCCCGACATTTTACGCAACCCGATAAAGTCTATTTATTTACCGAAGGCTGTAGTTCACAGAAATTTAACGTTATTTACTCTTGTGGGTAAGTTTTGTCAATATTCACTGATTTCTGATTTAAAACAATAAGTACATTTGTACTGAAAATTTGCGGATTCATGAGAGGGATGAATCTCAAGCAACCTAATACCTCACCCAGATTTTTAGCAAAACTAAAATTACTTTTTTTAAAAAGTTACTTTAAAAGTTTGCTTTTTTCATTATAATAATTATGTTAAAGCTAGACTCTTGTTACAAGAAATGTGCTAAAATGTTTTTTGGATATGATAAGCACTCAAGCGCTGCAAATATGTTTATGGTACTAGGCTTGCCTAATCTAGATACTCTATTGCGTAACTACACACTTAGCCTTATAAATCAGTTAGTTACATGTGCCAGCAGCAATGCAGATGTGTATAGATTAAACAAAACTTTTAATTAATTATTTTTTTTTATCTTAACTATGGACCTTGTACTGTACTTGTTGCCTGAATCAAATAAATAAACTGTATATATATATATATATATATATATATATATATATATATATATATATATATATATATATATATATATATATATATATATATATATATATATATATATATATATATATAGATAGATATATAGATATATAGATAGATAAATAATAACATATTGTTTCATTTCAACGAGCAAAAAAAAATTTTGTAAAAAAAGCTGCAAAAACAGCCTTTTTCATTGCAAGTTATTATTTTTTTCGGGTATCCCCACAAAAACAATTTTAAAGCATTTTTATGGTTTTAAAAATTATTTATTAAATACTTTCTCGGTTTGTTTTTTGATAATTTCTCCATCAGAAAAAAACTGAATTTTAATTGCTATTTTAACGCTTCGCGCACACTTACCAGTTCTCCTTTTGGTACTGTCTTACATAGTGAAGACCGTTTATTTCAAAATATGGGTATGGGTTACTTGTAACAGCATCATTATAAGAAGAGCTGCCTTTATCTCCAATATATAATTGATAGAAACAAGCGCGTTAGAAGGAAGCGCGTAACATATTAAATCTGAGGCAAAGTTTACATTGTTTGTAGTTCATAACTTTTAAAATTAACATAAAGCATAAAATACATAAGATGCTATAGTAGATGTTGTTGTTATGATTTTTAAAAGCTTCAACAAGTTGAAATTTTCTTGTTAAAAAATGCGTTGTTATGGCGTTCTTACGGACTTCATCTACTTGAAAAAAAAATACACATTTTTACATACTTCTTTCTTTCTTTTTTAATAAAACATTTATGAGCATGACAATGTTGAATTTAAAAAAAAATCAATTTTTGAAAAATAATATATATTTTTTGAATTTCAAAATTAATAGAGATGAACTTTAAAAAAAAATTAATTATAAAAAAAATAGCAGAAAATTTACGGCAAACTTCCCGACATGTTTTACGACAGACTTTAACAACTTACTTTTGTCTATTTGTTGTTGTTTTACTTGAAAGAATAACCTTGTAAAACAAGCTCAATAATTAATTTATAAATATAAGGATACATGTGTTTTTAAGCCATGTTGTTAAATGTTGTTACAACAACGAATTAAATTTTGCTGGTAGTTTAATATATCCTAAATAAACTCAAAATTTATAATCCTTTAATTGCAAAAAAACTTACTTCAAGCAAAGCGTTGCAAAACACTACTTCAGCGAATCGTTGCAAAATATTTTTCCAATAATATTGGTTTCAACTGTTTTAGGACTCTATTAAACAAACATTTTTAAAATATTTATGTTGGCTTTTTTTTAGTTTGGTTTGCATTTTAGTTTGGTTGGCAGTTTAGCTTGCACAAAACTTTATATTTTCTAATATTGAGTTTTTGTGGTGTGTAATTAAACTACATATTTCTAATCTCTAGAGAACCCATCGATGCAAAAATTAGATATTACCATTAGATAAACCCATCGATAAAAAAGAGTAGATATTGAAATTGTTTCAAATAACCTCTGCAGGCGGCGATAAAGTTTAGTGGTTAAAATAGAGTACAACAACTGGTTTCATTTCTGCTTTCTTCCACCCGATAGATTCCCTATAGACATCATTAAGAATTGCGGTAATCAGATCTATTTACATTTAAACTTTTTGCAATTTTTTCTTCAACCGCTTCCTTTTTTTTAATTTATACTATATTTGACCATTCTAAATTATTAGTACCACCTTTTTTCCACTTCTTGAATTAAATTTGTTATGTGACAAATCTATTCTCCTCGTTTCTATTTAAACCTGAACGTTTTCTAGATAAAAATTAAAAAAAGTTTTCAAAGTTTGAATGTTTCTTAATAATTTATTCTCTTTCGCTTTTTTTTTTTATTTTTCTTTCGTCGGTTTTCATCGGAAATTGTCGTTTTTTTTTGCAAATTACTGATTTTCATTACCAGACTTCTTTTTACTTTGTGTACTTATCTCTTAGGAAAAAGTTATAAAATAATGACAGTGATGTACATAAATAATCATAAACAGTGATGTTTTTGTTTAAACATTAATTTAACATTGCTAAATTATTTATTAGTAATAACTATTTAAAATGATTAATTGATAATTAATTAAAACTTTCATCAGTATTATGAAACAATAGTTGCATAGGTTAATGTTTTCTAAAAACTTTTATTACAAAATTAGTGTCAAAACAATTTTCTTAAACTATTCTATAAGAAAACCTAATAATTTAGAAAGTATCTTTGGGGTAAACTATTTCTTCTCTGTATAGACCCAGAGTGCTGTTAACTTAAAACAAGTTTTTTTAATGAGCTAAGTAGAGATGACTATCGTGACAGCGGCGTT
This sequence comes from Hydra vulgaris, assembly GCF_038396675.1. Taxonomy (NCBI): domain Eukaryota; kingdom Metazoa; phylum Cnidaria; class Hydrozoa; order Anthoathecata; family Hydridae; genus Hydra; species Hydra vulgaris. The sequence goes on from NC_088929.1 coordinate 14,298,975, forward strand.
CGTTACATACAATGTATTTAGCAAATACTATATAAAATGTTAGATTAAAAAAATTGGCAATAGCTAATTGATTTATATAAAACGAAAAAGAGATGGACGTCACCGCCTAGCTGCAACTCCGTGAGAAATTGAGAAGTTGTCAGTGCGCGTCTTACTGTGCAATTTTGATTTCCTTATATTTTAAAGCAATAATAATAATAAAATATTATTATTATTTTTCGTTTTATTATTATTTAATAACATTAAAACAATACTACAAAAATAAGTTTTTTTCTAAATTTCAAGATGAGACATTTATTAGTCGCTACTTAATAAAGTAAATAATTGATTAAGTTCGCGATAATTAATTCATTAAAAAAAGAGTTTTATAAAGTATCTAAAAATAAACCCGTCAAGATTAAAAAAACTTAATTTTAAACGTTAACAAATTTTTTATTGGAACTTTAAACACTTCATTGAAAGACACTTTGAATTTTAAGTAAAACTTATTGAACCAAGAAAAATTTATTACCCGGCAATCACTCATCACATACATTTTAAAATTTTACCAAGTTGAATAATTTAACCAAAACAAAATAATACTTGGAAAGTGAATGCAATCAAGCATATCGGTGGAGAGCGTTTTTAGTTTGATACTTGTAAGTTATTGTTTTTTAGAAGTTTTATGCGTTTGCTTTCCTATTTATCTTTAATTTTTTTCTGTCGAATATAAAATGTATATGTAAATATATATACTTTCTTTTAGAAAAAATATTATTTATATACTGGACAATATTAATTCATAAATTTTTTTTTCTCACTGCTGATGTCATTAAACTAAATTTCATTTATAATTTTTTTTTACTCGAAGTCGAGTAAATTGTTTTGGCTTTTCTGATTTCCCAAAAAACGATCAGAGCGGAAAATTGAAAAACGTTATTTTGCTACAAGTTAGTTTACATATTCTAAGAATCTTGTAGTAGTTACTAATCATTAACAAATTATAGGATAAAAAAATGATCTTCTTTATTTATTTTTTATTTTAAGTAAGACTATAATGCCATCGTCTACAGATACTATTTCCCAACACAAGAAAAAAGGTGGCGGATTCCTAAAGAGACAAGCTGCTAAATCGACAAAATCTGATATGACTGAAGAACAGCTGCTTAGGAAGAAATCTATAATTGTGCCTGAAGACGTATCCCATTTGAATAGAGCTACTGAAAGTAAGTTAAATTTAAAAATTAAATAAACCATTTTTTTTTTTTTTAATTATTTTTTAATTAATGAGTATTACAAGTTGCAAAAAAAACCTCTAAAATAAAAAAGTTAAACTTCTATTCTAGTTGTAATACAATTAGTATATAGTTAAACTCATTCCAATATTTTTTCAATTGTATAACATTTTGGGGTATATTTGCTCCTTGTGAAAAGCATGATATATTTTTTTAAAAGTATGAACATGTGGGCCCTACTTGTTTTCAAAACAGTCTTTTAATATTGCAACATTGTTTTGATTTATATTGTTCTTATATTGTTAGAAATATTACAACAAATGCATAATTAAATATTTTTAAAAATAGCTTTTTTTTATAACTTACTTTTTTACATATAATCTTATACTTTTATACTTGATAAAAATTCTGCTTTTGTTGCTTTATTTAAAAATTGATTCTATTGAATATTAAAGAAGAAAAAGGTATGTAGTTTTCTATAGAATTGTATGTGGTCCTTATGTAGCTACTAACTAAGTACTATATATACTATAGCCACACATGGCCCACATTTACGTCATTCCTTAAATCATCATCACATGTGAGGCCCACATCAAGTTTTCTTTACTGGTATTAATAGATAATTTATTAAATTTTAAAGAGCATTTTTGATATATAGCAAGAAAAAAGTTATAAAAAAAAAAAGCAAAACAGGATTTTTGTGTAGAGTATATAGATGTTTTACAAAGTGGGTTATAATTTTCGCTTTTAGCGCAAAAATTGCGCCACACTCTCAGTAATTTGTATCTCTCTTATAATAAGCAAATGAAAGATATATTCAAATTCTTCAGCATTAAGTGCATCCTCAAATGTAAATTTTTAATGTAAATGTAAAGTTTTAATTTCCATTAATAACAATGTCCAAAAATATGAAAGTGTTTCAAGATATGTAGTATAAAGAAAAAAAATATCTGTAGTCATTATGAAGTAATATTCAGTCACTATTATATTCATTAACAATATAAAAATTTTGGTACAAAAACATATACAATAAAATTTATATTCTGTAAAGGAATTGGTACAACAGTTTTGTAAATGAAATGGCACAAATGGAAACCAAATAAAGTCAAGAGTATGGTCATAGTTCATAACATTTAAAAATATTTTAAATTTGGTATCTTTTAACTTAAATTTTAAACTGCTTGAGTTTTTGCTTAGAAAGTCACAGTTTTGCAAATTTTGTTGTTGAAATAATTATAAAAAAATATTTAATGATATTAAATTAGTTTTTAAAATATTAAATATAAATGTAGTAAATAAAAAATAAAGTATAAAGATACTAAGATTTTTTTTACATAAATATGATTTGATTGACAGTTCTTGTATTAAAAATAAAACTAAAAAGTAGATTTGAAATCTAAAAAATTAAGTTAAAAAAGTTTTTAAAAATGTACTACTTTCATCTTACTGTTAAGTACTTACTGTTTATCTTACTCAGTAAGTTAGTTAAATTTGTTTTTAGATGTTGATTTTCCACAATTTCTACAAAAACAAAAGAAATCAATAATAAGCTTTTATTTTTTTTTATTGAATTAAAAAACATGAAGCCAATGATTTTTATGACTCATCCAAATTAATAATAATAGTAGTAGCAAATTAATAGTTTTAATAGTATATAGTAATTACTTTTTTGTCAAAACCAAAACAAAATCCATTTAGTTATGACTGATTCATATTTAGTTTATTTTTTTCAATTTTGACTATAAATTTTTTATTTTATATATTCTAGATTATCTTATTGATGGACGCAATAATGAGTTTAAAATTAACTTTACTCGCTTTAAAATTCGGGATATTGAAACAGGAGAAGTTCTTTTTGAAATATCAAAACCAGATGATGAGAATGATGATGGCTTGGATTATGATGAAAGTGATGATGATTCTGGAAGATTTGTTCGGTATCGTTTTTCAGAAGACTTTTTGAAGCTTAAATCTGTTGGAGCAACGTAAGTTAAATGATGTTTTAAACTTGATTTTGTATCATTGCCCAATATATATCAACTATGTTCCATATCACTTATATTCCATATTGTCATATTTAAATAAGTAAATGGCATAATGGAAACTTGTCCAAACAACAAGTGTGGAACCACGGGTACTAAATCTTAAAATTTGTGTTTTTCTTTAGTTCAACAAAGAAATTATTTGTCTTTGTGAATTTCTTGTAAACTTTTCTTTTTTTTTTAGAATTGAGTTTACTGTTGGTCCAAAACCTCTAGAAAATTTTCGTATGATTGAGAGGCATTTTTTTAGAGATCGATTGCTTAAAAGTTTTGACTTTACATTTGGGTTTTGTATGCCAAATAGCAAGAACACATGTGAACACATATATGAGTTTCCAAGTCTAACACAATCAGAAAGTAAGCAAATTTTTATATGAAATTTCATACTTTGTGCAAATTCAATTTTTTTTTATTTTCCATATTATATATGAAGTGTTATAGAACTCAAACTTTTTTACATAATATAACTTCAATTTAATATAACTTCAATTTTAAAAAATGTAATAAAAAGTCGAAATGTAAAAATAAAATTTGGACTTATTTACAGCATTATTAAAATAGTTAGTAAAACTGAATAGAGATCTTTGTGAATATTAAATTCAATGTATAATAAGTGTTGGTTACAGTAAATTTGGTTTTGCAGCACAGTGATGATTGACCCCTTTCCACAAAAAATTAATTAGATGCAAAATATGTTCAAGTGATTTATAATTTTTTTTTGATTTACTAAATCTCATTGACTTTACAGACTTTAAAAAATGAAAGTTCTGCCAATCCTTGAATAACTTTGTGTAAATCAATTTTTTGTGTTCTTGTGACATAGTACTGTAATAAGAATAGTACAAATTTTTATAATAGAATGTATGAGGAAATGTTTAAAATAGCTATAATGTAGAGCTGAAATCAGCGCCTCTAAATTTACAAATGGAGCTAATAGAATTAGAATTGAGCATTAGGGTTAAATGCATCTTTAAAGGGTAATTATTTTAAGCTAATTATTTTAAACTTAAAAATAAATTTTTAAGTATAAAATAATTAGCAATGGCCAATGTAAAAGCATTTGGAACTATTTATCTCTGCAAACTTTTTTTTCCAAATTAAACCTCGTAAAAAAAAAAGGGGGTTGCAGCAAGTTGCTTGATAAAAATATGATCAACAAACTAGAATAGGTTTTGACTAACTGTTGATAAAAAATTTAAAAAAATAAATAAAAATAAAACTATTTTGATAACTGGTTTTAGGATTTTATTATCAAAAATAGCAATCTGCTCACTTTATGTTAAAATCAGATCGACAATTTGGTAAATTGTTGTGCTAGAGTTTATAACATTCCTTATTCAGTGAAATTTTCAGATTTTTTCTGTGTATTTATTTGCATATTTGTAAGAAAGAAAAATATTTTGAATGTAGTATATGATAATAAAAATTTGTTTTATCCAGCATTATAAATTTTTGGACTACTAAATGATTTGGTTAAGTCTATTTTAGAGTTTCCTTAGGAAAAAAAAATGATAAAATGTTGATTACCGCAAATTAAATATTGCTTTGTAAAGATGCAAAGCAGTTTATAACTTAAAATGTATGATGTGTAAATTGGTATGTTTCTTTTTTTGTTACTTTATACTTTTTTAAAGTTTTTATGGTTTCACACTAGTGTAGTTAGACAGGTTTCCATAAAGCATAATGATATTTTTTATGGTTTCACACTAGTGTAGTTTAGACAGGTTTCCATAAAGCATAAAAATATTTTAAATAACTAAAAAAAAAAAAAGTAATTAAAAAATGGACTCATTAATAGCTTTAAATTTTAAAAAGTATATATATAAATATTTATTAAACTTATTTTTAGGGATCGTCCATAAAATATGCAACACTATTTAATTAAAAAACAAAGCAAAAGAGATCACAAGTTTTCCCTCACAGAGTCCTTAATTGAATCAAAAATTAAAATATTACTATAAGATCAATAAAAATCACAATATATAAGAGCAAAACAATTTCTTACATCTATTTTTTAAATAAATTTAACATTGTATAATATATAGATAATTGCTTAGTTATATTTTTATATAATTAATTTTTTTTTTTTTTGAGTAAGCGTACAAATTTTGTTATAACGCCTCTTTGTTTTGCAAAATGCTATCAAAAATTTTATCACTTTTTGAGCAGATCAGACTTTATGTTGGCATTGTCTTGTGCGTTATTTAATTTATACCTATAAACAGCTCAAAGTTGTTTTTTAAGGATGTATCTGTGATTTAGTGGATTGTGGTCTTAAGATGAGATTTTAACACCTTTTTCTCAGTAGTGATTTATAGCTGGTTTTATCTTAGTGACAGTTGGCTAAATCAGGCCAGAATCTTACAGGAGGTTGTATAAATGGCAAATGATTTCAGACACTTCCTTGTTGTAGAGATTGGCTTTCATTATCTTTTAAAATACAAATGGGTTACATGTCTTGCTGCAGCTACAAGTTGCTAGCCAAATCATGCTTTTTCTGTCAAACTTATCTAGCCTTTTATGTTTATATTTATCAACGATAGCTACACACTTACCAATATAATATTTGTAAAAGGTATTTGCCCAAAGTCTAGTTTAACATAAAATTTTGTCAACAGTAGTTAGCTAGCCATTGAACTTGGTTAGAATAATTTTGTACCAGTTTTTTGCTCAAGTTTTAATACATAGTATCAAAACTCGAGCAAAATATGCTACTTTTCTGTAAGATTTAAATATTTTATCTTTCAATAAGAATGATTTCTGTAAAAGTCCTTGACTTTTTGGACAAAAGCACAAGGTAACGGTTGACAACTAAAAAATGAGACTGGATTTAAAGACACATATCTCTTTAAAGGAATAAGATTTTAAAAATAGGAAACTGTTTTAAAAGGTATTTTTATTCTAGTTTTTAAATATTTTATGTTTTTATTTTTTATAGAAAAATGAATAAAAAAATAAATTCAAAACAAGAAGAGATTAGAAAACATGTGTATGAATTTTATTTAAATTACAAAAATGCTGGTATAAAGTTCACTTATGACCACTTTAAAGTTGAGAATATACCTAAAAGTACTATCTACAAGATAATTAAACATGCTGAAAGTGAATCTGGGTACCAAAGAGTTCAAGGAAGCGGAGTAAAAGCTAAAAAAATGACTAGGATAAATATTGAAAGGCTCAAACTCATGTTTGACCATAAAGATGGAGTTTCTCAACAACAGGCAGCTAAAAAGTTCAACTGTATTCAGCAACACATTAGTAAAACATTAAAAAAAAGAACAAATATTAAATCAAGAAAAAAATGACAATTCCAAAATGCTCTGACCAGAAAAAAGCAGCAGCTAGAACTAAGTGCAGTCGATTGTGTCAGAAATTCATAAATCGTAAACCAATCATTGACGATGAGTCTTTTTTCACGTTAAATCACTCCAGTATCAATGGAAATGATATATTTTATACTAGTGATGTAAAATCTACTCCATCTACAGTTAAATACCAAACAAAACAAAAGTTTCAAAAGAAATTACTTCTATGGATTGCTTTTTCTGAAAATGGAATTTCTCAACCTTATTTTGTACCAAGTGGACTGGCTGTAAATCAAAAAATCTATTTAAACAAATGTATTAAGAAGAGACTTATTCCATTCATCAATAAGTATCATTCAGATGGTGCATATGTATTTTGGCCAGATTTAGCATCATCTCACTATGCAAAAACAGCAATCATGTACCTAAACAAGGAAAACGTGCATTATGTTGAGAAAGTGGATAACCCTGCAAATTTGCCAGAATGTCGTCCTATCGAAAATTTTTGGAGTATTTTGAAAGGCCTTGTCTACAAGAATAATTGGCATGCAGAAAATCTTAAAAAATTACGTTCTAGAATCAAGTATTGCCTAAATAAAATTGATATTGAGCTCATACGGAGCCTAGCTCAGTCTATACCAGGCCTAGTTGATAAAGTCAGAAAAAATGGTTTAATTGAGAACAACTGATTATATATTTAAAAACTAGAATAAAAATACTTTCTAGAACATTTTTCCTTTTGTTTTAGCTTACTTCTTTAAAGAGATATGTATCTTTAAATCCAGTCTCGTTTTTTAGTTGTCACCCGTTATTTTGTATCTTTTATTATTCAGTCCACAGGATTCTGCAATTATGAACAATGAATGTCTGAAACCAACTTTTCACTCTTAAATATCTTTCTTTTTTCAGAACTTGCAATTGATAGATAATGATTCCTTATAACTTTTGAGAACCTGGCAATTAGTTGGCTTTACTCAACTAATTGCCAGGTTCTCAAAAGTTTAGAAATAGATCTAGATGATCCAATGTTTTCTAAGTCAATGGAAAAAATCCTATTACAATTATTTTGTTCCCGTGTCAAATTTCTTGCTCAAATTTAAAAAAAAAATTTTTTTTTGTCAAAAAGAAGTACTAAGCTTTCTTTATGTTTAAAAAGTTCTTAATAACTTTAAAGTGTTTTTCAGATCAGAACTGAGTCTTTTTATTGTAATATATATTAGGAGAATTACCATTTAAGTTTTACGAGTTCCTTCTACCCGGTTTATGACCTCCTCCTACCATACCTTTAGTTAAATTGGGGATTTTATATTAGAATTTTCTTGACCCTCTTTATTATATTACATAATAAAGAAGGCCAAGACAATATATAATTATAATAATATGTATAAAATATATAATATTATGTATAATAAATAATATTATATACAATATATATGTAGTTTTATAAAAGCAATGTATAATATATTGTACTATTATAATATAATAATGTATAATGTTTAATGTAAATTTTTAATTCATCTAGTTGACGAAATAGTAAGTTCACCTTATGAAACGCGTTCTGATAGCTTTTACTTTGTCAACAACCGGCTTGTGATGCACAATAAAGCTGATTATGCATACGATGGGTGATTTCAGCTTCTTGGTTTTTTAATATTTTTTAGTACTAGATTTTATTGATAGATTTTGTATGCATTGAATGATCTAATCACCGTCAAATGCTACTATTACCCAATGATTCTGGTATCCAATGATCTTCAAAAGTTTTGTGCTGTCTTTCTGTTAACTTTTTTTAACGAATGGTTTACAAGTTTTGTGGCAAATTAAATTGCTCAATATATAGTCATTTCACACCTGAGATGTTTAAATTAAATCTGTAATAAAAAGAAAAACCTATTTTTTTTTCTGAAAGTTTTTAGATCTTGTCTCATAAATTTTAGGTTAAAAAGATTGTTGTTTTAATAAATTTTATACTTTTATAATCTTTGAAAATATTACAATCAACAGAAATATTTATTTAAAAAATACTGATTACTAAAAACGTCCATAATTTTTAAAAGAAGTTGAGCTTCACGCTATTTTTTGTTGTTTATTTATATTGTTTATCTATGATTAATTATTTTGCAAAATAATTGTTCTGCAAGTTATTTACCTGTTGTTTGTATTTTGGAAAAAATGTATATAGCACTATTGCAACCTTTAATTTATAAATAAATAATAAAGATTTTATTTTATAAACGCTTTTCTTATAAAAACACAGTTTCCGCTTTAGAGCAGTATTGTACTTTCAATTATTAAAAAAAGTCCATCAAAAGTCCTTGCACCCCTCAACTCTCAATATTTGTACCTCAGTCGTATTAAATTATAATATATATATATATATATATATATATATATATATATATCTATATATATATATATATATATATATATATATATATATATATATATATATATATATCTATATATATATATCTATATATAATTAGAGAGATTCAAGTGCCATCATTTACGACAATCACAATATTGATGAAGTAATTCAGAAGCACTGAGAAAGTTTACTATAAGTTCTTGAAAGCGTCTACAAAAAGTACATATTTCAGTATTTTTGAATGTTTCTTAAGTGGTTGAGCTACGTGTGTTAACAGACAAGTAGACAGGTCATTCCATATTCGAGGTGCATTCATGGAGAAAGATTTTGATCCTAGGGAGGTTTTTGATAGGCGACGAGTAAGTTAGCAACTGTCTGATGATCTTAGGTTTTGTTTTGTAATTTGGGTTTCTAGAAGTTCGGATAAATATGCAGGAGATTTGGGTATATAATCGGGTATCATCTGCATATTGATGATGATTTATGCCACATTTAGCTATAATACAATATACGGGTAAAATAAACATCGAAAATAAAAAATGGGCCAAATACACTACCTTGTGGTACTCCTGTTGAACTCGTTAACAGTCTAGATTTTGTTAAGCTTATAGAAACAAAGGATTGTTGAGAGTGCAAGTATGATGTCAGCCATTTTAGTGCAATATCTGTGACACCAAATTCATCTTTTACACGAGCAATTTGCAGGTTGTAATCGATTGTATCAAATGATGCAGATATGTCCAGAGAGAGGAAAATGGTGGTTAAATGTTTAACCGGATGTCATTGCATATCTTTAGAAGTGCTGTTTCTGTTGAGTGCTCAGACCTAAAACCAGATAAAAAAGGATTGAAGTTTACAGTTGAAGTTAGATGAAAAGAAGCCGAGATAAATCAAGCTTTTCAAGAATTTTGGATATTGTATTGAGATTTGATATGGGCGCAGGTTAGTGAGTTTAAATAATGTTTGTCCTGATTTTTTGGGAATCGGTGTAATTTGTGAAACCTCGAATGAGTTAGGGAAAATTTAAGAATGTTTGTTAGAATACATGCGAAACATCAGTGAAAGTGACTGTAACAAATGTTGCAAAAATAGGGGGAGATCGCTCCATAATAAAATCAGATTTTGGGATTGTAGCAAGTCTTTCTCGGATATTTTTTTTTTATACTTTCAAGTTTGCTTGCAAAATATTGACTTATTGTGTTACGTTTTGCTTCTTTGTGTTATTAGTTTTAGGATTATTCAAATGAAGTATTTATTTGGCAGTATTCCATGTTTCTTTTTGATTACCATGTGCTGAGTTAAGTTTTTTCTTATAATAGTTTCACCAATCTGGATTGGTGAATTGCTTTAGATGACTATAAGTCAAGATATATGTATATATATATATATATATATATATATATATATATATATATATATATATATATATATATATATATATATATATATATATAAATGGCTCAGTGGTTATAGTTTTGACTAAGAGACATATATATATATATATATATATATATATATATATATATATATATATATATATATATATATATATATATATATATATATATATATATATATATATATATATATATGCTGAGAGGCATCTAAATAAATACATGTATAAATGTATGTAAAGGGGTGCAGTAGCTATAGTTTTGGCTCAGAACCAACAGGTTTGATGTCGGCTCTAGCCCAATAAACGATATTTGTAAGGAAAGAAGCGTGAATTTTCTGGTTAAATGCTCCTCAACGGTGATCTGTGATAAGAATATTAGATTTTCTTGTAGTATCTTAAGGTGCTACAAAATATTCTAATATTTAAATAAAAATCAATATTTAAATGAGAACCGTTTTTTTTTTCCGTTTTAAAACATTTTAGTAGCATTTGAATCATAACAAATAAAAAAAGATACAAAATTCAACTAAAAAAAAAGAAAAAGAAATGAAATGTTATCGTTGTCCAGAACAGAAAGCTAATCAATAAAAAAAGGTAATTTTCTGACTAAAAATCCTAGTTTGCCAACATAGAAGAATGTGAAAAGCGTTTATAGTGTTCCCTTATGCACACACATCCCACCCCTCCAAGCACTGGCCCTAAGTAATTAATTAATTTATTTCGTTATTAAAAAAATACTGCATCTATTATAATAAATTTATTTTGATAATAAAAAAATAAATACGAATTAAATTCACTGCGGTTCGAACTCAAATCGCAGTGAAATTCGAAGTTGCACCGGAATATATCACGCTATGTATTTAAAAAAATGCGCCGGAATATATCAATATATCACCGAAAACCCTTTGTACCGGAATATATCACGCTACCCAGTCGGCCTACTAGCTTTTTGTTACGCAAGTAAATTAAATTTATCTAATTATTTTTTTTAAATAAATTTTAAATATAGTATATTCACTGTGCACTGCGCAGTGGACCTGAATTTAACAAAAAGATTAAAACGAAGGGCCGATTGATGGGATATTGACTTTTTCGGTCATTTGTAATCAACTCGCATACAAAACTGACAAATGTTTATTTTATAATGCACTTGAATAATTTTTTATACCTTTTAGGTAGGCGCTTTAAAGCCAAAAAGTTATTTGCGAACGTGAAATATCTGGATATATTGGAAATACAAATATGACATTTAGAAATAATCTAAATGGAATTTCCAAATATTTCTACATATTTACCAATAATTTTATGATTATTTAAAAAAAAATAAGGATTATTAATTTCTTACTAGGTTTTTTTTTTTTTTTTTTACATTTTTAAGGCAAATTTTTTACGATTTGATTTATGTAAAAAAAAAATATTGCGATACTGGATTTCAGTATTTGTAGTTGGAATGAAAAAAATCTAAAAGCATACTTTACATTTAATACTATAACAAGCATCTAATAAAAGATTGTCTGTCATCACTGCCCCCTTTTCCCCGTTTGCAAAGGTTGACTGTAAATCTATAAATACCATTCAAACCATTGCAATGTTAATGTTTTGCACACAAAAAAGTTGTGGTAATTGGAACTTAGGAATAAAAATAGACCATTTACCCCGGACGTGAGGGCAACAAGTTAATAAAATAAGTTATTTTACTATCTCACGCTAAACTTAAATTCTTGCAGAGATTTTTTAATTTCATTCATTATTCATTTCATTTATTAAACATTTATTAATTTCGAAAATCGTGACCATGTAAAGTTTTCATAATTTTAATCAAACTTCAACATTTTGCGAACTTGAATCATTTCAAAACAAATCTTTAAAAACAACTCCAATGACTCTTACTCAAACAAATGTTGCTACACATTAGAGAAAAAATTGAAAAAAATTTGATAAATGTTTTCGAACGACTCCATGTTGACACACTAAAAAAGCAAAAAACGTCGCAGAATTTAGGAAAAGGCACTGTCAACTCTAAACAACATGTGACATTAATGCAAGCTTGTAGTTGCAGCTCTAGAGCTTGTTAATCGTGCTTACTTAAAATAAACAAATTTGGCAATTAGTTATTTTCCATGAAAAAATGTCGATATTCCTACGTCTTACCATAAAACAACTCAAGTTCAATTAATTGATAAATAGTTTTTTTCATATATTTAAATTCAAATAAGATAATTTTTACTTTAATCATTATTTTTACCTTAATTACCTTAATTAATTATCAAACTTAACTATGCTGGTTTACTTTTCCCCAATTCCCCAGGAGAAAAGTTTTTTAAAATTAGTTTTAATTATAATATTTTTCCTCAATTTTTATATATTTATTATTTAGTATAAAATTCATAATAAAGTAAAAAAATATTAGTTCTTGAAAAAAGCTAAACCGTTTACTGTTACTCTTGTTTACTCTATTTGTTAAAAGTTAATCTTGCATTTAACATTTTAAAATAATGTATTAATTTTGCTACATAACGACAAAATGTCGACTTGTCGATATTTTGTCGATATGTCGCAAAATTAATAGATTGTTTAAAATAGAACTTGGTCGTCAATTTTCGGCGACCAAGTTCAAGTAATGGGGTGATTAAGGATCTGTATAGGGTTTGGTTTACTTTAATTATCTTTTTTTTACAAGTTTACAAGTCATTTGACATTAGTATTTACATACTTAAAATTTGTAAACGCCCATGCTAATGCTTTGGTACTTATCTTGAAAAACAAAACCTTTCGGAAGTCTTCTAAAATCTCAACGAGTCTAAGGCGACATTTTTTTTTTACTTTTTGGAATAAGGAAATATTTTATGTAATAAAAAAAAAACGAAGGAGGTGTTATTTGCAGATCTTGCTACCGAGAACGCTATCGCACCGAGAACGCTAAAAAATGTTTTCTGAAAAAGTTAAAACGAAATAAGTTTTAGCTTTTACATTTTTAAAAGAGGTTTCGTTTAATTTATTGACTTTTTTATTATCGACATTCGTGACATAAATAAAAAGACTTGGTCTGCAGACTATTGCTTGGATTTGTATCAAGTCTATTTGATTTTAGTATGGGAAATTTTAAAAGCTGTCTATCAATTCTCAAAAATATTTTAGGCATTTATAGAAAACAAACAAACTTCCGCCTTTTTCTTATATTTTTTTAAGATCTTTAGTTTTATCGATTCGCCTCAATAAGTTTTACGTCATTAAATCAAGAGGTTGCATATTTTTAATTAGTAATTTTACATGTAAAAATACTTTACCTATAAAAAAATAATAGTTTCAACAAAGTTCATCGGAATTTTTTTTCCCGGGATTATTTTATTTTTATTTTTTAGAATTATATTTTGTCAACAAATAATATTATGTCTTTTACTTAAGAATTTTATTTTTTATTTAAGACCAAGTAAGATGAAAGGAGGAGGTAGTAGACTAGATTTACCATTTCGTTAATATCGTTTGAATACTTTATAAGACATTTAAATCAAATGTTTATAAATACTTTTTAATTATTATTTACAAATGTTTTTTCTTTTTTCATAAATTTAAAAAATATCTTTATCTTGTATATTAATTTTACTTGTTTTCAGCGTCTGTCTTTTTTTTTTTTTAAGTAAATTTTTATTAAAAAAAAAATTTTTTAAGCCATGATTTCCGAAAATTAGAGCCTCATTCCGAAAGTGAACATTTATTATAATGAATTAATACAAAAAAACAAACAAAATAAAAACGTTTTTTTTAAGGTTACGCATTCCAAAAATAAGACCTTCAGTCTTATTTTTGGAATTGGAATCTAACTTACATTGCTGTTTTAAAGGTTTTCTTTTTATAATTTTTTTATTGTTTATGTTTTTTATTTAACTCCAAATACAACATATAAAGTTTAAAAATATATTGAGTTTTTTAGATCAAAATATTGATTATAAACAAATATAAAGATAAATATATGTTTTTATAATCTAATTAACTAAATTAATTTGTGTATTATTAATAACATATAATATTTTATAAATGAACACTTTATATTTTAGTGTTAAACTAAAAAGGCAACATAAAATAAAAATATCTTATTATGTTATATATATATATATATATATATATATATATATATATATATATATATATATATATATATATATATATATTTTTTTTTTGATAAAACTTGTTTTGCAACTATTGAAAAGTTACAAATTTTGATGTGTGATTGGCATATTTTCTTTGTGTATGTAAAGTTTTATTAATCTAGACGAGAAAGGGAAAATTCTGAACAATGAGTTAATCTGAATAATCTGGAACTAATCTGACGATGTTAAAATTTAGAGAAGTTTATATTTTTTTAACCCTCCCCTTAATCCAATGTTGACTGTAGAGTATCAGCATATAATTTTAATGGCTTGAAGAATTTTAGGATTTATAATATACATGTAGCAAAAATTATTTTAAGGCTAAAATAGCAACAACAACAACAACGACAACAACAACAACAAACATTATGTTTTTACAAAAAGGAACTCATTAGAGCAGATTGGCAGACATTTTTTATCAAAAAGAACTCTATTTTAAATCATTTTTTTGTTAGTCATCACTCAACTTGACTACTTTTTTAAAGTGTAGAGAAAATATAATAAAAACTACTCTAAAAATAAAGCAAAAAAAAAAAAGGTAATTTACAATAAATTGCATTTATTATTTAAACAAAGGTCAACTTATTAATTTTGCCTTTTTTGTTGACAACGATTTCGTTTTTTAGATAGTTTGTAAGTTTTAAAAGCCTTATTATACCATTTATTGCAACTGCTATTTTGTTTAACAGTTGTGTGTATTTTATAAAGGAAAACATTTTTTTTTAAATTACTTTTTAATCAAAAAAAATTTAACTATATATGAAAAAGATTGCGAAAAGCAAAAATAAAGCTGCCGGAGGATATACATCCTGCCAGAGGTCACCATTACTAAATCAAAATCATTCAGTATGCAGCCCTCGAAATTAGGGGTGGTATTCGGCAATGTCAACCTAACTGTCGACCTAAAAGTGTTTGAGGTCAGCAAAAAATTGCCGACCTCGTTTTTATGGTAAAACCTTTGTGTGAAATTTTTTTGCAGAGCTGATGCCAACCTTTAATAGTTTAAAGTCGGCAAAAAATTGCTGACCTTATTTTTCTTAATTCTGAGGACTTAGTATGATGCGCAGTCGTGCAAAAACAATAACCAGTAGGTTATTGTTTTTGCAAAACTAGAACCATAGACTCAAAAGATGAGTAACTTTAAGTAATCCTTAAGAATAGATAGGACACTCAAACTTAATTTTACGCAAGTCAATAAATTATTACAGAAGTATATTCTTGTGTTTTTTAATTATATGTTGTGTTTACTGGAAAATTTCAAATAAAAGAAAAATAGATGTTGTCTGTTAAAGTTAAACACATAAATTGTCTTTATAAATGCAAATAGGTTCAGTAAGACTTGGTGGTGGTAGTAGAAAATACTTCACAAAACACTGGCACGGTTCGTAAGTTTTTTTACTTTCTCAAGTTCAAAGTAATTATAAACTCAAAAAAGGCCAAAACCTGACACGTGATAAATCAAACAATAATCTCATAGTAATTTGTACACTTAAAAACAAATAAACTTAATTTTAAATCATTTAGATTACTCGAACACGTAATATTTTATGATTTTAAGAACTTTCATTTTTTGAAGTCTGTAGGCTGTATTTTGAGTAGAAATCTGTTAGGATTAGTTAGTTAACCATATATAAGCAATTATATATATTCAAAAATTTTGTGAGAAAAAACTTATCAACAGTTCCACCTGAATAAGATGCTTATATTTGAAAAAACTAATTATAAAATATTTTTTTTATATACTGCGTTAACGTAGGTAAAAGCGACTTACACTAGGGCGTAATTGACAATTTTTTTCTTCGTTGGGAATGGGGGTGGGAGCACATTTTTGATTATAAATAAATTTATTAGTAATGTCTGATCCTTAAACATGTTTACCAAGTTCATATTCTTTTAAACTGCAGCTTGATATTTTCAAAAAAAATCTTAGTGAAAAAATAAAATTTTAGCCTACGAACCCAGTCTCCCCTACATTAGTTCGTAAATCCCTCAAGGGGTTTAATACTTATACATTACGTAAATCCTTCAAGTTGGTTTAATACTTTTATGGTAATAATTTTAAAATAGTTAAAGATTGTATGAAATTTGAAATTTAACGATAATAATAAATTTAGTTAAAAAATAGTTTAAAAAATTAAACTCATTGTCTTTACGTTTGCGATTATTTCAAAGGTATAAAATAAATGTATAAAACAAAATAAAAGATTTTAAAACTCCCCTCCCCTTCCCCTCAAAAAGAACTTTATCTTGATAAAGGGTGGAAGGAGGGGGAGGGGATGGAAGGCAATTTTAGAACTATTTCTACTCCGGCTTCTATCGTCTTAATTTCCGGCAAAGTATCTTCGTTTAATATAAGTATGTGCATAGAATGTTTGTAGTTTGCTCCATAATTGAAAGTTAGAGCTTGTAGCTATGCCAACCAATTGAGTTTGCTTGACTCTTTAAGACCCAAAAAAACTTAACTTAAAGCTCTATGATATGAAATTTATTTAAACTTGTTTTTAATGTTTTAAATCTAGATAAATATTTGACGGAACATCCGTTAATTCAAAAATACTTAGAGGTTGGGTATTTACTTTTTATTTACTTTTATTTATTCCAATATTTAGAATAAAATTATTGTTTGATAAATTTTAAATAATTTCATAAGTGGAGTAAACCATGACAAAAATCTTATTTTAATCAAAAAAAAGTTTTTTCATAAGGTTGATATTACTTTGGCAAAAAACGAGTTCTATCTGCAACAAATACAATTCTGTAAGCTTTTTTTTTGTTTATTATTAAAAAATTTAGTGTGATATTTGCGCAAGTAACTGTTGCCGTTTGTTAAATAACTGCGTTTTGGTTTTTAATAAATAATTATTTAAAAAATTGTTTATTGAGAATTGAATATTAAAAAAAAAGACCAAATTTTGAATTTTCAAAAAAAAAATTATTCAAGGGACTTGAAAAAACAGTACGAGTTAATCAGTGTTCGATATACCGGGTATATAATTGTATTCATTTCTTTTATTGTTTGTAAAAACAAGTTTCAACACACGAAAATTCAAAGAAACTATACTTAAAAAGCTAAAAGTTTAAGAATGACGTGTACTAATTATATACAAACTTTTTTTTAGCTTTCCAAAACAATTACTACATTAAATAAAAAAATTAAATGTTCGATTGACAAAATTTGTCAATCAAAAGTTTTATATTTATATTTTTCCTATTTTGAATCGTTTTTTATTTTGCTGTTGTGATTGTTGAGTTTCTTCGAAATTTTTTGTTGAAGAAAATTGTTTTAGAATCAGCAAAACAAATTAACAGTTGTGTTTTTATAATTTGTTATGCTAGCTGTATACATCATAATCGTTTGTACACTACGATTGTACATAAAGCGAATGACTCAATTTTGTTTTCTTTGTCTGATCATTAAATCATTTAGTCTAATTGCGTCACCTAGTGGATTATTTAAAAAAGACTAACTATAGTAGGACGTTTGAGGTAACTATGGTAACTATGATACATAATTTTAACTACAGTATATAATTTTGTGTGCGATTCATCTCAATAGGTTGTTGCTTGACAAACAGGGGCAATTCTATGGGTGTGTATGTGAGGGGGGAGGGGGTAAGACGGGATGGCGAAAAAACTTTACATTGCGTGAGCATAAATATGTACAAAAAGTATAAACTTTTGCTCACACAATGGTTTGATGGTTCGAAAAAGTATAATTGTGTGATTTTTGCTCTATTTCGTCCGGATTTTTTAAATCTATTTTTAAAGATTTTATTACCACTGGTTAGATTTCGATACTTAGCAAGACATTATTTTACTCGATTATCTCCGTTTAATTTTCACCAAACATTTAAAGAAATGTTATAATAATGAAATAATCAGCTTTGAATATTTCTAACAGGCTACAAAAAAAATGGCTTCAATGGCAATACCTTGTTGCTCTAATATTCTAAATGTCTTGAAAAATCTATTCAAAGATTTTATCATCAATCCTTTTGAAGATTTTATTATCATTTGTATCTTTCATTTGCCAATAAATTTTTGTTCGATTTAAAAGAAAATGTTATCTTTTAAATCAAAGTAGAAATTATTGGCAAATGAAAGATACAGAAGATGTTTTGTGTTATTAAATTATCAATTAGTTGTAAATCCCCTCTTTACATTATTTTGATTAGTAACTAAATTAATCAATTTTACAAAAATTGTAAATTATTTATTTACTTTATATTAATTCCTAAAAAGTATCAACATCTAAATCAACCAAGAGACACGAGAACCTTTCTAGTATAAGAACTTTATACTTTGAGTAAATTACTCCCGTTTTTGGAGTTATTAAAATACTCCGGATCCACAATGCAGTGCTGATGAGGTAGTGAACACTTTCTCTTGCGAGCTCAGAACAAAAAGGTCGTAACTAACATTTTTGCGAAACGGATAAAACATGGTTTAAAAACCGAGATTTTAAATCCGAAAATTTCTTATACTTGGAACAAAAATAGTTTTTAGTATTTTTTTTTTGTCTACAGATTAATACTACTCCAAAAACTACATCGGACTACAGATTGTTACTAACCCAAATGGGGTAGTAACAATCTGTAGTCTTTGCATGTGGTCTTTGCAAAGACGGTATCCGATTATAAACTAAACACAATTTTCCCCATTTCGTCAGTTACAACGTTTTTGCTTTAAGCTTGCAAAATGTAGAGGGAGAGTGGGGAGAAGTGGGACGTTTCAAAAATTCTAATTAAGAGGAGTCCCTAAACAATGAGGTTTTTCCCCTCTATTTACCGGACATCGCTTTGTCTCGCACGTAGTAAAAATCACATTTTTGAAAACTACCCACAAAAAGTGATTTTTTGATTGGTAAAGTGGGACAAAGAAAATTATTTAATCTCCCACTTCTTCCACTTTTTTGTATTTTTATTGTGGAAATATTTTAAATATTTAGATGAAGATTACGTGGTTTTATAATTTTAATAGTTTTTAAATAATAATTTTTGTTAGTATGTTGTTAATTACTTGCTTGTCCCTGTTCTACTGTCAATCATAGGAATCAGTGCCGGAAATGATGCTTTATTTGTTAAAACTTGTTTGGTGCAGTACATGCATTATATTAAAATGATTAAAAAGTTATTCTGTAATTATTTTTTAACGTCTAACTTCTCTCCACTCTTCCCTAGTCCCAAGCTCATTTTTGTTTGAAAATTTGGCTACATGACTGAAGAAGAACTCCCAATAGATTCTTCTAAGTAAATCATTATTAGCAATTTTTTAATTTCCTTAATTTTCCTTCTTCTTTTGTTTAGACGTACTCCAAAAAGAGTACTTTTATTTGACTTTGTCCTTGACGTAGTTTTTTGGGAGGATTTCGCAACCAAATATGATGAAATATTTGTTTATAAAATATATAAATGATTTTAAATAAGAATTTATTTACGTTTAAATGCAATACTCCAAAACCTACTGAAAACCACTTCTGAAAACGCCAATAATTTAATAGTACTTTAAATTCTTTTATTTTTGTAATGGCTTTCATTGTAAAAATGTATCCACTCAAAAAAAGGGGGTGTGAAGGCGGAGAAATTTGAAGTTCTTTTTAAATTATTCTTATTCTTTTTTCTAAATTTTTTTTTATTAATAAATGTTTTTTTCTTAAACTTTTTTTTAAGAAGTTTAGAACGACTAAAAGATAAGCAATATTTATTTGATTTGAAGTTTATTTACAAGGAATTATGCTTTCAATCGTCCCTTAATCTTCGGAAGTATTTATTAAAAAACGTCCGCTTCCGTACACTTAAACACTTCAAAACTTGCCGTAAAAAAATCTTTTTGTTTTTTCACTCTTGACTAGTTAAACACTGTTAATTAATGATTTAAAAATCATTTGTAGTAAAAAAAAGATGTGCTCTAACATTTATAAACATATTGTAAGTTTGAAAGCATATGGTTTTTTAAATTAAAAAAAAACCATGAAATAAAATTTTCATATAAAATAAATAAATGAAATAATACAGTTTCATTTTTAACACACGGCTACATACAACAATTTTAAACTGAATTCACTGAAATGTTACAATAACATTCAAACATGACAAGTTTTCATTTGTTTAAACGTGTATTGCGAAAAAAATGGTCTTAATTTTTTATTTGTATTTTAATATTAGATAGTTTAAAGTTTAAACTTTAAACAAAGTTATTAAAAAAAAAAAAACTGGTTATTTAAGAAAGCATTTCATAAGACGAGGTTTTCACAATGTTAGTTGAAATTTTTAAATTTTTAGCGTCGAGTTATTTCAGTGTGTTTTTTAAAAATAGCATATCTAACTAGCCTAGGCAATGTAGTTGCGTTGCTTGAACGCTTGTGTTGTGCGACGTAATTAAAAGTCTGCGTTGCCGTATAAAAATGTCAAAGAAAATGTTAAGCAATGTTATTTTACTATTGAGTCATCTTTCACACGAAAATGTTTTTAAAAAATTTAACAGTCAGAAAGAATGTTTCTTTACGCAAAACCGTGTGATTTTCTCATCTTTTTTAACAATATATATTTACGTATGCTTATAAAACTAGAAATTTTAACAATTCCCACCAGCAATGTTAACTTTGTTCTTATTGTTTTAGTGTTCTTCACCCCTCAATATTTCTCAATTATTAGCTTGAAAAACACAAAGACGTCATGAATCAGCAATCTTAACTAAAGAAAAAGAAAAAACCTTAAAAAAAGCACCGAAGAATTTTTGAGCACAATAGCAAAAATTTTGAGTGTTTTTTATGAATCACCGAAGAATGAATTCTTTGAAGAGTCAAAGACTTATTGTAATTTGAAAAATTACTAATGTCAACAACGGTCATTTTAAGTAAACACATTTTAATCTGTCTCGTTTTTATTTACATTTAGAGACCCTTTTTCAAACTGGGTAGGATTCGTTTTAAAAAGAATCCATTTATATTTAATGCGTTTGTACTTAACATAGTATTGTGAAAAACATAGATGCAAAACCTTTTCACAATTATAAACGGTAGGTGACGTTTGTACGGTTTCTGCTATCTACATGTCATTGTGTGTGTGTGTGTATGTGTGTGTGTGTGTATATATATATATATATATATATATATATATATATATATATATATATATATATATATATATATATATATATATATATATATATATATATATATATATATATATATATTCTTTCATTTATATTGTATTAGAAAAAAAGCGCTCTATAGAATTTAAAAATTCAAATTTTTTGAACTAAAGTTTCAATTTTTAAAATTTTTTAAAATTTATATTTTAAAAAATCTTCAGTCTTACAGACATCTCAGTAGGTCAATATTTTGTTTTTCTCCTTTTTCCATAGCAACTTGTTTTCCATTACTGAAGATTTTTAAAGAAACCAAAAATATTTAAAGCCCGGTTCCATAATAGTATTTTTATATATAAAGTTAGATTCAT
The DNA here is from genome assembly GCF_038396675.1 of Hydra vulgaris. Taxonomy (NCBI): domain Eukaryota; kingdom Metazoa; phylum Cnidaria; class Hydrozoa; order Anthoathecata; family Hydridae; genus Hydra; species Hydra vulgaris. The sequence continues at coordinate 14,320,908 of NC_088929.1, forward strand.
GTTCAACCTTCAAATTTTATATTGATTATATGGAAAAAAATATTTTTTATTTATATATGGTGGTTTTTTTTTAGCATAAAAACTTTTTACTGACGAATAAAATTAAATTTTATTCCTCAATTTGAAAATTGTTTGTGGAATTAGTTTTCGAATATATATTTTGAAGAAGCAATGGCTTTTACTGTTAATAATAACTGCAAGTTTTGTCATAAGCGGTTGTATTTATTAACAATCTGTACAAAACATACGAATACGAAACATCCAAAACATACTGTACGAAACAAACGATACAAAAAAGTAAAATGAAAACTAGTTTATTTATATTCGGTAATATTTTAAAACTGTTACTTTGAAACCAATTAATCGGTTAAAAGGAAACTAAACCTTAAGATTTTTTTTGACTATACGCAATTGATATTATTATATTTATAAAAACAAGTTCATAAGATTAGCATCTAATTATAGATAAAATAATAAAAAACCTAATTATAGACTGCATAACTGGGCGATCATCCGCAATTTATAACCAATTATTTTTATACATGCAACAATGATGCCAATGAAGACATGAATCATTAAATTAAGTATATTGAAATAATAAACGGTATGCTACGCGCAATTCAATCAGTTTAATTTTTAGCCTTAAAATGCCAATGATGGTTTTCAGTATTCAGTGTAATATTTTCATTGAATATAACACTGAAAACTGTAAACTCGTTTATTTAACGTTTACCCATTTGACGTTAGCGCGACGTTTACCCGACTTACGTTAGCATGGCTTTATTTCACTTTGTTAACTTGGTTTGTTTTTTTCATTTAGTAAAAAATGAAATTCATTTGTGGAACAATCATTTTCTTATTAAGTACGCAAAAGGTGGTGTCCAATCCTTTTCAGGTTTTTTTTTTTTGTTTTCTTTTTATTAATTCTAATTTTATTATTTACATGGTAATATTTATAACTATAAAGCGACTTTTTTAAAAAAAAAAAAATGAAAAAGTGACTCCAACGTTATATATCTTTTTATTTTTTTTATTTTTTGCAAGAAAGCGCTATGCTTAAGCTAACTAAAATCAAGATTTTTACGGCGTTTTCCAGCACAGAAATACTTTTTACTGCAGTAATTTATATTCTAGTTTTTATACAGTATATTTATGAAAAAAAAAAAATTCGAATTTAATTTTTACTTTAGAAGCAATGCACAATTAATGAGGAATGTAAACTTGACGAATTATGTTCAGATAGAAAATGTGTGAAGATTCTCTCTAACGAAAACATAGTAAGTCGCAGGTTATACGTTATATGGCTGAATAGAAACCGATGTTAATTTATTTTTAAGTAAAAACAACACTTTTTAGGCCTTTCAGTTACAATACCACTATTGTATTTTTTTATGACGATTTATGAATTACATGATGCAATATAATATTCTTTTTTTCTTTTAGAAAAATAGTTTTTGTATAACAAACCAGGATTGTCCTAAAACTTACTTTTGTGACGTGAGCAACCATATTTGTTCAGAGGTTAAAACTATTAAGGATTTCATGAAAAAGCAAACGGTAGGCACTAATGAACTAATTTGACTTTTTTTTCAAATTTTTGTAACACTTTTTTATTTTATTTTTTTATTTTAGATATATCTTTTTATTTTATTCTATAAAATGAAAAAATATTCTTTTTATCAATAGTGTCGAGGTGTGTTTAAATCTTATTGCTCAAGCGATCTTTCCTGCACATGCAAAGAACATCGTATGGTTTGTCGGGAAAGAGAATGCGTTTATGAAGATTTACAAAAAAAGGTATAAAATGTTTTTAAAGTTACTAACCATATTTATAATTATTGTTTTACCAAAAAGTTACTAATCATATCCATAATTATCATCACGCTAAAAATATTATAATACCAGAAAAGTTAGTGTTACGTTTGCATATGATTGGTTGCTCATCAAGTCTATGTTGACACTCCGCATAATTGAAAATCTGGCATAATCTACATGATCATTGGGATAAACAAAGTTTATAATTCCCCCCCCCCCTCCTCCTCCAAAAAAAAACAAACAAAAAACAAAACAAATTCTTGTTAAAAAAATTATCGTTCAGAGCCTCAAACTATTTTTATAAGTGTTTTACTAACTATTGTAAGTTAATAGAATTATAATTCTTTACCATTATTTAATTACCAGCATTACTTTTTTATCTAGTGGTATTGCGATTTATCCTTCTTTTTTAAATGACTAAAAAAGTCTAATATACAAGCCTGTACAAATATACCAGTAGGCTTCTTTTGGACACTCTTGCTTTTATACGAGTCGAGAGAAATATTTTTTGAAGATCGAAAGTTGAAAGGCATATAATATTGCTAAAAGAAGTTCAGCAGATTGATCAAATAAAAAAGAGAGTGACTAAGAACTTCCAATTAAGAAAGACAATGACTAGGAACTATACTAATTTCAGGACTAAAAAAAGTTTGTTTTTTTCCGTTGTATTAATAGTAACTTAACTATTTAATGATTAAACTTTATGGCATTTTTAGTTCTAAATACTAAACAGTTTTTACAAGTATTTAAAATTAATTATGGTACAACAATGACTTACAAACAATGTGATTGGAACTCATATACAACGCGACACCTACAGAATCTATTTTTGGGCCAAATAACACAAAGTAGGAATTGCTCAATTGCATATTCAATACTGCTGCAATAACTAACGAAAAACAAGTTGGCCCAGCAATAAAGGCTATTTGGTCTTTACTAATTATTCTTGATGATTTTATTTTGATTAAATTTTTTGTCTTAATATAACTTAGTGGTGGTAATAATACGTTTTGTGTGTGTGTTTTTTACACAATTAAGCAATATTCTTTACACAATCTTTTTTTTTCTAGAGAAAAGTAACAAGTTGTCAACAGAATAAAGATTGCTCACTTGGCTTTATATGTTCAAATAAAAAATGCATTGAAGACCAAAGCTTGGACTTTCTGCAACTACTTTCAAAATTAGTAAAAACTCTTTTTTGATTTTTTTTTTAATATAAGTGATCACCATTTTTAACTACGAGTGAAACACACAGCAATAGGAATTAATTATTTTCAGCCATGTGTAAATAATAATAGAGAGTAACTAGCCTAAAACGTGTAAGAAATAAATTATTTTACCAGATAAATTTATTTTTAAGGAAAGAAAACTCAACCAAGAAAATACAGTTCATTCAACAAAAACGGTGGTTATCGAAAACAAGCGATAAACTTTGATTTATCGAAGTTACGTTTATAATACAGATTGACAACACTTTTACAGTAAATCATAGTGCTGCAAATTTTTATTACTTGTGTATATTATTTAGAAATATTTTTAGAAATATTTATTTAACGAATTTATTTAATAAAACTAAAAAAGACTGATGTACATATTCTGACATAGATATTTTGAGAATAAATTAAATTATGTGTGACGTTTCGACTATTTTTAAATCGCCTTTTTAATACTTATTTAATTAATTTTTATATCATTTTGATAATTGCACCAAGTTTTTGAACAATTAATCTATGTATCTAATTAATTTATTTACTTTAAAATTAACTAAAAATTACCAAGTATAAATAAGAAAAACAAAAAAAATCTGACAATTACCAAGAATAAACAACAGCAACAAAAAAAGTCAGTAGTAATTGAAAAATAAAGTTAAAAAATTATTTTTGAAACTTTTTTCTTTTTTTTTTCTATTTGTAAAGTTTTTTACACTACGACAAATGAATCTTTGAATATTTTTAAAGAATTTTGTTCCAAAACATTTTTATTTTAAGAGTTTATTTAGTTGTTTTAATTTTTGTTTCAAACTTTAAAAATTGATTTAATAACTGTCAAAAAAAAATAAATTTTTTTTCAACTTTTGGATTACACTCTGGTAAGGATGAGTAGCGCTCCATACTATTTCTTACTATGCCACTCACGACTTGCTCAGCTGTTTTTAATTCTTTTATTACTGAATACTCTGGTCGAATAATTCTTTTAAAATGGCAACTTAAATAAGATGCTGTGAACCAAATAGAAAAAGATTTTTAAAAATAAGTTACTTGAGTGCTTTACGTTTTCTAAACCGTTTAATTATTAACTATAAATTCTTAACTTATAAAACATCTGATTTATAATGTAAGAGATATATTAGTAAACATTTCACATTACTTTTTTTTAATTCAAATTTAAAGTTTGTTGTAAATTCAACTAACATATTGTACATTACAGTTGTGCATATAAAAGAAACATTTTTTTAGCATAAATATAAAATAACAAAAAGTTTTTTACATTGTTTTGTCATTAAAAATATCGTAGATAAATATTTTGCATTTTCATATTGCAACAAGTGTTATTTTTAAAAATAAATGTGATCTAATCTAGATATATTTCTAATCAATGTTTTTAAAGTCTAATTCCATTGACTAAGAACTTATTTAAAAGTTATATCTCTTTGACGTCAAATTACTAAGTTATAGAATGTTTGACATTCTTCATGATTCTGCTTATGCTTTTAACGTGTGTCTATATATATATATATATATATATATATATATATATATATATATATATATATATATATATATATATATATATATATATATATATATATATATATATAGATATATATATATATATATATATATATATATATACATATATATATATATATATATATATATATATATATATATATATATATATATATATATATATATACATATATATATATATATATATATATATATATATATATATATATATATATATATATATATATATATATATATATATATATATATATATATATATATATATATATATATATATATATATATATATATATATATATATATATATATAGATATATTCATGCTGCTTTTGACCCTAGCCTCATTTTTAAAATTAAGAAAAAGTTTTCTTTTTTAAAGTTATACTGATATTCGAGTATAAGTTACGTTTTGTGCTGTTACTTTTGTTGTACTCCAAGTATTGCTTTGTGAAACTTTTTTCTTAAAAATATTTAATATTATAATTGATATTAAACATAAAAAAAAATTATTTCAAAAGTTAATAAATCACTTTATGTTTTATATGAAAATATAAACAACAACTTTTCTACAAAATTCTTATAAATATTATTATAAGAAACGCTAATAAAAAATTGAAAATTTGTAAAACTAAGTCACAAAATGTAAAATTAATTGAAATAGCGCCGCCTGTTTTTCTTTTATCGATAACGAAACCATTCCACAAAGCTTATTAATCGTCTGCTAATATTTATATAAACTAAATAGGATCAAGGCAAAGTTACATTACTTGTATAACTTTGGTTCAAGTAATCGTAATTTCTTTAAAATATCTCTTATTTAAACAATTTAGAACTGATTTTTATCTCAGATATTAGTTAAACATTTAATTAAATGAAAAAAATTTATACTTAAAAATTTTGAATCATCATCCACTGCACATTAGTTCAATGTAACCTAACTCCATAATTGTCACAAAAAAAAAAAAAAAATTTGCCGTTAAATATCAAACAAAGTTTTTTTTATATTTATTTATTTACTTACTTTTTTATTAAGTCATCTATAGTTTAAGTATAAATGAAATATATTAAGTATAAATGAAATATATTAAGTATAAATGAAATATATTGAGTATAAATGAAATATATTAAGTATAAATGAAATATATTGAAATATAAAACTAAATAAAGTCGAAAATAAAAAAATATGAAAACCATACATAATTAGCGAAATCCTAATAATAATGTTTTTAATTGTCATAATATCGATTTAATAACAATTAAAAACAAATGTCAAAAAAAGTATAAAGAGAAACAATAAAAAGAACTGGTTACTCAGATATTAAATCAAAGTGTTATTTTTACGTAATTCACTTGTTTATTTTTACATAGTTCACTTGTTTCCACTCGAATTTTAAACCAAATTTGTCGAAAGCAGAATCCAAAAAACATAACAAATAAATTTAGCAACTATTATTTGAGTGAAGATGTTTGAAAATATGCGAGTTTTTAACTAATTGCCAATTACAGACACAAATGATTAAACACTGTAAAAGGAATCCTATAGTGCTTAATCATGTCTTGAGATGGCGAGAAGTTTTGATAGTATAACGAGATTTACTTTACAAGACGAATCCATTACAATTTTTAAACAATAACGAATATAAAATCTATTGTTAAGAGATTTTTTGGAGAAAAGTTTCAAACTTTTAGCGAAGCGAAAACCAATATTACTGTGATCGAAAATGTATTTTTATTATTGCGTTTAGTTTTGTTTGGTGAAATCAAATACTTCCTAATATATGGCAGTAAAAAACAATAACAATTTTATAGATTTTTGAACTGTAATAAAATTAGTTTTACTCAGATAAAAAACGTTATTAGCTTTGTTTAGATAAGAACTGTGGATTTTCTCAATCAACCAAGACATGTACGTGTTGAAACTGTTTAATTTACTTATTGTATAAATAACAAGTTTTTGATTTATCTTATTTTTTTATTGTAAAAGAAATAGAACAATATTTATTATTTATATATATTTCTGATATTTTGATATTTATATATATATATCATGGTCATATATATAAGATCATGGTCATAAAAAATTTAAATGGTGTGTAATGATGCTAAAAAAGATCATGGTTATAACAAAACTTAAATGATGTGTAATGATCCTTAAAGAGATCATGGTCATGACAAAGTTATTTAAAATAATAAACATGTTTGTTTATCATTAATATAATAAACTTTAACAATACTATTTATAAAGAGATTAATGAATATAAATAAAATTGATAGCAATTAAATGAAATAAATTTAGTAAACAAGGGTATATGCGTATGTAAAAATGTATATGTAAAAGTAAAACTACTCTATTTTTAATCTTTTTTTTTAAATCTAATGAGATGCTCTACCAGATCTATGCAAAGAAAAGAAAAAAGTTATCAATAGGAAAGATCAAATGCTGCATACTCTATAAATAAAATAAAAAACACGACGAAAGAACAAATTTGTTAATGCTAATATACGTAAATTTAATAATGCTAATATACGTAAAAAAAAAAAAAAAAACTAGATAAAAAAAGTTTTCTAAGGACGAACCAACAATCTTTGTGTAAAAATGCAATTTAACTGAATGACAAGTCACAACACAATAAATTTTGAAAAAGCTAGAGATAGCTTGTTTGAAACCTTCGTTTCTTCTTGTTAAAAGGAAAATCTTTAAAACATTGCAACAAAGATATAAGATTGGGTACTAAAGAAAAAAATCGGGTACTAAAGAAAAGCGGACAAGAATTTCATTATGACAACAATACTACATTTAAAGACCATCATTAGATTTGCAGGGTTTGAGAAAACAGAGATAGAAAAATTATGTGATAATAAAGATTTTATCAGTTTTTTGCAATATGTTTAATTTATGGCTTTCAAACATAAAAGTAGAAAAAACATTAAAACTTAAAAAATAGACATAAAGTTTAAGATTTGTAGGGAAACCGTGACTAGTACCTACTGACACTACGTTTAACTTCGGAGTTTTCCAAAAATTTCCACTAATCACACGAAATTTTTTTACTCAACCGATTTATGCTTCAGTGTAGTTTCAAAGCAATTTTGCGTATGCGCATACAAAATATGGCATTTTTTGAGTTTTACTAATTTTGGAATTTTTGTACATAATTACTTTTCCAATTCTTAAAAGCAAAAACTATTACTACATATAAGCTAAAATAGATTTGATTCTTTTATGGTTCTTTATTAACCTATGTTATGTTGTAACCTATTTGTGATTTTTACCATTTTGTGTTTTTTCGGATCACTAGGTCATTTTCTGAAAAGTAAAAAGCTCTTGGCACAATAATCTCGAGTCAGCTATTACCCATAAGTTTTTTCGCAACTGAAGCATTGTATAATGTAAGACCACACACTGCAAAAGTATCCCGTGCAGTCTGGAAAGGATTTGAACTGTCAGAAATTGCGGCCACTAGCTCAGCCTTATTGTGTAGATTCGTTTTTTTTAGAAATTTTTTTCCATTTGCTAAACTAATTTTTAATAGGATTGAGTAATAGTAAACACGGCGGTAAATAATAAAAGTTAAATCGCTTTTAAATAGCAAAATCGCTAAAAATATTTAAAAGGTAACGCTTTGACATGTGGGTAACATTAACATGTATTAAATTAAATGTTTTTACCCGTCACTATTGTTTAAATTATTTTAACAGGTTCTGTAGCCAGATGTTAAATGAACAAATACAACTATTTTTATCTGCATAATAGTAAGTACAAATAACATAATACGGCAAGCATAAATAAGCATAAATTAAATTAATTACTAGTTACTTTGTTGCAGAAAAACTTTTGTTAAAAGATAAGTAAAACCATACTATAATATCGCTGTTCATGTGATTTTATAATGTTGTTTCCAAATACTAAGCATTTGAGATTTTTTTTTAGCATTTTTTTTAAATACATATTTCAGGTAACATTGACAGGAATACTTAAGTCACCTCAGGGGTATAGAATCTTCCAAAAGTTGGCGGAATGTCTTACACGATTACATCGTGAAAGATTCAGCAGAAACAAAGCAAACCCAAGCAAACAGAGCAAACACTAAACTAAAAGAATTAATGTAAATAAATCAAAAAAAGTACCAATACATCAAATATCAACAGATCTAAAAACTGACACTTGCAAAAAGTTAAAATCCATACATAATAATATTGTATATTAATGGTAAAAACAAAACATCAGAAACTAAAATGTAAAATACTATCTCGTTGTTTCAGAAACTTAACAAAACTCCAGAATGTCTGTCATAAAAAAAATTCAGCAAAAAAAAATAACACAGCAAGATTTTGTCGGAGTCAGTTATTGAATCATTAATGTGTTGTAGTGCTTAATAGTAATAGTAATATATTTGAGCTGCAATTGATAACTTGGTGAGTGTACCATGTACACTAAGACAGCTATATCATTATTCAGCATAATAAAATTATTTAAAATCCAAATATCAAGTTTAGCTTTAAAAGAGTTCACAGAAATAGCATTAGGGACATCAGTAGGTAGTCAGTAAAAAGATGCTCTGCTTGTTAAAAAATAATGCTGAGACAAAAAACTAGTTATTTCGCAATTATATTTTATTTGATGACCTCTTGCTGATTGATAACTTCTTGGCAAAATTTTATTAATTAAGTTTACTTTTTTTAATTCCATTGAATAACTTGTGTATTTGAATCAAGTCATCCATCTTACAACTAAAGTAGTAAGACCCATTTTACCAGTCTTACAAAAGTTGTGTATACAATTTTTAGTAATGCACTATTTAAACTTAAAAATGTATTCCTCAAAATACCCAAAACTTTATTTGTTTTACTTGCACATAGAGTTATTTGATTTTTCCATTTCAAGTCAGAGGTAAATGCTACGCCAAGATTTATTCAGTGCCCAGTTGACAGCTTTATATAACTTATTTTTCAATAGGTATTATTTCTTGCATAAATCACACTTGCTTCACAATCGGTTCTTGATAATACTTTTGCATCATCACCATACATCTTTGAAATATTAACATAGTTCTCAGCCAAATTATTAACATAAATTATAGGTAGTAAAGGGCCAATAACAGAGCCCTGTGGCGCACCACTAAATATATCCTGCCAAGATGAGATAATTTCTTCCATGAAAACTCTTTGTCTTCTATTTTTCAGAAATGTTTCAACCAATTTTATTTTTAAGGTCTATGATTGTTACTAAATAGTTTTAAATTGCGCCAAAACTATTTCTATAACCCTTTGATTTTATTACTGATTAAGTAAGGAAAACTTTAAAGCTCCAATCAACGAAACTTTAGACTATTTTGTTATACCATTGCGATATCATGGTTGCAGCAACTTAGAAGATAAGTTTTTATTGTTATATTGTATTTTAAATCCCATTGAATTAAACACGAAAAATTGTATAACCTATAGCAGTATAGTTTACCGAGCGCAATCAATATAGTGAGAACACAAAACTAGGTCACCGAAAAAAAAAGACACAAAAAAACTTTAAACCAATGGTGCACATGCATTTTTTGAGGAATAACATTCAAAATGTGTCAAAACGTAGAAAATAAGACGTTTTACTAGAAAAATGCAAAAATAGCCTTAATTAATTTCTTTTGAAAATTAAACGCATTGTTCCAATTAAGGCGCTGTTCCGATTACGGCAACTCTCACCTACCAGGTACTTTTTTTTTTTTTTTGAATAGTTTGACAATTCATAGAAAAAAATTTTTTAATCATAAATTAAAATACTTTTTTATTTCTTCAAGTAAACATTATCAGAACTGAAGCTAATTGATATCTTTCAAATAATAGTATTTAGTTTAGATTTTACAACTTTTTAATACTGCTAACTTTTAAAACGAAAAATAGGTTAGTGCCAGTGTATATTCAAAATGTTTTCGCTGTTTTGTTTATCAAATTTACGATGATAGTTTTACCTCTCACAATGCAAATTAATATTTACGGCACAAATTATACTGATGTCAATGTTACCCCATATAGAGGATGACATTGACAGTTGCACACCAACAACAAAATGAGTTATGTATCAATAATATAACATGACCGATTAAATTTTTTATCAGTTTATGGTAGCAATATTATTGGTAAACACGTAAAAATATTTCGCATCAAATAATTTTGTCACAAAAATTATTTCCTAAGGACATGTCGATGTTACACCACTTTACCTTACCCATCCATAATTAAATTTTGAACGCTCAACATTCGACGAAAGCGGACATTATTCATGAAAAATATTTTAAAATGGTATTTTAATATACTTGTCATAAATGCCTGATTCTCGGAGATTCATCTACTTAATTCCTAAATAAAATCAGTAAAAAGTTAAATGCACCATTACTGGATTTGCAAAAATTCAGTTATAGGGCAATGCCATTTTGATTAATAGCACATCGAATGGAAATGTTTCGAGAACAAATTGAAGAGATAATTGCTTATCTCTTTAAGAAGATTTATTCTCTTAAGAGATAAACCTTCTTAAAGAAGTTATGTAATCCGCGTCAACCCAAGATTTGATTATGTTCTTTTGAAAGTTTTTGATTTGGAACAGAATTTTGACGATTTGCTATAATTCGATCAGTTTTGATAAATTGACGAATAATTTCATAACAGCCGTACGTTTGATGTTAAAAACTTGAAGTATTTCTCTTGACGTCTTTTGGTTTTCATTTGATGAAATTGCCCTTTCTCGATTAAAAAATGATACAGTACTTTTTTTTTCTTCAAATTTTGTGGATGCAAAATGAAAAAATACTTTCTGTATTTATAGCTTTTAAAATCAGATATGATTTAAATGTATAGTCAATCCGTAGGCAGGATTCGATGTTTCAGATATAACACTTTCAGAAATCGCACAATTATTTCAGCAACCTAAAACTTAAATATGTTAATGCTTATGTCAAATGAGAGTGCTTTACAAAAAAATCTCAGTCTAAGAACAAAAAAACCCATGAAAAAATGCTTCCCCACCCCGTTTGTAAAGGCAATGAGTTAATGAAATTTACCCTTTTAAGCATATTAAACTACAGTTAAACTTATCGACAAGTTTTTAACTTTATTAAATAATTTTTTATCATTTAAAAGTTACGACCATGTAAAATTTCCGTCTTTCCCAAAATTAGGGGGTTATAAATTTCATATGCTCACAACTTTCGAACGTCAAAAGATTATTAAATAAAATTAAAAATCAGTTGATGAATTTTAATTTAATGCAATATGCTAAAAAAAGAAATATTTTATTAACTCGTTGCTCTCACATTCGGGGTGGAAGTGCACACTTTTTGAGGTATTTTTGTTCCCAGGCTCCAATCATCTCAAATTTTTGCAAAACACTTTTATTTGAAATAAGCATGGACATAATTAAGTTTAAAGTTTACACAATTCCTAAGTGTCATATCCGATTTATCAAACTATACGGATCTGATGTATGACCAATTATATTAACTATATTGATGTGACGGGTCTGATGTATGACCAATTATATTAATTAATATATTAATTGATATGACGGGTATGTATACTGTAACTATATGTATGTAACTATACTGATGTGACGGGTATGATGTATGCCTAATAATATTAGTTAACTATATAGATTGATGTGATTTAACAATTGAATACATTTAAATAAATTTTATTTAACTCATTACAAAAAATAAAACTACATAAAACTTGTGATAAATAGTCCGAAATACATTTCAATATAGTTTTTTTTTTAAATTTATATAAATAAAATTCATAAAAATATAAAATAATTCATAAAAAGACTCAAAAGAAAAGTTTAAAAGAGATTTTTCAAAAAAAAAAATTAAGTAATTTGACAGTAACTATTTTGTTTACCACGCGATAAACAATAAGAAAAACATAAATAATTTAAAAAATGATGTAATCAATAAATATTAAACATAAATTTAAAAAAGTAATTTTCATAATATATAAATAACAAAATGGTATAAAAATATTTTTAAACAATAAATAAATCGATTTAAATAAATCAGAGATTTTAAAAAATACAACAAATTTAAAATTAATATTGATATTAATAAAATTATTTATGCAACAGCTATTGCAATTGTACCAACGCAACAATAATTAAGTTATGCAACAACTTTGCAAGTTAATGCAAATGCAACTAGTTTCTTGAATAATTAGAACAAGATAATTATAACAATATAATTATAAAAAGATAATTATAACAAGATAATTATAAAAAGATAATTATAACAAGATAATTATAACAATATAATTATAACAAGATAATTATAAAAAGATAATTATAACAAGATAATTATAACAAGATAGTTTAATATTAGTACAAAATAATTTAGTTTTGAAGAAATATAATGCGAATCAGTTGTTTTTTATTCAGACCGATACGTTACACAAAAAAGAGCTATAAAAGGATAAAAAGGTATAAAAATATTACGTACATAAATTGATACTTTTTTTCCATGAGTTAACTGGTTATTCATATTAACATTAGGTTGTAAATTAGATATGTGGTGTAAGATTTGCAAAAACTTTATTAAAAAAAAAAATTATCAAAATAGGTAAACCGCTTGGATACGGATACGGATACGGATAAGATACGGATTTCCAATACCAGGCCACTGGTACTACCTATTAAATTAAAAAACAAATCACTCAACTTATATATTGCTTTAGAGCTTGTCGCCTTTATCTATTCACTAGTCATATAAAAATTTTTTTTTCATTTTTTGGCGAGACTTTTTAAAAATCGCGCAAGTTAAAAAACGCATAAAACAAACACTCTATGGCACATTACACTATAACTCTTTGTCTCTAGACATTAAAGCTCTTCTCTTTTTTCATTGTTATTGACGGATTTATCACCTTGGTCGTTAGTTAAGTAGTTTTTGTAGACATCTATAGGGTCCATATTGCCATCTATGTGAAAAGAAACCAAATACCGATGCGACAAAAATTCTTTGTTATATTGGTTGGGTTGTGCCTGTAAAATATAAAATATTAAATATAATATATTATATAAAATATTAAATATAACATTTTTTGTTTAAATATTAATATTTAAACAAAAAATGTAATATTTATTATAGCAGTTTTGAAAAATAAATAGGAAAAATTATTTTATAAACTTCAATATAAAATTTATTGTTATAATATTATATTTAAATTAGATAAATATTAAATTTATATAAATTATATTTTTTTAGCACTTTTTATTTTTACAAATCATTTCATAAAAGAAATAAAATGGCTTTTGAAAGATGATATTTGCTATACTACCATTTCTGCAAACAAACAAAAAAATTAACCTGATGAAATGAATTTGTATGAACTAATGGAATTCGAAGTTGTTTAATAGCAGCTCCTAGCCACATGTCGCCAGGATCACCAACATTATGACACTTGTATATACTGCTCACAATCAACTGTACAGCAGGACGACTTAAAACTATTCTATTTAAAAAATATATATATATATATATATATAAATATATATATATATATATATATATATATATATATATATATATATATATATATATATATTATATATATATATAAATATATATACATATATACTTGTGTGTGTATGTATAAGCTGGACGGGGGCACATTAACCATAGGAGTAGGTTAGCCCAGTAGAATTTATTTAAGACTAGCCACTTTAACAAATCTTGGATTATAGTAACTCAACCCTCTTTATAAAAAAATACTTTTTGGATCAATTTTGGGGGTGTGAGGTTGTTTTAACGACTTTTGATGCATCAAAGTACATTTTAAACAGCTTGTTTAACATGTTTATGATCACCGGTGTTGGACAGTGCTGCATTATTTAACTGCCAATTTTAAAGCTTATAGCCGAAGGATTATTTTAGCTTATGTTGTTCCACAATACTAATTGATGGTTTAAGGAGAAAATTGCTTAAACTCTAATGGGGTCACAGTATATTCAATAAATTGCCTTCTACATCTAATGCTTTGTAAAACAGTACATGAATGCCAATTAATTCCTTCAAATTCTAACAATAACAACTTTTAATGTTACAGAGTTTAGAGATATTAAGAGAATTATTAAACTAAAAATTAAAGAGTTCAAAGTTAATGCTACAGTACACAAGAATAGCTACAGTGAGAGATCTACTATCTCCTTTAGAAATTTTATTCTCCTAAATAAGGCAAAAAACCTGCGGACAATTTCTGACTATGCGAAAAGATTTCAGGTACCTCTAGTGTAACTAGATTAATTTAATTAATATTTTATAATAATTAATATCTAGAGCTTATTTAATATAAACTATTATTATGCTCATATAAACTTTGAAAAACACTGCTGAGATATTTCAATTTTTAATAAAGGTATCGGGACAGATACTTTTTATGATTGTAATGTTTATGTCTAATAGTATATTAATAATATATATATTTTATATTTCTTTCTAGGTATTCAAACCATAATAGAAAGTTTTGCTTAAAGAATACATAATAAAAGCAAGTGACATTTACTATGATCTTGGAAGAGGATTGATGGTTTGTATGTATAAATATATATATATATATATATATATATATATATATATATATATATATATATATATATATATATATATATATATATATATATATATATAACTTAGTTTTATTCATAACAAGGCTGCAAACAGCCACTTTTAGGTTGGAAGTTACTAGAAAACAAAGAATATTGTTAAAGAGCAAGGAAACAGTTGATAGAAAACTTGTAAAGCTGAAGGTTTATGAGTCAGGAAAACATGAAGATGGGAGATAACTCTAAAGGGTTGAAGTGCGGTAAAAAAAAACTAGATAAATAAAACTTTTTAGAGGATGCAGGGACAGATACAGTAAAAGAATGAGACTTTGCTAAATGACGAGTCAAGCAAGGGTGAGTTTTAGTTGATGGAACTAGAGGTGATTGCTCCTTTGAGTAGCCACCATAATAGTATTTGTAAAAGAGAAAGAGATGCAAACTTATGACAACGGGAGAGAGGCTGAAGCTTGACAAATAGAGCAGGTCGAACTACATTTAAAATGCATTTTTGGATCTTGTTTAGAAGAGAAGGAGCATCATTAGAAGAACCAACAGAAGTTCCTCCTGTATATGAATAAGACTATATAATAGGAGGTAGAGAATGGAATCAGGAGTAAGATAATGGAAAACGCAATAAAGAAAAACAACTTTAGCAGATGCTAACTAAGCAATTGATTGTATATATGGTTTTCATAAGAGGTCATTAGTGAATGATAATCCAAAAAGACATAAAGAAGAGGACTCAGTAAGAAAGTAGCCACTAAGTGAACCTGGATAACTTTGTTATTTAATATTTAACATGGGGTTCGGCTAAAAGATACAAATGATCATTATAACATTCATTGATAAATTTTATCATATAAAATTTTTAAATATAGATATTGGGTTGCCATTCACTAATATAGGAATGTCCACAGTATTGGAATAACTGTTTGCAGTAAATAACTGATTTTTGTTGGAGGTAAAATTTACAAGCCACTGCAAGCCCCAATCTGTTACAGAAGTGAGATCAGATTCAAGACCAACTACCTGTTTCATGCGATCAAAAAGAGAAAACATTTTGTTAAGACAGGAGTATAAAGTTAAGTTGTCAGCAAAGAGTCACTTTAAATGTAAGGTTGTCAGGAAGAGCATTGATATTTATGAGAAACAAAACAGGACCAGAGACAGAATCTTGAGGTACCCCAGAAGTTACTGGAAATAAAGAAGAGTGTTGGCCTTTGAGGATGACTTTGATAAATTGGTTAGAAAAAAACAATTTGATAATATCAAAAACCTTCCCAGGTACACCATATGAAGCAAGCATATGGAGAAGACTAGTATGCCAAATTTTATCAAAAGCTTTAGATGTATCAAGAGCAATAACCCTAGCCTTGCTGCCTCCATCTAATGCACGATAAAATTTTTTAGTCACAGCAATTAGCAAATCAGCCATGGAGCAAAAAGATAGAAAACCATATTAATTGTCTAACAGTAAGTTATTTGACTCAAGATAGGATCTTAGAAATTTGTTGATCAAAGACCCAAAGACCTTGCTAATAACAGATAGAAGACTAATGGGACAATAGTTGGAGGAACCAGAATGTTCATCAGAGCTTTTAAAAATTGGAACAGATGCCATTTTCCAGCAGGCAGGAAAACAAGACTCAGTCAACTACTTAATAAATAGTTTAAAAAGAATTGAAGAGAGTTCTGGAGAACACTTTTGTAAGACTATGGCAGGAATGTTGTCTGGACCACAAGCTGTAGAAGAGTTTAATTGAGATATGATTTAAGCAACATAAGCTGGAGTGGTTTGAATGTCTAACAATGGGTTAACCTGTTTAACTGGAAAGGATGGAACAGTATGGCCATAAGATTCAAGAGTCGAATCAGAATAAAGCTCTTTTAAAATAGTTCAGCCTTATTCTTGGGAGAGGTAATAAGATCAGTACCACGAATGAGAGATGGAATGTTAGACCTTCCTTTGTTAAAGACGCTGCTATAGATTTTCCAAAAATCTCTAGAGCCTAACTTCTGAGATAAGATACAAGGTTTAGTGAACTGGAAATAATGGAGCTTAGCATTAGACAGCAACTTTTTGCATTAATTTCTTGCAATAATAAATAGCATTTGTTCTCAAGAGAGTTGTTCTTTTAAAAAAGATGAAAAAAATGATTACAATCAGATATAGCAGCTGCACAAAAAGGTGAAAACCATAGAGTAGAATGAGGCTTTAGGGTAGTTATAAGTAGTGCAATGATAGAATGAGTCCAAAGAAGAAGTATGAGATCAAAGATTTATAGAGATCATTGCATGGTCTGAACCACCTAAAGGAAAAAAAAGAAGAAACTAGGGTTGCCTAGAAAACGAGTGAAAAAATTATCTGAGTAAGAGATTGAGAAATGCAGAAGTGGCTTTAGTGCCAGCAGGGTTAGTGGTGTTAGAGCCAAGCCATTCAGTGTGAAGTCAGCAAAATAAAAAAACAAGAATGATTAAAAAAATTTTTTTTTATCAAAGGAGCTAGTCTTAGTAACTTCAAAACAAGCAAGATAAGATAACTTACTTGTCAACCTATAAAAAAATAAATGCAACAACAAAAAAAGATAACATTGTAGACATTATCTTGTATTTTAGTTGCTTCATATCCTTCTCAAACAGGTTTTCAGGTGTGTGATACAGTGTTCATGCTGTCAGCGCCAGGCACATGTGAATGAGTGTGTGTATATATATATATATATATATATATATATATATATATATATATATATATATATATATATATATATATATATATATATATATATATATATATATATATACATACATACTGACATAAATGCAAACTGGCATAACTGTAAATTAAGATAAGTACACAGAAAGAACTTGCAAACATTGGCATAAGTGTGAGCTGTCATTAGTGTGAAGCAGTTGCTAAAACTTGCATTAGTGTAAACTGGCATAACGATGCTGAAGGAATTGACAAAGTGCGAATTGGCATAAGTGCAAATCTTCATAAATGCAAAGCAATAATTAGCATATGTACAAACTAGCATATATGCACCCAAAAAAATTACCAAAAACTTGCATTAGTGCACCAAAAGAATTTACAATCATTGGCATAAGTGTAAATCTGTATAAGGATTAGGATTTATGCCAATAATTGCAAATACTTTTGGTGCACTTATGGCAGTTTACATCCATGGCAGGTTTTGCAAATGATTTATGCCAATTTTTGCAACTGTTTCGCATTTATTTAAAAAAATTACCTTTAAACTAATCACTTTTTTTATAATACAAAACATACATTACTTGTACTACATTTTTCAATAATATTGATTAGTAACGCTGGGCAACAAAAAAAAACTTTCTTTTTAGATTCAATTAACAGCATTAGGTTTTTCTAGATCAGATTTTTGAGCTAATTAAGAAAATGGAATCCATTTTGATCCTATACATCCAATTTTTCTGAAATTTTAAATATTGTTTTTTTATCTTAAACCAGTTTTAAGCTATAGTTTTTGCACACTTTCAATTTCAAACATTCCTATTTTAAATTGCGTAAATGTAAGTTTGTATTTATATTCCATTCACAGTAAAAAAATGAGGTAGAATTTAGATCCTATCTGTATTTTATTGCAGGATGTCTTAAATCTGCAGACGTTTTTGTAGAAATAGTTCAAACAGTTTCTGTTACACTTGTGTAATTATGTCACTAAAAGACAGAAGAGAAAAATGAATTCAAAATTTCTTACTGCTTACGACTTCTATTTTGGATTCAAGGTGTTTCAGATGAACATGGTGAAATGTTCACCATGTCCAAATCAGGAGATTCGGACCATGGAGAAGAGGTATCAAGGCAAATAAAATGAAGCTATGATGGCCGATTATTGTTGGTCTTTAAAAAGATACTCAAGAGACTCATAAACGACAGTCCAAGCTCACTCATCATTTATAAACACTTGTAACCATATCTTATTCATGTCATGTTTTATATTTCCTTATATAAAAAGCAGCATTTACACTAAAAGTGTTTTTTGAATACTCCTAGAAATTGGGATGAATAGGATAAAAACTAATGCAATTTTTGGATTCAGCATTAACTCGAATTAACTAGAGAGACATAATTATGTTGGCTGGAAAAAAACTTTGTTGACCAGTGTAATCAATCAAGTAATTTTACTTTGTTACTACATGAAATCTTTTTTATATTTTTTTAAATTTTGAATACAAAAATTTACTTTTGCCATTTTATAATAATTATCAAATTTTATAATAGCTATTATATTTTATTGAATTTCATTCG
Organism: Hydra vulgaris; assembly: GCF_038396675.1. Classification (NCBI taxonomy): domain Eukaryota; kingdom Metazoa; phylum Cnidaria; class Hydrozoa; order Anthoathecata; family Hydridae; genus Hydra; species Hydra vulgaris. Next base: position 14,340,333 of record NC_088929.1, read on the forward strand.
TTTTCCTGCTGACAAATGTGTTTCTTATGTAACTTTTTGGATTCAGGCTGGCATGGAATCTTTAATTACCTCTTAAAAATTCCAAGTTCCGTACATTACTATAAGTTTGAGTACATTACCATTCATAAATTCCATTTATGAATAGTAATATACTTGATGAGTCATCTACGGTCTGACTTCTAGGATCTCTTATTTCTAATCTTTCTTGGAAAGAACCATTCATTCTTTCTTTCTTGGAAAAAACCTTTTTTTTTTCAACATCATCACTTCCAGCAAGGTTGCAATCAACCAATATTAAAGTTACTGGAAGAGAAAAGAAGTTTATATAAGTTTCACCTCGACGAGTCATCTACTTTTCATCTTCTAGGATTAACTGTTACTTACGATCTTTCTTGTAAACCATATGTCAAATCCATTGCAAAATTAGCATCTGCTAAAGTTGCACCTCTTTATTGTGCTTGCCAGTTTCTTACTCCGGATTCAAATCTTTATTTCTATAAACTTCAAATCCGTCCTTGTATGGAACACTATTGTCATATCTGTAGCAGATCTTCTCTTTCTCTTTTAGACAAGGTTCAAAACTGCATTGTAAACATAGTTGGACCTACTCATGCAGCCAACCTTCAACACCGTCGTAATGTTGCTTCTCTTTCTCATTTCTATTAATACAATAATGGGCACTGCTCTAAAGAGCTAACATCTTTTGTGCCATTTACTAAAATTCATTGTTATGTTACTCATTATTCAATTAAGTCTCATCTTTTTACTGTGACTTTTCCTAAGTGATCAAAAAATTCTTATTTGTCTAGTTTTTTCCTCAAACATCAGTTCTCTGGAATTCACTACCTTTATCTTGTTTTCCTGATTCATATAATTTGCAATATTTTAAGTCGTCTGTTAATCGTTATCTTGCTTTATAAACTTCATCTTTTCTCTACCAGCAACTTCCAACTCTAATAGTGGTTACTTGCAGCATTGTAGAACGTGAAGATGTTAAAAAAGTTTAAACAGGTTTCTTCCAGTGGTATGTAAATAGTGTTTTACACTTTTAATAAAAAATTCTTTACTCTACCCTTATGCGAACAACTTTTTAAGCTTATTCTTCAACATCTGTTAAAAGTTTTAAAACTTACCCTCCGCCTCCTGCAGGATATTCATATCCATAAGCGTCATTAATTAAAAAGCCATATTTTTCACCAAGGACCAGAGCAACTTTAGGATCATAACATGCTAAAATCTTCTGCAGAGAATTGAAGCTAAGATTCATATAAATATAATAAGATTATCATTTTTAAAAAAGTAAAAAATAATGTCATAAAAATAAGAAGTAAAAATAGAAATTTAGTATATATTAAAATAAAAAATTATCATTTATATTAAGATTACTTCATAACTGTGTTGTCATCTATAACAACCAACCAAGAAACTTTTCTCCATTTGTCTTTAGAAAATATTTGTAATATATTAAAGAACTTTTGACAATGCCCTTTTTCTATGTTTGCAACTTCAGCACATTCAGTAGGGATGGTTTTATCAACAACATCACTGTAATAAACTATATTCTTTGCATGTAAACCAATAGTTTTTTGAATAACTGGAACTGCAATAAAAAAATTAAATGAAGATATATTAAAATAAATATTAATTTATAAACATATAAATAAATTATATGCAACCTAACTTTATTTAATTATATATTATTTAATTATATATTATGTATTATCTAACTTTATTTAATTATATATTAGATATTTAATTATAAGTTAAATTAGTTATTTTTATATACATATATATTATTTATTAATATATTAATTTTGACCTCAAAGTTTGCTATATAATAATTTAATAGAATAATATTTTTGTAAAATTATGGTTTTCACAATAAGTTTGAACAAATTTCCAAGATATCAAGCATTTTTCAGTTTGTTTTACTAAACTAAAAAAAAATTTTTTTTTCGGACCATATAAAACAAACCATTATTATTGAATCAATATTTGTCTCAGTAAGGGGGCTTCATATAGTACGTGCGCAGGAAAACAAACCATTTAGTACTCCTTCCCCCTTCTACACACCTATATTCTTTTAACAACCCCCTTTCTCTCTGCATACAAATGAATTTTTTACAAAATCAACCCCCCCTCTTTTCCTAACAAATTATAAAAAGCATTAAAAAAACAAAAAAAACTTTTAGTTAATTAAACATTTCTGTTACATAACAATGATTTTTTAAACTTGTAAAATTCTTTTGTTAAAAAAAAGAAATCGAGCTTTAGGAGAGATAGAGAACGACACATAGTCAAATCATGTATGTACTCGCTGTCTTTAACTCACCCTCCTCTATCTTGTATGCATTCATCTGTTTTGGGGTATCCTCCTTTTCCCCATACCTGCGGACATACTTTATGGAAGGCCCCTAATATTCTAATATACACCTATTAGTGTATATTAGAATACTATTTATTTATATCTCTCTCACATTTCAAATTGCTTTCACCATGGCTATAGAGCCTTATCTACAATTCCTCAACAACTATAATGTTTTAGCAATCTATGTCTTCCCTAGTCTGTTGGAGAAAATTCCTAATCAACCATAATATTGTATAAATGTATATGAATGTCTCTAAGCAGATTTCATAAATGAAGGTTTCCATATATTTGATGTTGTTTTTGTGAAGGTATTTTCTGGTGTGATTGACTGATTAAGTTATTAGCTGATTCCTGTTAGTATTTGTTACTTTGTACTTAGTTTTTATGCTTAAACAAGTTAGTAGTAACTTAATCTTAATAGTTTTCAAGTAAAACAAAAAATACTTGTTATGGATATCATGAGTTTATACTTGAGGAGATAACAGAAAAAATACTTACTGTTGGTATCATGAGTTTATGTTTGAGGAGATAACAGAAAAAATGAATGAGCCTATCACAAAAGGACACAAAAAAGGAAAAAATAAATTTAAAAACCAATAAGCTAACTTAAAGCCTAAAAATCAAAATGTTATATTTCATATTGTACTTGATTACAGAATTATCTCTTTTATTTTAATTTACTAAGTTTATTATTTATATTAATTTTATTATTTGTTTAAGAGTTAATAGTAAATAGCAAAATTATAATAATAAAAAATAAAAATAATAACATAAATAAACTATAATATAATATCGATAAAAAAATTTAAATAACTAAAAAAATATTATTGATTTATAAAAAAGTAAAAAACAAACAGTTATAAATAAAATAAATTAAAAAAAAGAGTTCCCAACTTCTTACTTCTTGTTTCATGAAACTTCTGGCTGGTTTGAACTGATACCAAAATATTATCAGCATCGACTTCTCCCTTCAATTATTTAAACATTTATTTATTACAATTATATATTTAAACTGATATCACTGATAGTAGTTTTTAAAAATTCAGTTCAAAAAATCAAAAATAGCATAAGAGAATGTTTAAAACAAATTTTTAAAACAGCATGCTCTTCCAAATGTTAACCAACTTAGCAGAACAGGACCGAGCAATTAAATTATTTAAGTGAATCTCATAAACTGAAAGTAAACTCATTTAAATTTTAACTGGATTTACAATCTTAAGATTTTAAATAATTTTATTAAAAGATTTTAAATCCAATATTGTCGAAAAACAAATACATCCACAATGTGTCACTGTTTGGTGTTGATTTTGGGCTGGAGGCTTAATTGGACCATACTATTTTGCAAATGAGGCTGGTCAAGCAGTGACTGTTACTGGTGCTTGATATCACGACATAGTATCCCAGTTCTTTTTGTCGAAATTGGATGATATTGAAGTGGCCAATATGTGGTTTCAACAAAACGGTGCCATGCTGGTGAAACACTTTAAAAGTTATTTAGTGCTAATCATTATCACAACATTTTAAATGCATAGAATTTTAGATTTTAGATTGTTATTGAACTTAAAAGTCTTATAGAGTCTTTTCCGATTTTATTTCGATGAAACCCATTGAGTCCATTGCACAACAAACATCTGTTACTAGGTTACCTCTCTTTATCATGCTCACAATTTTGTTATTCCTAATTCCATTCACTAATTCTATAATCCTAATTTTATTCTTAATATCTAATCTTATAATTTTTTTTTTTTTTATAAATCTTGTATAAAATACTGCTGTACATATTTTGGGTTGGTTATTCTAATGATGCACTTACTTTTTTAGATAAGGCCTCAAAAAAAAAAAATGATGTATTGCAAACATAGTTGCACCTATTTTAGTAAACAGACTTGAACCACTGTCATACTTTGTAAGTTTTCAATCTAGTGCAACAAGTTATTAGATGCTCCAAAAAAATTAAAGTTTCAATACTTGTGCTTCCTGCCTATTTTTTTCTATTATTTTATGATTTTTTTTTCCTATTTTTTTATTATTTTTATGACAACAACTCTTTTTATTTTTATACTTTAGTTTAGTCACCATGCCAACAAACAAATGAAACAAGCCAATGAAAATTACAAAAATCTCAAAAACTTTACAGTTTTCCAAATTATTCAAGTAATCAATTATAAATATTATGCAACAGTTCTGGAATGGTTTCCTTAGGTTTACTGTTCATAAACTTAAAATGCTTACTCATACTACAAACAACAAGAGATTGTGCACTATGCTAATAAGCAAAAATTAAGCCAGAGAATCATGCAAATTTGTTTTGTTAAAATTCAAGATTTCAGATCGGCGCTTTTCAACTGTTTGCAATTGGTATTGTATCTGCATTTCTTCCTTTGTAATTATTCCAGCAAAATCTGTGATGAGCTTGACTGCTTGATCTTTGCCCTTTTTTTTTGGTATAAAGTCTGTCAATTTCTATTTTCACCTGGAAATCTTGGTATGCTATGAAAAAGTACTGTTTTAACTTCTTACCAAAAATCTTTTCTTTTTCTTTGTTTGATTTGCACCTTTTCATCCTCTTAAGTGTCTTATATTTATCATACAGATCAAGAATTTTTGCTTTTACTTTGTCTTTAAGTTGTATTTCAATGCTGGTTTCAGCCTACTTCTGCTGAACTTCAATAACGACTTTTTCAACTTTGTACTTACAATATTTTGTAATTTGTACAACGGCTATGCTTCTCTTGCTTAATTAGTCCATCTTTCAAATAAAAGAACAAGCGAATAACATCTCCTTTTGTGTGGGCTCTGGAAGCTAGTAATTCCAATATGGGCCAGATATCATTATTCTTCCTCAGAGTCATGGCACAGTTAGCACACTGTTATTAATTAGCAATCAAACACACAGTACTATCTAGAGAAATTAAATTCATAACATTTTCAATTGCACAAACACCAACAGGAAGTCAGCAATTTTTTCACTTGTTACTTACTAATTATGGTAGCGCATGAAACTTTTTAATATTACCGTAATTTCCTGTTTTACATTCATTCATTTTACATTCATTACATTCATTATTACATTTTGGCACGCTGGTGGCAAGGTTACAGTTTTTAAACTCAAATAAAAATTTACTCATTTCATATGCATGCATAAACGAATAAAGAAAAGAGCAGGGAGCAAGTTTTTTACTAACTTTTTTTTTTGAAATCAACTTCTGGAGCGCCCTACTAGTCATTCATTTTGCTGTATCTATTTACTCTATCCTTTTACTGTAACTGTTTCTTCATGCTTAAAAAATGATTATCTTTTTTTTTTTCTCAAATTTTTTTTATAATTGTCTCCCAGCTGACTCAAACAGTTTTGACTCATACAGTTTTTTTTAATCAGCTGTTTTCTTGCTCTTTAATTTTTCTTCTAGTAAATCCCAATTTAAATATTGGTTGCTGCAGCCTTGCTAAAAGTAGTGGTAAAAATATAAATTTTATGAATTAAATATGTCTGTGTTAATAAAGCTTCAAAAAAAGGCTTTAAGAAAAATGTGTTTTAAGTATTTTAACAAACAATTGTGCAAAGTGTAAGTGTATGTCAAATGTTTAAAAATAATAAATAATAAAAATATATTAAAAAAAAAATTGTTTTGCAAAATAAAAACACATGTTTGCAATAAAATGTAACTTTAACGTTAAGGTCTTAATTTCAAACTTCTAAATATCTACCCAATCTTTATAACATATCCATATGTTCACCCAAACCGCTTGTTTGTGTTAAACTAAAACACTTACACAGTTTGGAACCTCCCACATTGTTGATGTTGCACATACTCCAAGTTGAATTGGTTTGTTTATACAAAATGCTGGAACATCGGTAAGCATTGTTCCATTGCCTTCATTATAAAAATAGTAAGCAACCTAAAATTTTATAAATTGATTAATCAAACAGCGTGTCAAATAAAGAATTTAATCTTAATTTTTTTGTAACACTTCAATTTTCTTTGTGTAATTGCTTTATGTTGAACTTTTTTTCACACTTTTAAATTCAGCAAATTGATTTTTGATAAATTTTACATTTAAGATATAACTAAATCTAATAAAAAATGTAATACTTAGATAATGAGTTGTCCACAAATTACATCACACGAAGGAGAGGGGGATGTTAGCAACTTTATGACAGGTTATGGAAAAAGTTGGAAAAGGTTATTAAATTTTGTAATGCAAAATTTTTTTTTTCTAGTTGCAAATTTAGAAAAACTATTGATTAAAAGAGCACCTAGCCTAAATCATAATCACTTCAGCTACTAATAATTTAACTTAACTTGGATTGATTTATCAATTTGAGTATAGTTTTATTGAAATCAACTTTTTAAATTGACTTAATTTTTAGCAGAATAATGTTAACTTTGCTGCACCGTGACACTAACTTATTGCTAAAGAAGTTATTTAAACAATATATTTATCAAAAATTATCTTTGGTGGTTATTTGTCCGTTTAGTCACTGTTAATTTATACGACTATCGAATTATAGGAGGGTAAAAGAATATATGTACATTTCATTTCTTCCATACCTCAAGTCAGTCAATAAATGTAACTACACTGCGACTACTGAACTCAATTTATGCATGCATTGATCATTGTTCTGTGAAACTTCAATAATAAATAACTTTTATAATAGATGACTTTAAATTGTAAATAAACATATAATTAAACAAATAATAATAGTTAAACATATAAAATATAAATAAAAAAACATAAAACAAGGTTTCGATCTCTTAAGAAGGAGTTAAACCTACATCCTTGATAGTACCTCAAATCATGCTAGCTTTATCATCCACAGCTCTATGCAATTTTTATGTTATGATAAAAAAATAAAGAGTTTTGAATTTATATGCCTACAAATAATTTTTTTTGTGGGCTGTTCATTTGTATACGCATAAAAATAATGACTTTTAAAGTAATGTTAAATAATAATTAAAATTATTATGTATTAAAATGTGTTCATTAAATAACTAAAAGCAGCTAAGAAATTTAAAAATATTATAATTAAAATCACAAAAAAAAAGTTTTAGGGGAAGGAAGGGGTGGTGGGAGTAAAAATTTGACGCATAATTTCAGGGGGGAGGGGTCAGTAAAGCGTGACAATTTGTTACTAGGAAGGGGAGGATGAGGGGTCTAAAAATGTCAAGATCTGCGTGAAATAATTTCTGGACAACCCCTAAACTATTTAGCTACCAAACAAAAGTTTGACATTTTAAGAATAAAAAATTAAAAAATATATATGATCATTCAATCATGGTGCACCCATAAGGCAGATGTTGAATCATGATTATTTAAAGAGTATTTCATGCTTTTTATTTTTTGTTGCTAAGTGATTTATTTAAATATACAATTTTTTTTAAAACAAAGAAAAACAAAAAAAATAATTCTTGCAGTTTTTGTCTAGCTTCCAACCAATACTGCTAGTCAAATCAAAAAGCTATTAAATCATCAAACAGTTTCTACAATATATTGTACAATATAAAGCAACTGACTAACTTATAGGCCACATGCAAACACTGTAGCATTTATTATTACGGGAACCCTAAAAACTTGGATTTAAGTCTTTAGACAATCTATCCCATCCACTTGAAAAAAAATTATAATGCTCTTCTCTATTTCCTAAGAAATGCAACATAACAAAAGTTTAAAAGGATGGCTTTTAAAAAAAACTCATCATTAAACAACATAACAAGTTTTAAAGCTATGGCTTTTCAGTGAGCAACAAAACAAAGGTATATAAAGGTAAATAAAGGTGTTAAAGGTATGGCCTTTTAAATATATATCAGTGATTATATAGATAAAGTAAAGAATTATGACAAAAATTTACTACTTAAACTGCTTGGACGGTCATTGTGGTTTTAACACTGGTGCAACTAACAATTATATCTTTAAAAAAATAAAATTTTATATGTATGTTGGGTATTTTACAAAAAAGAGTGTTCAATGTTCCTAAAAAATAGAGCAAAGGTAAATTAGTAAAAAAAAACATTTTATTCTAAAATTTTTTCTTTTACTTCTTTTAGTTAAAGTACTTACATTAAAAGTTAAAAAAGTTTTTGGAACAATTTTTGGAATCAAAATATTAAAAAAAAAACAATTTTAGCAAAAAAAAATTGCAATTAAAAAAACTATTATTTTAAAGTATTTAAAATAAAAATGCTGATTACACCAATTTTGAAAAATTACACATATTTTGCTTGCTTTTTAATATACTAATTATTTAACTTGTAATGTAATACGGATCAATTGTACAGAATAGTTATTGTTCTTTGAAAAAAATTTATTATTTTTATTTTTTTCATCATAATTTTACATAATAATCAATTAAATTCAATGCAAAATTAAATTTTTTTACTTTTTAACTTAAAAAAGAAATAGTTTAAAGCTGGAAGTTTGCTATCCATGTTGAAATTATATCATGTGAGAAGTTTTTAAAGGGATCCCAAAGTGCCGAGACAAGTTGTGTTCATATTAAAGAGAATGATTAAAAAAAAATGTTTGGGCAGAATTTTTTTAAGTAAAATAAAATAATAAAGGTATAACAAGAAAAACAAACTTTGTTGTTTTATTTGAAGCTCGCCGTTTCCATGTTAGACAATCTCTCAAAGTTTTTAAAATATATGCCGCAATCTACAGACTTTATAATTTATTCAAGTGTGTTTAATTCCAAAGAGTTTTAGTAAATGACATCATTGTAGAACTTTTTTTTTTTTGAATCGATATTATTTGTTTTTGTTTGATTTGTTTTTTAAAATAAGCATTTATTATCAATCGTATGATTTTCCTATAAATTTTATAGGAAGCTAAACAAAAGAATGTTTTTTTATAGAGTGCGAAAACCAGATAAAGTTAAGATTTTTATGTTAAAATATAATAAATATAATAAATATTCTCTTAAATGTAATAAATATTCAAAAAAGACATTGATCGACTTATATATTCTGAATCTTTTTACTTTTTATGTAAACAATGTGAACTTTTTTTCTAGTTTATCCAAGCTGTTTATCACTATGACATTTTTGTTCTCCTATCGAAATGACATTTTACAAATTCTTGAAATTTTAATTAATAAAGAATTTTGGTAAATGACATCATTTATTTGAGATATTTGCTGATTTCTTAAATTTTTAGTTAGAAAATATTTATAGATTTTACACTTAACAAATTTACAGACAGCTTTTTATTAATTAAAGCAATAATTAAAGCAATAAAATGTTTTATGGCAATTATTCAAGACAGATGGCCATTAAAATTGTCAATGTGTTGCAGCGTGCATTAAAAAACATATTATATTTAATATTTTCCAATTTATGTCATAATTGGCATTTTACATTAAAACGTGTCTCTTAAAATTACAAATAAAAAAACTAACAAAATTGAAAATTAAAAGTTTTTCATTAAACGATTTCAATTTTAAAATTTACTCGATAATGCTACACTTATTTGCAATCTTGACCATTGTTTAATTTTAAAAATAAAACAAAATAAGCAGTACATGCTTTAGAGAATAAATTTCATTAAATATATTGATTGCATGATTAAATAAGAATTTTGAAAATAATTGTACCTGCTGAAAAGTTTAGCATATAAATGCTGTTAATAAAACTTTCATAAGTTTAACTCTTTTGCTACCAGCCGTTTTAACAAAAATCTTTACGCTCCAACCGCACATTTTTTTGAATAAAATTTGGATGGCACAAAATTGACAACTAATTAAAATTCGAATAGTAAATCTCTTTTAAAAGCATAACAAACTATATATCAACAGAAAGCTAAACAAAGGAACTTTTTAATTCAATAAGTTTATAATTAAAACACGCATCATTGAACAGTAAGAAATGCAAAGTGCCTAAAATCATTGTTCCAAGTCTAAAACAAAATTCATTTAATGTATAAAAAGAATGTTTTTCTTCAAAAGACATTTTTAATTACTTAGCTAAATACTTATACACTTCTATGAGTTGGATTTTACAGGGTTAACGCTGCTTTATTTTAGAACTAAATTTAAAGAAGTTTTTTTAAATCAAGGATTAACCAAGATTTTTCAACTTTGTCAAGTGATAACTTTTTATAATAACACAATATGGCTCTTACTTGTTCTTGATTATGTAGAGAATTAATTAAACCTTAAGAACAAACAAATTATTTGTGCCTAGAGTAAAAATTTATTTACAAAACAAGATAAATTGTGAAGCATACTCGAAAGCTGCTACCAGCAGCTTGCGGTCAAAATTTGAAAAAAATCTTAATATATAATATCTTAATATAATCTAAAAATGATAATAATAAGTAACTTAACAAATTCCTTAATTAACTTAACAAATTCTTTAAACTTAATAAATTCTATAATAATTTGATAAAAAAAAAAAAAGAATTTTCAAAATTCATATCGATTTCATAAAAATCTTTAGAATTAAATGTGCTGGAATAAATCATAAATTTAATAAATAAATAAATTTTGTGGTGGTGGTGTAGTGGTAGAGCGCTTGCTTCATAAGTGAGAGGTTCGGAGTTTGATCCCCACCACATCCCTGGTAGTACAGCGCTCAACTTGTTTCTCCGCGCAGCAGCCTTGTTTGTCAAGGTTTATGTTTTAGAGTTATAGAGTTGAGAGAGGGTTATAACCATAATTAAGTAGTCTCCTTGTCTGTAGTGGCCTTCTGAGCCTTGGGAAGGTGAATTAACAAAAAAAAAATCTGTAGATTGCGATTTATATTTTAAAGACTTTGAGAGACTGGCTTACATGAAGAGGGCAAGCTTCAAGTAAAACAACAAAATTTGTTTTTCTTATATACCTTTGTCATTTCATTTTACTTGAAAAAATTCTGCCCAAACATTAAAAAAAAAAATCATTCTCTTTAATATGAACACAACTTGTCTCGCACTTTGGGATCCCTTTAAAGAATAGCTATAAAAAAAACATCAGCATACCTAAAATTTTTTTACCAAAAAGTTTATATTTTGCGCAGGCTATATTTTGCCCATGTAAGCTGACTTACACACACACAAATTATATTTTGATTAATTTATTTAAAGTTTAATCTTATATATATATATATATATATATATATATATATATATATATATATATATATATATATATATATATATATATATATATATATATAAATACAGTATCGAACAAAACATGGTGGACAAACTCAAATTTAGAACAAAAGTTGATCAAAAACTAAAAAAAATAGTAAAGCAATTGAACATATTATTTTTTATGTAGTTTACTATGTTGTTAACAAAACTTAAAAATTTTGAATCATACTAAAAATCACTAAAAAAGTTTTAAAACACATTTTCCCTAACAAACAACATTTTTCTTTTGACAAAACAAGGTGGACATTCAAAAAAACGACTGAAAGTTCAAAAAAATTTAAAATTAACTTATTATTTTTCAAAAAACTTCAAAAATTAACTTAATATTTGGTAGGACCTCCTTTACTTTTAATTACTGCTTTCATTCTTTGAGGCATAGACTCAATTAATGAGTCAACAATTCTCATATCATATCTCTCGCCAGGCCTTCTCGATTTGTTCAAATAATTCCTCACTGGTCTTCACATTTGCACGCTCAATCTTATTGTCAATTATTTTCCACAAATTTTCTGTGGGATTCAAGTCAGGGCTTTGTGCAGGTCACTCCATGATGGTGATATTCTTGTCCTTGAACCATTGTTTTACAATTTTTGACGTATGTTTGGGATCATTGTCCTGTTGAAAAATCCTTTTTAGGAGCATCTCCCACTCAGTATGTGGTAACATAACATCTTCCATTATATCTTTGTAAACAAAGCGGTCAATAATTCCATTAATTTTGTGAATAGGACCAGTTCCTAGTGCTGAGAAACATCCCCAATCCATAGCAGATGTTCCATGCTTAACACTCTTCTTGGTATATTTAGTATTGAATCTGGTGTTCTTTGGTCTCCAGACTCGCTTCTTGCCGCCGCTTCCAAAAAGGTTATACTTTGATTCATAACTAAAAAGTATGTTTATCCACTGGTCTACAGTCCAATTTTGGTGAGCTTTGGCAAACGCAAGTCTTAGCTTTCTATTTTTAAAAGAAGTTAGTGGCTTCTTGGCAGGCATTCGAGAAAACAATTTTGCTTCATTAGCTCTTCGTCGCACAGTGCGATTAGAGATTTGTAGTTCAAGTTTTTTGGTTAATTTTGTGGATGACAAAAATGGATCTTATTTAAGCTCTTTAACAATTATTCGATCTAGTCTTGGTGATGCTTTTCTTGGACGTCCGCCCCGATGGTTTGTTTTATAGCAGTCACGAGATCCAAATGATTTGACAGTTTTGCTTATAGTCGATTTAGCTATATTATATATTCTACAAATTTCAGTTTGACGTTTTCCGCTTTTAAAATCTTTAATAATATTTTCACGTAAAACACTTCCTAATTTGTCGTAAACCATTTTAAGTTGCAATTTACGCCATATATCACAAGTTAAATCTATTTTTAGTTTAATTGAAAAAATAATTGGCCAGACGTTCCAAAATCTATTTTATTATTTTAGAGTAATGTTATGATAAAAGTGAAAACAAAAGAATACGGTAAATTGAATAAAGACAATGAAATCTTATAAAAAAAGCTTCGTTTTGATTTGTCCACCTTGTTTTGTCCAAGGAAAAATGTAGTTTGTTGAAAAAAACATGTTATAAATTTTTTTTGTGATTCTTAGTATGATTCAAACGTTTTAAATTTTGTTAAGAACATAATAAACTATTTAAAATTAATATGTACAATTGTTTTACTAGTTCTTTTTAGTTTTTGATCAACTTTTGTTCTAAACTTGAGTTTGTTCACCATGTTTTGTCCGATACTGTATATATTTATATAATATATATATATTTATATATACAGCTATGCTCAAATGTATGGAGCACCCCTATATTTTATTTAAAATTCAAAAGTAATGAACAAATAGTAAATGTGAATGTGTTTATTTGATACAAATTATTTCAATTCAACAATATTATTTAATATAATTAATATTTTGTAGCACCTCCCTTTGCCTTGATCACCGCACGTAGTCTTTTGGGCATGCTGTCCACAAGATCCTTACATACATTCGCTGGTATTTTTTCCCATTCATCCAGAATTTTTGCTTTAAATTCTTCTTTGGATTTACATCTGTAAATTGACAACTTCCTCTTCAAAATAGACCACAAATTTTCTATGGGTGACAAATCTGGAGACTGGGGGGGCCACGTAATGAGGGGAACTTCATTTGTTGAAAACCAGTCCAAACTTTTTTTTGCCTTGTGGCAAGGAGCATTATCTTGTTGAAAATAATATTGAGGGACATCTTCGTCAAATAATTTCAATATTGATGGCTCCAAAACTTCATTTAGCATGGCAATGTAGCGCTCTGCATTCATCCTACCCTCACATAAAAATATTTCACCTACGCCACTGGAGGCCATGCAACCCCAGATCATTGTGCCACCACCGCCAAATTTGACTGTAGGGATAATACATTCCGGCTCAAATGCTTCGCCTGGTCGTCGTCTTACAAAGGTGCCTCCAGGTTGCCCGAAAATCTAGGTCAAAAAAGTAAAGGAATACAAATTTGATATTATAAATTTCAACATGTAAAATTTCAGGTACTTAAAGGAATAATTTCGAAATGATATTTTTTTTTTATTTTTTGGTTACACCGTAAGTCATAATGATGCCTTACCTCTATATTTGATTCGTCTGACCAAATAATTTTGGCCCAATCTTCTGATGACCAATTTTGGTGCTGTTTAGCCCATTCTAAACGAAGTTTCTTATGGTGCTCAGTCAGCAATGGTTTTCGGCGAGCCCTTCTTCCATGTAAATTACCTTCTTTTAAGTATCTTCTAACACTTGGAGCAGAAATTTGAATTTTTCTGTGCTCCCACAGATCGCTAACCAAGTCTTTAGAAGATTTGGTCCGATTTCGAAGTGAAATCCTGTTGAGGAAACGATGGTTTCTAGGAGAAAGTATACGTTTTCTTCCCGTTTTTGGTCTATTTTCGTATGAACCAGTTTCACTAAATCTATTTATAGCATTTTGCACTGCTTTCCTTGAGCATTTCATAATTTTTGAAATTTCCACTTGGGAATGTCCTTGTTTATTAATCACAATTTGGCTTCTTTCACTCACAGAAAGTTCGCGTGTTTAACTCATAATGAAAATAAATAAAGAACGATAAAAAAAATCACTACTTTTAAACAATAGATAATGAGCGGCTGACAATAGTTACGTTTAAGATAAGAATGAAATGAATATCTTAATTCGACAGAATTTATACTAAGTGAGTATGTAGACAAGTTAAGACAAGTCTAATCATGCCCAGACAAGCAAATTCAACATGCATTAAATGATTTACTAATGCTTAAACGTAAAAAACAAATAAAATACCATTTAAAAAAAAATTCATCATGTATATCTCATTTTTTAAACACAAATATATTTAAACAAATAGGTGCTCCATACATTTGAGCATAGCTGTATATATATATATTTATATATATATATATATTTATCTATATATATATTTATATATATATATATATATATATTTATATATATATATATATTTATATATATATATATATTTATATATATATATATATTTATATATATACATATATTTATATATGCATATTTATATATATATATATATATATATATATTTATATATATATATATTTATATATATTTATTTATATATATATATATATATATTTATATATATATATATATATATATATATATATATATATATATATATTTATATATATATATATGTGATGCCAGCACACAAAAAAGTGACCTAAAAATGATCAGATTCTCATTTTTAGGCTGGTGTGCGCAGTTTTATTTGCTACTTAACCTTTACTTACATTTGCCATTAACTTAAGCACAAATCTAACAGCCCTCTACCTAGAATTCCTCAACAACGTGGAAGACAAAAGTATTGAGTGCTTAAACCTAATCAGCCCCTAGGTCAATCTCAAAAAATTATTTCCTGCAGACTGTCAGTAGTTTTACTTCAAAACAATGACAAAAAAAATACCAAACTCAAACAACTAAGATTCTAGGCCAACAGCACATGTTCTTTTAACAACAATAAAAAAGACGAGGCTGCAATCAATCAAAATATAAAATGCAAAACAATACAAAATACAACCAATAAGCAATCAAAATACAAAACAATACAATTTTATGCAGAACCTTGGTTCACTGACATCAGATAACTCACTGGTTAACAACTGCACTGAAGCAATTATATAGGTCAAAAAGGTTCAGCCATATATAAAAAATGGTATTGCCACAACTGAAACTAATATCAAACAACTTAACTCCAAAGAGATTGAGCAAGTATGATGCATCATAAAATGTGGTTCTAAATCAATTCTTCTAGGCTGCATGTACAGATCTCACAATAACAATGACACAATGTTAAACAAAATAACCAAATCCATCACAGTTGCAAAACAAAATTTTTCCTCACTTAATCATCACCAATGAACTCGATCAAATCCTCAGACTGAAACCTGACGAAGTCTTCAGCTACACAGAACAAGGTCATGCACACTGCTTTATTGAGCTTGGTTTTGAAAGTCTTAGTGGACACCATCAAAACCCATGCAGACTACTTTGGCACAAAGCTTACTATAATGCAATATCAAGCTATACCTCAGCATTCGACTGGCAATCCAACTTTAAAGAATTACCACCTGAAAACTGTTACAAATTATTAGTAGGCAAGTACAATGAAGCCATTAAAGATTTTCTTCAATCCACAGAACTGCAGCACACTGATAAGAAAAAACCTTGGACTACTCCACAAGTAAGAAAGGCAGTTAAATATAAATGCAGCCTTTATGCCAAATTAACAAATATGCGCCATAATGTTTGTGCATTATTACCCACATTCTTGCATTATTTAATACTCTTTCTTAAGTCCAATCCCAACAGCTAGAAATTTAGCCCAAAGGCTGCGTTTATATTTAATTGCCTCTCTTACTTGTGGAGTAGTTCATGGTTTTTTCTTATCAGCGTAATGCAATCTTGTAGATGAAATAAAACCTTTAATGGCTTCATTGTACTTGCAGTAGCAAGTTACAAACCTTTTCCAATGGTTTCAAAGATACACAACAACGTAAAGCATAAACAACTTGCTAATTACACAGTTAAATCACTAGAAGATGAAAATATCCATTTAACCACAAACTAAATGTTATTACCAAGTATTCTTAACAATTACTTCCAATCTGTATTTGTTTTAGAATCCGCAAATGACAAACTGTCAAAGAAAAAAAAAAGACTTAACTTGCAACATAAATGATTACAATATTGAATTCACTGATGTCCAACTCAGGCTGGAGAGCCTTAAACAATCTGAATCAATGTGTTTTAATGGCCTCAATCTGAGAGTCTTAAAATTATGCGCAACTGCCTTCACTACACATCTTACATAGTTTACCGTAAATTGCTTAAAGAAAACATTATTCCAGACCTTTGGAGATCAAACGTTACGCCTATCTTCAAAAAAGGGTCCAGAACAACAAAATTTATGTTATTGATTGTAAAATTATGGGAGTATACAAATCAAGCAAAGAAGCTGTTTTCTTGCAAAATGACATTAAAAAAGCATGAGTGGTCAAAAAAATGGCTCTTGCTATTCAACGCAGAATGTAAAGTAATGGATGTAGGCAAAAAAGGAAACAAATCCACAAGGCAGTGTGCGTGACCTTGTTCTGTGTAGCTGAAGACTTTATCAGCTTTCATTTTGAGGATTTGATAGAGTTTGTTGGTGATAATTAAGTGAGGAAAGATTTTGTTTTCGCAGCTGTAATGGATTTGATTGTTTTGTTTAACAAAATTTTTGCGGGCATGTGGACAAGATATACCACTTATAAGCAGTACGATAACAAAATTTAACTTTTACAACAAAACTATAGCTGTATGCATTGCGTTTAGGTCCCCTTGTACTATATGTTGGATGTTTTTATGATTTTTTGTAAAAGTATTTGACAAACAAAAAAGAATTGCAATTAAAAAAAACTATTATATATATATATATATATATATATATATATATATATATATATATATATATATATATATATATATATATATATATATATATATATATATATATATATATATATATATATATATATATAGGAGTGACATATCCAGAACTTATTTGAGGACATTGGTAAAAAAAGAAACAGAGATTGTTAGAGGATTTTTCTTTCAGATTTTTTATAGAAATGTTAGAACTTCAGTGATTAAACAACAGTGATTTGGATGTCTAGCAATGATCTGTTATAACTAGAATGGCTGAAAGAATCAAATTAGAGGAAACGTTTTTTTGCAAACAATTCTGTCTCATTATAGGGAGAAGTAATAAAATCACACCCATGTATTAGAAATAGAATGTTAGACTTACTTTAGTTAATGACACTGCCGAAGATTTTCCAGAAGTCTCTAATACTTAACATCTGAGATTAGATAAAAGATTTAGTAAACCAGACAGGACCTTTTTACATTGACTTCTAGCAATAATAAAAAGACAGTTCTATAAGTTCTATAATATTGTTATCATAACTGCTTATAAGCAATTATGATGACAAAATTTAACTTTTATGACAAAACTATAGCTGTATGCATTGTGTTTAGGTCCCCTCATACTTTATATTGCGCCTCAGCATAGAACCAAATAGAAATAGAACCAAAAATTGTTTATAATTAAAATTTTAAAGGAATCATTTTGTTACTACTACATATCTTGCAATTTTGTATGTTGTTTTGAAAAAAAGTTTTTGAAAAAATTTAAATACTTGTTTACAATACCAAAATATAAATGAATAATATTACATGACTAAAATACGACCCATATTACATAAGTAAACCTATTATATTAACTTTTGCGATCATAGATATTTTTTTTTATCAAAGTCAACAATTCATTTAAAAGTTAATGATTTATTTTTCAAAATGTTGTTCACTTTCTTGAGTTTTTCAGAGTGATTATTATAAGGTTATTAAGTTTTAAAAAACTTTTATTTAATTTATCATTCGACACCTTTTACTAACATTTTTACTATATTTTAAAATTATATTATACTATTATTTAAAATAAGAAAGTTTAATGCCTACAAAGCTTAGCCTTCACATTGTTATGATAAACATAGGAAGAATGGAGTGAGAGGAGAACCAAACGTGTTTTTAAACAAGCTTTTAGTACAGCAATTGAAAAAATATAAAGTTTGTATGTATGCTTGTGAATGCTATCAGCAGTTTTACAGTTAGGAATATAATTTATTTTTATTGTAACACAACTACCAGAAAAATTGTACAAGCTCTTCCTATCCATACCCACATTATATTATGAAGTCAGAGTTTACCTACATAAGGGTAAGGAGCCTCTAAAAAAATTTGACCTTACTAATGACATCTGGTTTTATAATTTAAAACATTAACCTTATAAATTAATTGTAACTTTTTATTTTACCTCATGATAACTAAAATAAATCTAAAACATTCAAAGAACTTACCTCATATTTAACATCAATATTAAAACCAGGAAATTTATTTTGTTTCAATCTTTCAAATGTCCTTGTAAGAAAATAATACATATGCAATAATTATATTTTATAGAAATATAAGTAGGTTGTTAAATAATATAAAAAACCACCAATATTGTTGTTCATATAACAAATAATGTCTTGACATAATTTGAATTTTTTACAAAATACAAAAAACTAAATTCTTACTGTTTCAATAATCCTTTTGACATTGCCCATCCAGCATCAAAGTCAGGAAACTTAAAATCTTTAGTGTTATTCATAAATTTAAAATGGTGTATAATAACAGGTATAGAGTCAAACAACGCATGACCCAAAAAAACATTCTATGAATGTAATATATATATATATATATATATATATATATATATATATATATATATATATATATATATATATATATATATATATATATATATATATATATAGTTTATTAGTTTTGTTGTGCTTGCTGGGTAATAAATTCTTGTTTCATAACTGTTGTTTAAAAAAAATGTATTTAAATGTTGAAAAAGCAAAATTTAAATGTTGAAAAAGCATAATGATAGCATGGAGAAAATTGATTCATTCATTTTCTAAGATTTAATAATCTTAATAGATAAAATAAATTAGGATTATTTAATTTTTTGAAACAGATTAATGATGATAAGAAGCATGGAAATAGTAAATTTTCATGGTAGCAGTACCAGTTTCAAGAAAACCACCAAAACTGGATAATATTTTAAAAGTGAGGAGTTTATTTCAGATCAAATACAAAAAAATATACTAAAAAAACATCAACTTTTACACAAGTATACTTTTTTTAAGAAAAAACATTTGCCAACTTTTGATGCTATTGCACTTGTAAAAATTTGACCCTATGATGTTAATGCAAAGCCAATGATGCCAAATTAAAATTTTTAGTAAGAAAAAAAAAGTCAATTTTTTCAAGAATCCTTTTCATTGTTATGCATTGAAAAATTTTAAAAAATAATAAAATAAAATTTTGAAATATTGAATCTTTTTCCACCAAAATAAAAAAGTCAACACTGTAAAGTAGTAAAGGACCAGGGTTGAATTTTGACTGGGACTGGGGGCGGGTTTGATAAAAAACAGCCTGGGCCAAGTGGTTTGTGATTGTGGTGGCATAAAATTTTATACATCCAAATGTTTTTTTTTTCCATTCGAAATTCATGTTATGTTTTATATATATGCATGTATACTTATATATAAACATCATTATGATCAATGATGATCACATGATCATCATAAACATGATCATCATCATCACCATCATTATCAAGTTTTAGCTTTCCCCTTTTAATCTGTTTCTCTAATATAAAGAAATTTCAAGAATCTTTTTTTCTTAACTAAAGCTTGTTCATAACATCTATAATGCATTCTCTATAAGTTTTCTTATTTCAACCTCTGCTATTTTCTTCTGAAACTACTACCTCTCTAAATGCCGATACCAAAATCACTTTAATCTTCTGTAAAAAATATTGTTCTATACAATGTTTTTTCATATCTCTGTCTAAGATTAAGATTATGGCTCCTTTTCTTGTTTTGTTATAGTCATACCAAACATCCATCTGATCATCATCTTCTCTTTGGGCAAATATTATACCATATAAATACTAAAGTTTAAATAAATATGTAAAGATATTGTATGCCATCATTTAATTTATTAGCAAACATGTTTATATCCATATATATCCATTTAAGATTTTTAACATAAGAAATTTTCCTCTTCCTGCCATTCCAGTTACCCAGATTAACCCATTTTTAGACATCCAAATCACTTTGGCTTCTGATGCTTAAGTCAATTTTCAATTAAACACTTCTACAGCTTGTGGTTCTTACAACATTTCCATCATAGTCTTACAAAAGTGTTTCTCCAGAACACTTTTGAGAACACTCAAGTGTTCTCTTCAATTCTTGCTAAACTGTTAATAAGTGCTAAATTTTTAAAATCTCCAGAAAGCAAAGTGGCTTGTGGTTTTACCTCCAAAAAAAACCCAGTTATTTACTGCAAATAACTACGGTTAATTAATATTAACTTAAACCTGCAAGGGACCAAGGAAAATGGTTCGACTTGACAAATGCTCCATTAAAGCGAATTCTCATTAAGTTGAACTTTGTCTAATTTGAGGTATTAGTTTGAGTTAAGGTGATTTTTCCTTATTTAATGCTTAAGTATAAACTTTAAATATACACCATTATACTAACAAAAAGTGAAAATATTTCAGTAAAAGTAAAATGTTTCAGTAAAAGTAAAAGTTACACATTGTATTCACTTTCATTCTGTACAAAGATAATTATGAAAAAAGTTTAGCAACACAATATTACACCAATGCAAGAATATGTCAAAGTCTGTAGATGTAAAGATGTCAACAATAATAGTCAAAATGTCAACAGTCAACAGTCAAAGTAGATATATAGATGATTTAGTTATACACATAACAAACCATTATTTTGAAGAACTATGAACAAACTTTATCATAAATAAAATCACCTGTTTACATTATTCAATAGCTTGTGCAATTTTTCAGTTTTCATCATTGTGTTTGAACATATAAATTCATGCAGAACTTTATAACAATGATAACAGCATTTTATAACAAAAATTTATTGGTTTGTATACTAGTTTGAAGATGTATCTGTTTATGTACACTTTTTGGTAATATTATATTTTGAATTTACATTTTTTTGCACATGACTTAAAACAAATATACTTTATGTGTGATTTTAAAGTATGTTAAAATTTAATATATTATTTAAATTATCAAATACCTAAACATTGTTTTTATCTTTAATAAAATAAACTTTTGGTTGAGTGTTTCATCACAAAAAATACCTCATTATAATTATGTCTTGATAAGATAGCAAGCAGACCATTCAAATCAACCTTAGTTGTCTCTTCACAAAAAAAAATCCATTTCTTGTTACCATAAGATTTGTATAAACTGTATAAACAGAATACACAGTAAACAAACAGTAACAACAAAAAATAATGATAATAGTATGAATAAAAATTTAAATACAAGCTATAAATAAAAGTCTAATATTTGAATATGAATATTTAAACATAAGTAGTAAAAGAAAAAATAACAATGAATTTTAATTTTTTCTTTGAATTCTGCATATAGAAAACTGTATCTACACCATGCATCACGGTTGTCAACGATTAGTATGAAGTGTCAAAACATTGTGAAGTGAAGTTTTTCCCATTATACTATCAATAACATGTCTAAAAATAATATTTTAAAGATTTTTGATAAGTGATCCTGAGGTCCCTCAAGGCCTCTGAAGTTTAATCCCATTTTTAGAGAAAAAATTAAAATCTTTTACATTATAAAATGTAAAATTTAAACAAAATCATATTTAATATAAAGGTAAACAGATCAACAAAAAAAAATAAGTTAATGTTAGATTTAACATTTTAACTTAAAAAAAAAAAATGCTTTGGTCAATTTTGTGACCAAATATAACAAAAGGTGAAGGACTTTACAGTCTTTACTTAAAAATTAGTAATTTACCTGAAGAGTCTCTTATACTCAACACACTCATATAGTACTTAGTACTACACTACAATTTCACAAATTTAGTGTCTTCTTATCAAAACTGGAATATAACTTTCTATAATGCTTGACACCCTGCAACAGCCATGCCCTTTGCTCAATATTAGTTGTAATAACTGTAGCAAAACCCGAGATTAACATGACACCACGCTCCGCTGCATCATTGACAAGTTTAAATGAACAAACAAATTGTTCTGCAACTCTAAAAGCCTGAATTCCATTGCTCCACTGGTTTGGAAAACAAACCAGTGCTCACTTTTAAAATGTGGAACAATGAATGAGATTCAGGCCCAACCAAACTTGTCAAAGTTGTTTCACAACCAATTTTTTGAATACTGGTTTACCAAGGCAGAAGTTTTCTGGTATTGGAGTCAAAGCAATTGATCTGCTATTTCTTTCTTAAAGGATGTTTACTAAATAAAGAAAACGGCACAACTTCTTCTGACAAGTACCATTGATGATTATGGATTTTGTTAATCATAACGTCAGCAATATATTTGTCAACACTTCTAAAATCAATCATGTCATGAATAAACTGGAGGTCGTTCATAGGTGCATCTGCTCCCCATGATGTTTTGATCCATGCAGGAGTGTAGAAAAATGAGCCAAAAATTTATACATACGCATGAGTTTAGCAGCTATGTCATCATCATACCGCATCTGTTTGGAAAAAATGTATATATCTTTACAGCATATATGTTGTTGGCCATCCAACGTGCTTGATGCATCCCTCCTGGTTTGAGGAAGTAGGCGTCACATGAGGGAGTTTCACCCAAGATTATCAGAGTGTTTTCAACAGATTCACGATAATCATCTCTCGGAAAAGTTGTTGAATCTTTGCAAAATAGCATGTCTGTAAGTTCTTTGACAACTTCATGTTTTGTGTTTAACAACCATTTGTTTTCAGTTTTCAGTACTTGTATTGCTTGAACTTTATCCAAGTTTGACCATGCATCTTTAAATTTTGTAATTTCTTTTCTGGGTCTAAAATGTCACCAAATAATAATTTCCATACCAGCACCAACAACAAGTTCTAAAATGTGATGACAATAAGCTAGATAGAGTAACTTTTTTATATCGAATTGCTTCCATTAACTTAACAGCTATTTTGTGTATACCACTATTGCTAGCTGTTGTATCAAACACTAGAGCTACAACTCTGTCTGACAGATCACAAACTTGTATCAAATCAAGTGTTGCTTTAGCTTGAGTTGCTCCTTGGGAGTTAGCTAGAGAAGGTAAACCTAATACTTTCCTTTCCTTTATTCGGGAGCTCCAGAAATAAGAATTGCAAGTCAATCATATGTGTCTCTCAGCATATCTTTTAAAAACTTACCATCCCAATGCAAAGTACCATATTGGGGAGGATTCTGTTTCACTGTCTCCATGACACTTTCTGCAATCTTTTGACGATTGAACATTCTTGTTCTCTGAGTTGTAGATCTTGATATCTCAAAATCTTCAAGATTACCTCCAGCAGTTTTTATTAATGCTGATACAATCATTGTCAATTGATTATCTGACAACTTGAGACAATCAGCAGCACTGGCTATCTGGTCACATTGTATTATTTTCCTAGGTAGCTTAAGAGTTACATATTGGCCTTGATCTATTTTTGTTGTTTCTTGTTGTAGATTTGTTTCAAAATCAGGATCAATTTCAGTTCGGTCATCTTCATTTAATTGTGTCTCAGAATCATATTCTAGCAAAGTAGCAACTCCTTCGACCTGTTCTTCTCTTAAAATATCCAACATGCACTGCTCTCTTTCTAAAATTTTTGCTTCACGTGCTTGTCTTACAAGTTTCATTTTGGCTTTGGTTTAAAAAACTTTATCATGTCCATCCATACATGCTCTTCTTTCCTGTTGTTGGTTCAAATAAAAGTCGATATCATCTTGTTTTTTTCTTTCTGACAAAAATCTTGATTTTTTTATTTTATCTATGGCCTCAGGTGCACCAATGTTAAAAAGAGAATCCAATTGTTCAATAAAACTTGCTCTCTTGCTACCAGGGTCAGTTGTTCTTCCTTTATTTTTCATCAAACTCTGCCATTCATTCCAAAGTTTCATAACATCAAACATGCAATTCTGTCTGTATTTAGTTTTTATGCGTGCCATATACAAAAAACAAGGACTGCATCAACCACAACATAGGCAATATCCTTATTCTTCACTTTATTTTTAATATTTTCTGGATCGTTCCTTAGAAATAAGATATTTTCATAATTCATAATTTGCCTACAATCAGGCAGTTTGGCCCCATTAATTAATGTTGAAGGATGACCAATTAACCAGAAATCAGTTAATTTTCTTGTCACAGGTCTGCTTGGAGTTCCTTTATGTGAGCTAGAAGTACCTTGACAAAGTGGATTCTCTTTTTATTCTTCAGACTTTTTGTCTTAAGTACTTCGCCATGGTAATGGATTGCACTTTTTACTACTTCGAGTCAACATTTTTCCAATATATTCATTAGGGTGTCCCAAAAAACAACATTTTTGAAAAATATATGCAGAGACCCCCTTAATGTGTTCTATCTAATACAAAAACACTAGATTTAAAATTTTTTTGAATAAAAAATATTTTAAGGGGTCCCTCAAGACCCTCGAATATTTAATGGGTCTCTAATATTTAAAAAAAAAAAATTTTCAAAAATTTGTCAACCTGGTACTCAAATGAAGCAAAATTATATAAAAATTTCAAAAATAATATAGATTTCAAATATAGAATTGTTATTTTTGGTTTTATTACATGAAAAATTACGTTCTTTAACAAAAAAATGCATTTTTTATGTATTTTTATGACAATTTTGATAAATAAGTTAAAATTTTTCCAAATATTATTTTTGAAATTTTTATATTATTTTGCTTCATTTGAGTACCAGGTTGACATACTTTTAAAAAAATTTTTTTTTGAAAATATTAGGGACCCATTAAATATTCGAGGGTCTTGAGGGACCCCTAATATTCATTAAATTAAATTTATTCTTTCACTAAACAGTATCAAAACTCAAATAATACAACTAAAAGCCACTGAAAACCAATCAAAACTTTTTAGAACTGATTCTTTGATTAATGCAATTCTAAAAAAAAAGCAAAAAAATGTAATTTATGCAAAAAATGGGGAACATGTTCAGAGGCATTGAGGGACCTCAGGATCACTTATCAAAAATCTGTAAGAATTATTTTTAGACATAGAACTGATAGTATAGTGGGAAAAACTTAACGATTAGCACTTATGTGGGACATATATGTCCCGCATAAGTGCTAATGGAGCCTCAAAAAGAAAGGCAGACAACTCTAGACCACCAAGTTCAAAAGAATTGAGGGAGCTTTTGGTATCAGCTGCTCCATATGGATTATGAACGAAAAAGCTTGGCTATTTTCAAGACTATTCCAGAAGTTTGACACATTCTTGGCTATTATCACCATTCAGTTGAAACACACCCTGCACCAATATCAAAAGTTGTTATACAAATAATAGTGAAGGATTTGAAGCAGCTCTGGAATATGAAATTTAGCTTACTGTCAGTAATCAGAGCTGGCATCACAAAAAAACTAAATAAACTTTTGGTTGAATATAAAAAATGTTTAAGGAGAAAATCAACTTGGATTTTCTTATGCTGTTTAATATTCTTGACAAAAAAAGAAAAATAAAGAACAAAGAACAAATATTTTATAATCATAAAATGGCTGATAGAAAGAGCTGCGTTTTTTTATAAATATATTTACTTTGTTTTTAATTAAAGGCAATGTCAGTTGCTGTGATATGCGCAGAAGCTGGAATCTCTACCCACAAAGGAGCTAGAGTAACTGGCTCATTAAGTTAAATCCACGATGATATTCTCACTCCACATCAATCTGCTGTTTTGAGAGCTGGTAGAAGGTCGTAAGTTATAACTCTTTTTAAACTTATGGCAGCTTTTTCAATTGAGACAACCTTCACTTTACATTTTGATGGGAAAGCTGTGGCACCATATGATTACGGTGTTAAAAAAGTGGAATGTATAATTATTGTCCTTCAGTCAGAGGGACCAATTTTTTGGTACATTGGCTTTAAAACACTACATACTACAGGAACTTCTAAAAACCTCGCAGCTTTGATAAAGGAAACGGAGTTAGAGTATAATGTTGTCGATAAAATATCCCTATGCGACACCTGCTCTGTCAATACTGGTTCGTAAAGTTAATACTATTATTTATTTACAAATATGTATGATGCAATAAATAATTACATTTTTTTAAGTGGAGCTTAAGATGGTTCTGGTGGAATAATAAGCATTTTACAAACTGAGCTGTTTAACAGACATGTTCCATATTATGGGTCTAATGCTCACATTTTAGACCTTGTTTTAAAAAAAATGATAATTTTCTATTCACCAACACCATCAAAATCACCTGCTCCAACTGATTTTAAGTTTATAAAGAAACTAAAAGATAAGTACCCACAATTAAAAGAATCTTATGTCCTGCATAAAACGCCTCATCCTCCTCCTACTGTTAAAACTTGGAAAGATGATTATAAAATATTGGCTAGGTTTGTTTCATTAAACTTTTTCTTTTTTAACATCAATGAAATGTATGCATTATATATCCATATTGTGTATGTATTTTTTCTTCAGGTTATGCATTGCCTTCAGGCATTACTTGGATAAGAATATTTTACACAAACTGGAACTACCAAGATGGAACAGCAAAGCAATTTACATCTTACTGGGCTACTTTCTAATTCTCCTAAGAAAGGCAATCATTGACAGAAATGGCTAAGTTTTTTAGTTGTTCTTGGTCACATGCATGATTTAAAATGAGGGAAGAGCCCAATTGGGTGAACCTGAAAGAGGCCACATCAGCCTGCAACACAGCCCAAGAAGCTCTGACCAGACATATTTTTGGTGTTGAAGTCACATTAAAAAAGGTGCATTGAACGAATGAGGCTGCTGAGAGAGGACTTCGAGCTAAGGACATCCAAGCTTAACGGGCTAAGTCAGTTCACCCTAATGCTCAGCTAGTTTCTTTGTGTTGAAACATCTATGAGAAGTTATAATTTTTTGTTAACTAATTGTTTTTTTTTAATCAAATCTTAACACAAAATGTAATTATTGAAAAACAGAACAATCATTAAAATATACTTTTCTAATCATTAATCAATAATTTTTCTAAAATTTCTGATCTTCCTGTATTAGTAATGACCAGACTATCAAAAAAAGCTGTTATTATTATCAAGTTTACAAAGCTTCAGAACTTATAGGTCTTTATACTTGGCAGTAGTTATTGGTAAAATTGATTGATACATATTATGCAGATCAAGCGCAGTTTCTTTTTGATTATTTTGTCTATGTTTTACCAAAACAGTATTTTCAATATTGGCATTACAGTTGTTACAAAAAAAAGGATGTTTATCTTGAATGACAAGTTTTCTGACAGGTCGAGTTTCTATCAGACATGTGCACTTATAATATTGTTTTAAGTAGTCAGAAAACCTAATAAAAATTTACATAGAAAAAGTTTACAACATTAAAAGGTGAAGCTTTTTTTTTACAATTTTTAAGAACCTGACGCTAGGGCTGTACTCAAGTAAATAATTATTTAAATAATCAAATAATTTTTTTATTTGATATTGTTTAAATAATTTTTTGGATATTTAAATAATTCAAATAATAATAAATTTTGCACACTAAACAGTTTATTTAAAAAAAGGCAAACATTTTAAGGCAAACATTTCAAGTTTACATTTTATTCTCACTTGTTCAGCCAACAAGTCAATTTGACGCTTCTTTGACTGAGTGGTGGTTACATATTTTCATTATGAATATACACAACATAATAAATTTACTTTTAATTTTGTTTAGAAAACATAATAAATCTAAATAAGATTCTGAAATTGGAAAATCAGTGGATCGTACCAACTGAAAAACATGTTTTCATTCAACCACAAACTATGCTCTTCAGCATTTCAACCAGCAGCCACAAGCTTGATGATTTATCATCTTGAAAACATTAAAATTAAAAAACTTTTGGAGAAAGAAAAAAGAGCATTCAGATTTCAATTACTGCTGTTGTCTTAGAAACAAAATTGATTCACTTGAGGTTGTAACTTGCTTTATCTTATTCCAACTTTTAAGTTGGAGAAAAGTGTTGATATTAAAAATGGCAGCACTAAACTTAAAAATTCCCAGTAATAGACATGGAATGAAAAGTATGCTTTAGGAATATTGCAAAAAAGTAAAGTGCGATTTAGCTGATGACTTTGACGAAGAAAAATTGAAAAAAGACCCTTTTTTTTGTTATCTTTAGCTGAATGGACTAAGGGATTGCAGTAGTGAGAAAAGTCGGTATTATATTCTGGTCGGTATTAATAACCAGTCACTACCGAAGTTATGATATTGAAATTGAAAGTAAGTTTTTTAAATATCAACACTTTCAAAAGTTCGGTATTGAACAGTATCTTTTGAAAGTGTTTGATAGTGTAAACTTAAATTATCGCCACTATCAAAAGAACCAAACACCTCTTTTGGCTAGCCCGCCTACAAGACAAAATATACTATCTTAAATGATTGTTCATATTTTATACAACACTCCACCCTTTTGAAATTAAAAAAAAATTTGGTTTTTATCTCCCAAGAGACAAAATATGTATCAAGGCTTGATCAAAATTACATTGGTTTTTTTTTTAAATTTTATTAATAAAAATAAATATAGTTCAAACTCAAGTCTCCAACACTTGTGAGAAATACAAACAATTTATTTTAAGAAATTCATACGATATTATAAAAACTCGTTTGACTATTTTTTTTTAAAGAATTATAACCAATACTTAAAACAAAAAAAATGATTTATTGAGCCCCAATTTATTATAGAATCAGAAAAAGTATTTTCAAATGGTGTTTTTATTTAAACCCTAAAATTTTAATAAAAGTAAAATTCAAAGTCTTCATCAATGTTCTGCTCGTCTTCTTCAACTGACCACTTCTTAACAGCTTTTGAAATGTTTTGTTTAATGTAAACAAGTTTTTCAACTGTGTCTGATTTTAACAATATTTTTGGTGGAAAGCCTAGTTGTTTGTACGCTTCCATTTCAATTTCAAATGGTGATGTTTTAGACGTGCAAAAGTAAGGTAATTCCTAGCTGTTGTGGTTCATCATCACTTGAAGGAGTACCTCAGCTGGGAAAAGGTCTTGTTGCTCCTAAGGTGTGCTTGCTGCTGGCAAATGTTGCATCTCTTGGGTTTGCTCATCTCCTAAAGCACATCTTTTCAACTGTAAAATACTAAGACTCTCTCTTCCGAATCTTGGTTGTAAGTGACCTTTAAATTTGGGGTCAAGGAAATGAACTAATGCATCGTTGCTCAAACCTGAGGCACACTCTGGAAACCTTTTGCTGAGATTTGATAGTTTGATTTGACAAGTTGACACTAAATTGCGAAGCTGTGCAGAGAAACAAGTTGACACTAAAGTGCGGAGAAACAAGTTTGGACACTAAATTAGTTGTGATGGCATCGCTTGGTAAAATTAATAGTTTAATTTTTTCTTGAATATCAAACAAGCCAGGAATATTTAGATAAGCTGTAGGATACTTTTCTGAAGACACAACATCTGTGAAATCACTGAACACTTATATAATTGGAACAATTTTTTGAATCACTTCAAAATGCTTCGATTTTAAAATGTCATCAGTTTTTAAGTTGCTTTTTGTAATAGCTTCCAATGCTGATTTGAGATGTAAAATAGAGATCATACATAACCCACTATTCCATCTCGCCTTGCATGATGTGATGATTTTTTTAAAGTCGATTTTTTCTTCTCTGCAGGCATCAAAGATTCTTCTCTGACTAGCAATTGACTTGTGTGTTCTTGAAGCAAACTGTTTGCAAGCTTTGAACGTCTCATTAACTTCCTCTACAGAACTGACACCTTGTGTTATTACCAAGTAGAGAATATGTGCAGTACAAGTAGTATTTTCATTGAGCATTGATGATTTCTTCATTGCTGACAACATGTTAGCAGCACTATCAGAGACACACATCATTTTGCAGACTGGCTTAAAAGGTATTTCACTGATGATTATGTCTGTTTTAAGAGCAATGCTATCTCCAGTATGTCGTTTGATAGTTGGAGTTTATGTATTGCAAAGTTAAAGCAGCATATGCATTATTGCTTCTACTTGACCACAGATTTGTTGTGAAACCAACAGCATCAACATTTTCTAAATCCTTTTTCATAATAATCAAAATTACCTCACTGATATTTTGGTATAAGATGAGTAATTTGTTCCTTGAATATGTGGAAGGTGCTTTAAGATTAATTAAAGGCATTGTGAAACACATAAGATCTTTGAACCCATCAGAAGCAACATGTGTAAATGGTAAATTTGACACACACAAATATTTCATGATTTCTAAGCCTGCTATGAGCTGTCGCTTATCATTTGAGGAAAATTTTGTTTTTACTTTGCACTAATAAGAAATGTCCACTTTCATTTTTTTACCTCCTTTAACAATCTGGGCTTGACTTACATTTTTATTCGCAGCTTCCCCAATTGTCTCCATTGCCAATACTTCAGTTGTAGTTATCTGAAACTATTTGATCACTTTTTTCTGTCATTTTCAATACTGTTAAAAATGTCTTTGTGGCAGCCTCGAAGATGAAACTAAAGTCCTGTGGTGCTGCCTAGCTTGGTGCTTATTTTTGATGGGCACTATTTGCATCGGGCAACATCTTTGCCGTGAAAATTTTTTTGAAAAAATTCCCAATAAGGACTTGCTCTTGGCATTATCAACTCTTAAGATGTCACTTTCTTCAAAACAATAAAACAATGTTATTCTCACAATTAATTTTTTTAGACAGACCTGTAAATTTTAATTTTAAAAGAAATAACCTCTGCAAAAAAAAATTAAACCATAAAAATTATTGAAAATTGATTATTTTATGAAATTTACTTAATACAGTAGAATCTTTCTAATTCAAATTTTATGGGGAAAAATAAAAGCTCTAATTAGAGAGATTTTTAAATTAAAGAAAGTTGATTTTTCTTAAACGCATTATATGGTGACTTTAGATTTTATCGAATTATGGAGGTTTTCGAATTAAGGAGATTCAGATATTGAGATATTGAGTTCAGTAGTGATAAAAGGGACTTCGGTAGTGATGGGAAATTTTTTCATTATTGGAAAAAAAGTTTTCACTTTCAAACACTCGATATTGAAATTGAGTTTTTCAATATCATTACTACTGATAGTTTGATGTTTTTTGATACTTTAATAGTTCGATAGTGATATCGCAATACCCTAGAATAAAAATCAAAGAAAAATCTTCAGTTTGTTTAAATTTGCATTTTTTGAAAGGTTTAATCTCTTGGCATGTTAAGGATTAATGGTTCTATGACAGCAGAAAAAGCATTTGAAATGATAGTAAAAAAGCTTAAAGATTTTAATTAAAATCTTGATCAAGATATTCTTGATATAGTGACTGATGGTGATGATGATGGTGCCAGTTTGATAAAAAAATTAAAAAAACTTTCAAATATTGTTCATCAACTTTGTCACTCCCATGGTATTTATATTACTGTTGTTGATCTCCTTTACAAAAAGAAACATTTCAAAGAATTTGAAACTGATGATGAACATGATGAAGTTGATGAAATTAATAAAATGGTGCCAGTTTGATAAAAAAATTAGAATATCTTTCAAATATTGTTCATCAACTTTGTCACTCCCATGGTATTTATATTACTGTTGTTGATCTCCTTTACAAAAAGAAACATTTCAAAGAATTTGAAACTGATAATGAACATGATGAAGATGATGAAATTGATAAAGATTCCAATGATAAAGATTCCAATGATAAGTCGAGAATGGCAGGAAGTGTTGGGCAACAACAATGTAATTGAATTGGCAAACAATCTTTGTGAAACTAAAAAAAAAATTAGAAAAATTGCCAAGTTTTTCAGGAGATCTCCAACCAAAGATGATATCCTTCAACAACATTGTTTGAAAGAGCTTGGAAAACAACAATCAACAATTCTTGACACAAAGACAAGATGAAATTCTTTGATCAAAATGCTTTCAAGATATCTAGAGATAAAAAATGTTTTAGATCCCATTCTTAATGATCTGTCAGTCAGTGAATTAATACTCACAAAATCTACTAAGTTGATCTCATAAGGGATTTAGCTGATTGTTTAAAGAGAATTAAGGTTGGAGCTACTGTTCTTTGTAAAAGAGATGTTGACACCTTGACAAATGAAAAGGTTTTTAAATTTACAAATACAAAACAAAATATTTTGTCTTTTTTTATCTTTAAAACTTGTCCCAGGTTAAAAAGGAAAAGAACAACCTTTTGGTCTGTCAACACATCAAATTTTGGAGCAGAAAACAGTTGATTTTGGAGCAGAACACATCGATAATACAACACTCTATAATAAATCAATGACAGATTTGTGACTTTCTACTCTTATTTCTACCTTTTTCTTATACGATAGGACTCTAGAGAAGAATGCATTTTTGGCTCAGCATTCTACCAATTGCTGTTTGAGAAACACCAGTTTTAATTTTGAGTGCGACATTTGGGTATGGTGTAGCTAAAGAGTTTTTAGTTGGTCTTTAAGCTGTCTATCAGCTGAAATATCTTCATTTGAAAGTGGAAAATTAAGTCATGGGAATTAGTCAGTAGAGTAGTTAGATTAGTAAGACTTTTTAAATACTCAAACTCAAAAACATTGGATAATCTTCTTCTCTAAGTGGGATTAGGTGTTTTTTCAAGATCTATTTTACTGAATACTTGGTGTAGTTAAGGCGATTTAGAAATTATTCAAATTCTTACATTTGGAATTAGCATGATTTTATCAGCGTATTATGTCCAAACAAGAGCTTTAGATGTTATAATATTTTTACTTCAGGTTTTTTAATATTTAAAAACTTTTCTTTTTTTTAATATAATTTTCAAAACTTTTTTATTAGCCCTAATAGTGAATCTAAAGAACACCATTTTGGAGTCTTAAGATCACTTTCGCTTATTGGCATTAACATGAATTTAGTTAAATTCTTTTGAAAAAGTGCCTTAACCCACTATAGATCCTAGTTATATATCGTTGTCAAAATGCAATATTTCTATCAATTTTTACAACAAATACTTGAATTCCAACCAAGAAAGAGCTTATAATTAAGAAAAATTGCCAATAAATGATCAGAACAGATCATATTATTAAGCTATGATTTTCATTTCACCTAAACAACATATTTATTTAAAATCTTATTCAATTTTGGACAAGCAATTGTGATTTTAAGAAGTTATTTTAAAAAAAAAAAGAATCTTCGGTTTGGGTTTTTTCGCTACAAACATTTATATCTTATGATACCGCAAAATTTATCAATTAATTTTTTTTTTCTTTTCATAATTCACAGACCTGATCATTTAACAGAAATATGTCATAGTTAACAAAATATCATACAGACGCTATAATATTTTAAAATTGCCTTAACTACATCAAGTATACTGTTTATAGCTACGTTGTTCAGTTGGTCATCTATTCTAAGACAGGGATAGAAATCTAGAGGAGTATGTTTATCTTAGTGTTAAAGAAACTGATTACAAACTGATTTTTTTTTATAATTGTGTTAAGGTGTTACCAGATAAAAACTTAATGAAAAATGAATGAATGTCAATAAGGACTGACACTGATTCATTCATTGTGGAATTTATTAAACTTTTATAAGATTTAAATTTTATAAGATTTTTGATTTATAGAGATTTTATAAGAGTTTTGATTTATAGAATTTTAGCTGTATGAGGATCAATTTGGTTGTTATACTTGTAATGTGTCACTGCAACCATTATAGAGGCTAAAATTGTAGCTGTGGAACCAACTTAGTTGCTACACTTGTAATATAGTGTAATAAATGAAGGTTTATTTGGCTACTTTAATTTTATGCTGTTTTTTTGATTTTGAATTATTTGTTACTTAAACAGACAACTGCTGAGGTTTTTTTTATTAAAAACAGGCATTATATTAATTTCTGCCATTGCATAGGGACCTGAATGTGTGAATAAAATCGCAAAATATTTTAAGAATCGGAACCAGTCTTTACCTCTAAGTGGTCAAAAATGGAAAACAATGCCACATCAAGATTGTCTAATTGCAACTGAAGCAAAACAAAGGCCATTTCTTTCAAAGCTGTAATTTACCAAACATTATCTAGCCATATGGCTAGAAAAATCCACAAATTTCAAAGAATAATGCTGCTAAAAGTCTTTAGTTTGCCAGAGAACATGCAGATAATTTTGGGAATGAATCCTTTGGTCAAATGAAAGTAAATTTGAACTAAAAGCTGCAAATTGTCTCCAAATAGCATGGAGAAGGAACAACAATAAAGTAATAAGCAAGCAGTAAAACAATAAAAAATAAAACATAAAACACGGCAGAGGCTCTTTTATAGTTTAGAGCTGTTTTCCTAGTGAAGGTGTATTGAAGGTGTAGTGAAGGTGTATTGAAGGTGTAGTGAAGGTGTATTGAAGGTGTAGTGAAGGTAAATTACAATTTATTAATGGTAAGTTAACTGCTCAAGTCTATGGTAATATTATAATAAATAATGTCGAACTCAGACAATCAATTAGGGTTAATTGACTAACATCTTTCAACAGGATAATGACCCCAAACATACTGCTAAAATAAAATAAAAAATTTCTAGAAAATTACATCAATTTTTTACAATGACCACCTTAGAGCACCTGTATATACCCCATAGAACATCTTTGGAATGCAAGATCTCCAAAATGAAAGTAGTTCTAAAACTCAATTTAAAAAAATTCTGCAGAAAAAACAGTACTTAATGTCTCAAGAGATCATTAAAAAAAGATTTGATAGTCTACCTTATCAATTGCTAGAGGTCATCAAATCAAGAGGCTATCAAACTTGTTTTTAATTATTTTAAATAATTATATGACAATTGATTTTCTATAATTTTTCCTTTTTTCTGACAAAATGAACATTGGCCACCCTTTAGCAGATTTTGATAATGGTCTAAGGGGCACAAATATCTTGCCCCTATTTCAAACCTTGTGTGTGAATATATATAAATATATATATATATATCCTAATCCCCACCATGCCACTGGTAGTATCACGCTCAACTTGTTTCTCCGCGCAGCGGCCTTGTTCGTCAAGGTTCGTGTTTTGGGGTTATAGAATCGGGAGAGGATTATAACCACAATTAAGTAGCCTACTCGTCTGTAGTGGCCTTCTCGGCCTTGGGGAGGTAAATTAACATAAATATATATATATAAGATATTGGTGCCCATTAGACCATTATCAAAGCTCACTAATAGGTGGCAATTAGCCACTGTTCGTTTTGTCTGAAAAAAGGAAAAATTATAGAAAATCAATTGCCATATAATCGGCAAAAGTTTTTGGTTACTGTTTTTTGTAAAAAAAAAAAATATATAAAAAAACAAGTTAACTATTTCACAATAGTTAACTTGTTTTTGAGTGAGAAATAATTATAAGTGCAATGAGTGTGAAATAATTACAAGTTAATTATTTTACACTTATTGCAAAATTGACCACAAATCAACTGTTAATGTAAGACACTCTTTTCTTACCTCACTTTTCTAACTCTATTGGGTTGAGATCAGGGGATTGTGGGAGCCATATCATAAGTTTGAGTTCTCCACAAGCTTCTTTTTTTTGCAAATAGTTTGTACGGTATTTAGATGTGTGTTTTGGGTCATTAGTTTGTACAGTATTTAGATGTGTGTTTTGGGTCATTGTTCCATAGTGAACTCGTGGCCAATTAGACACTTTCCACAAGGCACGGCACGCCTACATAATATCTTATGATATCCATTCTTATTGAAAATTCCATTTATTTTCACAAGATTACCAAACTGATTAGAAGCAAAACAGCCCCACACCATTACTGAACCTCCATCATGTTTGACAGTAGGCTGTATACACTGTAGAAATTTTTCAGTAGCTGTTTATCACACATAGATCCATTACTTTGTTCCAAAAACAAGTAATTTGGATTTGCCTGCCCACAATACATTTTGCAAGTCTATATCTGTCTAATTTGAATGTGCTAGAGACCATTGAAGCCTCTTTTTCTGATTTATTGCTTTTAGAAGAGGCTTTCAAACAGCTACTCTACCATTTAAGCCAACAGTTTTCAAGTGACGTTTTACAGTTCTTTCTGAAATAATTTTATTATGAGTAGCATTGATGTTAGATGTTATTTCTTGGACTGTTAATCGTCTATTTCGTTTACATGAGAGCAAAATTAACTTGTCTTCAACCTTTGATGTTTTTCAGGGACATCCAGTTCTTTTCCTACCTTTATTTATACCAGTACATTTAAACCCACAAATAGTATCACTCATTGTTGATTGATTTTCAACAATTTTTGAATATATCTAGTAGATCGACCATCATTTGCCAGAGCAACAAATGAAGAACGTGTTTTTAGTGATAAATTACATTTCTTTGACATTTTATATTATTTTTTTAAATTTTAGTCTAAAAATAATTAAAATACACTTTTATTAACTGGAAATTAAAAAATAATATCAAATTTAATTCAGCTATATAAAATATTTACTAAATTAATTTATTAATTTAGTAAATATTTTCAGTTGATAGGACTAGAAAGAATAAGGGCTGTCAAAATTCAAAAAAATGCCTGCCCAGATACCTGTCAATTGAACAGGCAGGTACTCTGATACCCATTAAAAAAATATTATTAAAAGTTGTAATTATAAACAGTCAATAAAAATTCTTTTTTACTTATATCTAAATTTTAAATATCTTATTTTTGCAAAAGTAAAAATAACAAAAACAAAACATGCATTTGTTACAAATTGATTAAACACTATTTTCTCATAACATTTTAGATTTTTTAGAATAAACTTTTTAGTAAAAAGTACAAATTATTAGTTTTTATTAAGTTAGTTTTTTCGAACAAATTCTATACTTGCTTAAAAAGAAACTCGAAACATTTTAAATATGTTGCTCAACTGTAACTTGGTTTTCTTTGAATGAACTTCAAAATAATGTTTTCCATCTTCCAGGTTTTGAAAGAGTTTTGTCAGAGAAACAAACTAATAAACAAGTTTGAGTAGTTTAAATAGAAACTCAAATAATTTTCCAAACATTATGTTTAATATTTTCAAAGATTCTGATAATGGTGAAGAAATTTTAATCAACAAGATCTTTAAAATCTTCTTTCACATACCAAGTTATTATTGTTAAATTGTTTTTAAATAAAAACTTAAAATATGAATTAATGATAAAATAATCACTTGTTGGTTTTTTTAAGAATTTTAATTAGATCTTTGATAAGAATTTTAAACTTATCAAATAGCAGGTAATCGTCATTTGATGAGTTTAAAACAACTTATCAAATGACAGTTTCCCACCATTTGATAATGCTACCCGGGTAGTAAATAATAAGCAGGTACCAGGGTGCCTGGGTATCTGTCAATAGCAATAAAGAAGATAGCTCATTTGACCAGCAATCGTCAAAAATTGTAATTGTAAAAAAAGAGGAAGGAATGCAACCTCGCGACAATAGGAGAATAGCTTAAGCTAGGCAGATAGAGCAGGTCCAACTACACTTACAAAGCTTTTTTGGATGTAGTCTAGAAAAGAAAGAGCACCATTAGAAAAACCAGCCCAAATATGTTAACATTTTTCCATACAGGGACAAATAAGAGATTTATAGAGATAAGAAATGAAATAGAGAGTAAGAGATGAAATAAAGAGTAAGAAAATGGTGAGCACGATAAAGAGAAGCAACCTTAGCAGATGCAAACTTAGCAACTGATTGTATATATGGTTTCCATGATACTAACTTTGTAACAGTTTTTAAATATGATTACTGTAAAATGTTAATAGTGAATGATCCAAAAAGATATAAAGTAGAGAACTCAGTGAGAGGGTTGCCTTTCATCAATATAAGAATGTCAAAAATATTGTGATGGTTGTTAGAAGTGAATAACTGGTGTTTTGAAGGAGTTTTAATACACAAGCCACTGCAAGCCCCAAGCTTTTACAGAAGAGAGGTCAGATTCAAGATTTGCTTCCTGTTTTAAGTGATGGAAAAGTAAAGACTTTTTAACAAAATAAAGTCATTAACAAATAGAACCACTTTAGATTTAAGGCTGCCAGGAACATTAAAGATAAAACATTGCAGTACCCAGGAAGAGTAAGACCATAACATTCAAGAAACAATTCAAAAGAAAAGTTCTTTTCAATTAGTTCCGGTTTATCCTTGGGAGAGGTTATTAGATCAGGCCCATAAATTAGAGATGTAATGTTTGACTTACTATTGTTAATGACACTATTGAAGATTTTCCCAAACTCTCTAGACCATAACATTTGAGATAAGATATAAGATTTTGTAAACTGAAAATAATGGAGCTTAGCATTAAATAGCTTAGCATCAGACAGATTATGATTAGATATAGCAATTGCACAAGAAGATGAAACCCATGGTGTAGAATGAGGCTTGACTTGAAACTGAAAAGAAGCAATAAAAGTTTCCATACCTGCCTCAATCCAGGTTACACAGAAAGTGCATTTATCAGTCAAAAGACAAAAGACATCAGTCAGCTTTAGGGTAGTAGTAACTAGTATGATGATAGGGTGACGTTGATTTCTCAATTATAGATAAAGCATGGCACCACAAAATGAAGGGGACCCTAAATAATGAGCTATGCAGTTGCCTCAGTCCTGCTAATTAACCAAACTTGTAACTAAGGGCTACTTATGTGACCGTCCATGCGTAACATGGCAATGTTAATAATCTGATATTTTACAGTTGTAGATGAAATTAGCTTCTCTAAGAGCTTCCAAAGAGTTCAGGAAACCTTAGTACCAGCCGGCTTCAGAAGCATTAATTTGAGTTTTAAAGCTGTACCATCCTTAGGGGATAACAAGTAGAGTTGCATAGCCACCATCAAGAAGGCACAATCAAACCCATGAGTAGAGTCAAAGAAAACAAAGTATTCATCATCTGAGACAGGAAACAATGTAACACAGGTTTACATCTACATCTATCTTTATATATATATATAGATATATATATATATATATATATATATATATATATATATATATATATATATATATATATACATATATATATATATATATATATATATATATATATATATATATATATATATATATATATATATATATATATATATATATATAATATATATATATATATATATGTATATATATATATATATATATATATATATATATATATATATATATATATAATATATTGAGAGAGAGAGAGAGAGATTTGGAAGTTAAAAATATGCAATCCTAATTTCTATAAGTATCAAGAACTTCTTAAGCACTTGGGTCAAAGATTTAAAAAAAATAGAAAAATTCGAAAAAGAAGTAATCAGATAAAAAACAAATTTACTGATCAATTAGTGGCATTACAGTCCATCCACCATAAGCTGCCCAATCTTCATGTAGCATTTTCACAATAACATATTCCTTAATAAAAAAATTAATAATAAAAATATAATGATTAATAATGTAAATGAAACAATAAACTAAAATATGTAGAACTTTGTAAAAATTTGTTAACTCATACATTAAATGCTTTATCTCAAGCAAGTTTAAATCAACAGAAGTTAGCTATATTAGGTTGAGTTATTTAGGTGCAAACAAATTTAGATAACGAAAATTTATATTCTAAATTTGTATTGTGATTTAATCATGCATTAGACTACAAAGTCTAATAGTCTTAAAATGTTACTAATAAATCTTTACATAAAGTTTTCCATTTTAAAAGTAAATAAATATATTCAAAAAGTATTCAATAAGATTTAACCCTAAGGAACTGTTAGAACTATATTCAGAGTTTAGGGTTGGATTTATGAAAAAAATGTAATAAAGTAGATTAGGATAAAGGTTCCAGGTAACACTTTTTACAATTTTATGTTCAACAATATTTGTTGTTCTTCTTTTTAAAAAAAGTAAGAACATAAAAAAAATATTTTAAGCTTAATTCCTTCGTAAAGTCCTCAAAGTCTTAAGTAACTCATTAATACCCATTAATACTACATTACATTACATTAATTACTATTAGAACCTCAAGGAATTATAAACTATTATAAAATAATTTTACTGATTAATATCATTTTACTTACGAGTTTACCAAAATAATAAATAAAAACATACATTAATTTCTTTTGCTTGCTTGATAATACTTGCTTTTATACTTTTTGCTTTTTCTATGCCAGATATATGAAGATTGTTTCGTATTACAACAACAATATCTGATGCAGAAACTGTAACAAATTATAAATTAATGATAAAACATTTTTCAAAATAATTTAAAACGTGTCTAACACAGTGAATTAAGGTAAGCACTTGGTGTAAGCCATTAACAAACCAATTTATAAAGGATGAATGTATTCTGTATGTGTCTGTTTTTAAGAAATTGTTTGCCAATAACCATTCTTACCTAGTTATAATTACGTTTCTTTATCATCTAAATAAATCTGGTTTATGCTTAAAGAATTTGCAAATTAGGGAAACAGTTTGTTACAAAACATGATTTTTGTCATCAAAATATGCTCACCTATGATATAAGCTAACTTGCCGTTCGCAAGTGCTACCCTTAATTCATTTAAATTCAAAGGACTGCAAGATTGAAACTATAATTATTTAGGAAAATGTATTTATATATCTTTTATATATTCATTTGCTTAAAAAAATCTTATTTAATTAAAAATACCTGGGTAAGGAAACGCATAAGGCTGCAATCGAACATACTAATAAATAAATAAATAATTAATTATACACATATATATATATATATACATATATATACTTATATATATATATATATATATATATATATATATATATATATATATATATATATATATATATATTTATATATATATATATATATATATTTATATATATATATATATATATATATAAATATATATATATATATATATATATATATATATATATATATATATATGTAAATTATATTAGTGTATTTTACAAATAGAGTGTTCAATGTTCTTAAAGAACAGAGCAATAATAAATTAAATTAGTAAAAAACACTTATCTTATAAAAAGATAAAAGTTAGATAAGTTTTTTTTACTAATTTAATTTATATATATATATATATAC
Source organism: Hydra vulgaris (assembly GCF_038396675.1). Lineage (NCBI taxonomy): Eukaryota > Metazoa > Cnidaria > Hydrozoa > Anthoathecata > Hydridae > Hydra > Hydra vulgaris. The sequence goes on from NC_088929.1 coordinate 14,382,041, forward strand.
ATATATATATATATATATATATATATATATATATATATATATATATATATATATATATATATATATATACATATATATATATATATATATATATATATATATATATATATATATATATATATATATATATATATATATATATATATATATATATATATATATATATATTTGGTGATGTCATGTAAAGAATGAATTGTTAAAATTTTAAATTGATTAAGATATAAACTATATTTATGTAAAATTTTCTAAATTTTTGTGAACTTCTTGTGACACACACCTCTGACAAAGTTGAATAACAGGACATTAGTAAATTTTGCTTTTAAAATTTACTATTCATTTAAATGTAGTAAAGCAATATAAGAAAAAAGCCTATAAATCCTGAATACGGTGAAACATTTTTCATATTAATAGTTTGAAAAATTAAAAATTATTGAAATAGTTTTTAAGGGAAAATTTAAAGCTTATTTGCAATATCTTATAAGATATGAAGTAGAAACTAGTGAATTTTTGCTGTTTCTATTTATTGTAATAATGTTTTTTTTAAAACTAAACATTAATAAATTTAATTCATTGAACAATTTTAAATTTCTGATTTTTTTTTACCTTTTGCAGATTATGGCCAGCAACAGAAGGTTAACAGTTACTGAGCCTACTATGATTAAGGTAAGATCCCAGGAAGGTCATTCATACAGGATAATAGCACAAGTTAGGTAAATTAACTTAATATTGGTCTGAGATATTATAAAAAAACACCGGGTGACAAATACAGTTGAAGATTGATCATGTCAAGGCTGCCCAAAAAAAAACTATCAAAAATGAAGATAGGATCCTGTTTCAGTTCGCCCGAGAAATCGACACTCAGACATCAGAGTGGCTATGTAAAAAGAACATGGCACCAAATAGCTGTTGAAAGATGGTTTATGAGGTTGCATTGCAACAAAATTGCCTCTTTTGACTGCTGCATATTGCATACTTAATTTTGCTCATTCTCACAAAAACTGGGTCTCACAAAAAACTTGAAAAGTGGAGGAGAATACTATGGACCGATGAAAGTTCTTTTTAAGAACTTTCATCGGTCCATAGAATAAACATGTAAAACCAGAATAAACATGTAAAACCAGCAACATGAAATAAAGGCATTTGGTGTCTATTGCAAAGTATGTTTTAACAAGGCAGGGCTCTAACTAGATTGGTGCAGTGCAACGGCATCATTAAGGTTTTGGTCCAGTCTAAATTGACCTAAAATACACTTTAGGTCAAAATTAAAAAATATATTTTTTTTGTAGAAGGTCAAATTCTGTCATAGGGTTTTATTTTCTTATCTTACATAAAAACCTCTTTAAAATTTTACTTATTGTACAATGTGGAAAATACAAGAAGAACTTAAATGAACTGCACATCAAAAACGTTGTGTTTCACTTATATATTTTTTGAAAATAAATTATTTTAGTTAATAAAGAATTCTGTTGGAATAGCGACTAGAGTTGTATCTTAATATGATGATTAATGTAAAGGCAAAGTACGCTATTACAGTCAAGGAGAACACTAATTTTTGATATAGTCTTATATTAAAAATACAGCCCTAATATAGTTTTCATATAACCCTCTATTAACTTTTCAATTTCTTAACATAAGCCTTAAAGAATAGAGCTGTTATGCAGAGAAACAAGTTAAGGACGGTTGTGGCGGTCATTGTACTCAGAACTAATCCCTTATGAAGCGAGCGGTCTACCACTACACCACTATTGGTTTTTACAAATAACAAATGTTACTTGAAAAAAAAAAATTTAAAGGAAAATTATATATTCTATTTAAAATTTACCGGTAAGTTTTACCGGTAAATTTTGAATCAAAGTTTACCGGAAAATTTACATCACTAAATCACATAGAGCATTTATAGAAAATTTTATTCCACGAGGAACAAAGCCTGGTTCCAAATATGAACTTTGAGCTAATCTACAGAAAACCTGGAGCAAAATTACACCACCTACCATACGAGTCCATACCAAGACATATGAAAGCAGTGATTACAACTTATGGAGACAAACAAAATATTGACATGGTTGAACATTTTATGCAAAAATATATAATTTATGATATTTTATTGAACTATTTAAGTAAGTAGAATTTTTGCATCTAAAAAATGATTAAAAACTTTTTATATTTTATATTGATGTATATATATATGTAACTATATATATATACATATGTATGTATATATATATATATATATATATATATATATATATATATATATATAAACATTGCTTTTTTTCTCTTAGAACGCACTAGAACGGCATTCAGGCAACCTTTTTTTTATTATATATATAAACATTTTTCATATAATAAATGTATTATCATATAATAAATGTATTGAAAATTCTTTAAATTGAAAATGCAAATGTGGGTTGAAAAGATCAAGTAAAACATATTTTTATAATCAAGATCAAGTAAAATATATAAGTATAACACATATGAAAACATAACTGTGCTGCGTATCTGTATCTATTGTTTCTTAGTAAATACTAAATTTGCTTTGAGAAGAATTAACTTAAACTTATTTTCATGTTTATTTCGTTCGCCTTTTTAATGCCAAATTATTTTTTGTCCAAGTATCAACTCCACAACTATTTGCGTTTCCAAGAAATTCTATTGTTTCTGTGCAATGTTTGTACGAATATCTCATAATGGCTTAAAATGATTTTTTACAAAACAAATTTTACGCTATTTGCGACAGTTATATAAAAATATCAATCAAACAAAATAGCACAAAACCAAGTATGAAAAAAACCACCAGTTTCTTATAAGCTGACTTTCCAGTTCAGAAAAAAATCAAATTAAGAATACAAGAAATTAAAATTACAACATTAGATTTGCTTTCTGCATACAGTTAAACGAACTACTGTTGGCTAATATGCTGGACATTAGAGCAAAAAACAGAGTTGTTCCAAAAACAAGTGGTTCTGTTTCCGACAAAACCGTTTAGTAAACTAGTTAGTATAATAATGCAGCAACATACTTATAACAGTCCCCTATATCAGCTTTTCAAATACATTTAGCATAAAGTACGTCACCAGTAGACTGCCACAAGTGTGTAAAAACTTTATATTGTTTACGTTTCACAGACACTGCAATATTACACTTTGTAATAAACAAATTTATGGATGATTTTACTTTTTTACAAAATTTTCTTTAAATAAGTGATAGACAAGAGTCTGATGCTTTTTTGCTCTTGTTTAACAACTATCTCTGTATATAGTCCCCTTAATAAAGATAATCTTTGATTAAATTGTGAGTTAAAATTGTTTGTGCATTTGACAATTTGTGGAAAAGACTCTATTTATTGCTTCATTTTTGATATATAAAAAAGGTAGAGTTCTCCCACCTTTCTTTCTAGAAAAAAAGCATTGTATATATAAATATTATATATATAAATATTATATATATATATATATATATATATATATATATATATATATATATATATATATATATATATATATATATATATATATATATAGATCTATAGTTTGTTGTCTTTGGGAAGAGCGGAAGGAAAAAAGTGATTCTTACGCCAACACATACGTCACTTTTAATTACTTTTGACTTTCGTCCAACATAGGGAGTGCTGCTACATCAACTGACAAATAGCCTGACTCGCAAGGGAGTGCTGCTATATCAACTGACAAATAGCCTGACTTGCAACGGAGTGCTGCTACATCTACTATCTTTTAGCCTGACTTGCAACGGAGTGCTGCTACATCGACTGAGGGTTTGGTTGGGGCAGGCAGTCTATCAATTAATGAAAAAAAAAAATCCGGTCTTGCATTTTATCTTTTACTTTTTGTCAACAAAATATGGAAGAAAACATTCAGACAACATATATGTGTATATATATATACATATATATATATATATATATATATATATATATATATATATATATATATATATATATATATATATATATATATATATATATATATATATAATACTAATATAATATATATACTAATTTATATATATATATACATATATTTATATATATGTATATATTTATGTATATCAGTGGTGTACACTGGATTTTTAGATGTTTGAGTTTTGACACTTACAGACATTGTGCAAACTCCAAACTTTTGTATGTTTACGTTTATATCAAAAAAGAATGTTTTGCAAAGAATTGGGGTGATTCGAGCTTGGGAACAAAAAAACCCTAATTTTTGGGCCCACCCAGCCCTTAACACAAGAGCAACGAGTTTATAAAAGATTTTCTCTACTATTTTTATCTAAATTCATATTCATCAACAAATTTCAAGTTTCATGCAATAATCTCTTAGTGTTTAGTTTTTATGACCCTGCAATGTTTACAGCCCCCTCAAATCGAGGGGTGTTAAAACTTTATAAGGTCATAGTTTTTGAAAAATAAGAGATTATTGCATGAAATTTGAAATTTGTTGTAGAAAAGTAGAGAAAATATTTTATAAACTTGTGGGTGGGCCCTAAAATTAGGGTTTTTTTGTTCCCAAGCTCCAATCATCCCAATTCTTTGCAAAACATTATTTTTTGATATAAACCTAAACATACAAAAGTTTGGAGTTTGCACAATGCCTGTAAGTGTCAAAACTCAAACATCTAAAAATCCAGTGTATAACACTGTATATACATATATATATATATATATATATATATATATATATATATATATATATATATATATATATATATATATATATATTTATATATATATATATACATATATATACATATATATACATATATATACATATATATAAATATATATATATATATTTATATATATTATTATATATATATATATATATATATATATATATATATATATATATATATATATATATATATATATTCATATATACATATATTTTTATTTTTTATTTTTTTTGTAATTCACCTCCTTAAGGCCAAGAAGGCCACTACAGAGGCTACTTGTAGTTATAAACCTCTCCCAACTCTATAACTCCGAAACACGAACCTTGAAGAACAAGGCAGCACGGAGAAACAAGTTGATCGCAGTACTACCAGGGACGTGGTGGGAATCGAACTCGGAACCTCTCGCTTATAAAGCGAGCGCTCTATTACTACTGCATATAATATATATAATATATATTATATATATGTATATATAAATTTATATATATATATATAATATATATTATATATATAAATTAATATATATATATATATATATATATATATATATATATATATATATATATATATATATATATATATATATATATATATATATTAAGTCTAAAATTTCCTTAAACAAAATTGAAACTTACCTCAAAACCAACTGTTTGCATGCAAACTAAATTTAAATCAATTAGAAAACTGTATAAAGTTAAAATACAATCTTAAAAAAGTGTTATAATTTTTATTCAAAAACTCTTGTATTTAATAAATATTTGTTTAAAATATATAATTTAGAAATATTCATTTTAAAAAATTAAAAAAAAACATTGAAAAACATTCAGTAAAATTATGAGAAATATCTTCCACTATAAAAAAAATGTAATGTATGAAAAAAATTTTTGCCAATAATATTGCCATTAAATTCTTAAAATATGAAAATATATTTTCGAAACAAACCTTCTAATAGTGATCACTGTTTTTTTTTTTTTAAATCCAATTTCTGCTATACTTAATATTAGTCAAAAGATGCAAAAATCAAATTTCAAACCAAAAATTTATAGTGTCTGCAAATTATAGTACAAATAAACTGTAGAACAATGCAAACTTTTCTCAAAATGGTTAGTAAACTTTATTTATTTATTTTAATAAGAGTTATTATTAAATTATCAAAATAAGAGTTTTCTATCTTAATAAAAGAAGTTTCCAACTTATTTCATTTAATAATTAAAAAAAACGTTAAGAAATTTAGTATTAATTTGTATTACTCTTGTCATTTTTATTTTTTATACCACATTAGCCCGCCCTCATCTGACTTTTACAAAAACCTTTTTTAAAAATCTAAATACAAAGAATTAAAAAAAAAAAAATTATAGAAAGATTTTTAAAAAAATATCAATAGTTGAAAAAGTATGCAGAGATTTGTACCAGTTAACAAAAACAAATCAAATTTCATGGTGTTAGTAAATGTACGCAGTTTCGTGTCCAGTACATTGTTTTCGGACGAGATTGGACTTACCCTTAAGCTCTGAGCTTAAAAGTTGAAACTAAATTCCAGTAAGCAAATCCAGGTTTCGCGTTTTTAATAAAATCCTGACCTGAATTTAATAAGTGCTTGAATATCGAATTCGTTTTTAATAGTGATAAGTTATAACAAATATTGCTATAATATATTAAAAAGAGTTATTTAATATAATAAAGATATTAAATTATTTATCTATTGCAAATTAATATAAGAAAGTGAGTATAAACGGTTTAAATAAATTTAAATAATTGGGGTCTTGATTTTACAAAAAACGCAAAACCGTAGACTTGTTCACTGCAAAAATTAATCGAAAACAGTGGATTTGCTCACTGGAAATAAGTATCGACCGAGCTCTGAGCTCTGAGCTTAAGGGTAAGTTCAGTCTCGACCAAAAACCTTGTACTCGTACCGTAAAACAATGTCATTTTATTTCCTTGGATGATAGGCAAAAACTTTACATTTAGTGATAAATATATATACTTCTACTTCATCTACTTGGATATATATATATATATATACTTTTTTTTTTATTGTTTAACTTTTATTTCGCTGATTAAACAATATTACAATTTTTCATAGTATTTGTTGATCATTAATAAATGTCTTTATTCAAAGCGAAGAAAAAAAAAAATTTTTTATATAAAATTACAAAATGTTTTGTTTTGTATAAATTTTAAATAAAATAATTATAATATAAATTTTTTTAAATTGCTTAGTTTCATTTGTTTTAAATAAAGACATTTATTAATGATCAACAAATACTTTCGCAATACTTTTTAAATGTGACAACGCCGGTTTTTCTTCATATATATATATATTAGGGATATGACTTTTTTGCAACCTACTAGGCCTGTATCGTAATTCAATGAACTTTTATGTAAAAAGAACGAATAGATGTTTCATTTTGACATATTTTGAAAAAAGGTCACCCCAAAACCAAAAAATCGAATTTTCAATAGGTACACTTTTGTACAGTAAATGAATATTAAAGGCTGAAGATGTTGTAAGAGTCATACTCCTGTTGTTATTTTATTTATTTATGCAACATGTACTGTGATATAACAAAAAACATTATGTGATATATAATTATACAAGTATTACAAAATTAACAGTATCAAAGCGTCTAGTACAACAATATACATAACTGTCTGTGTCTATAGGCCTACTGTGTTTAGTACATGGGTCACATGATGCTCACGTCTCATAAAGAGTCTAGCGCTTATTACTTAGAATGAATCGAAGTTGCAGTTTGTCTTTCTTTCTGCAGGAAGCATACAGGTCTTGCATCACCTTGATTGCACGTTCAGCTATCTGATTACTTCGTGGTATGTCGATGACGGATGGCTCTTTCTTCCAGTGATTTTTGCTGACAACCGATAAATTGTGGTATTGTGACACCCTTTAATTTAAACATACGTTGCAACTTCACAACAACTCCATTTCTCTTCCCAGTATTGACGTTTGTTGTATTAGTAATGATCATCTTAATTGAATTCCACAAATTGTATTCATCAATAAGTTTGGGAATTTTTTCAGCAACAGTTTCAGCTTTGCCATCTTTTAAACGCAGTGCATCAAGTTTCACGTCAGTTCTTTCATTCTGAAGTACAACTACCTGATATTCCTTATCATCGATTCGTTTGCCGTCAAAGTGTAAGGACCACTGTTCCATTTTAAGTTGTTGTATCATTTCTTTTTTTAATTTACCTGCCTCTTTGAATATGGACTTGTAAATTGCTGATTGACTTGGAGTTGGAATATCAATACCTTGTTGTGATAATACATTGCATATTTTAGCAGCTTTCTTTGTGGAAACTCCACTTGATGTAACCATACTTACAGCAAATTTACTTTTGTAGTGCTTTCTAGTTTTTTTCTGAGTGTCCTCATCATCGTCTTTATCACCGTCGTCGTCTTCATCATCTTCACTCTTACTTTTGCAGTTTTCAGATTCAGTACCACTGTCTGTGGTAGACAGGACTTGTGATGTGGAAGGTATTGCTGTTCCAGACTGGACTTTCCTTCTCTTGGAAGGGTGAATGGTTTCTTTACTTGCCACTTGTCCTGTTGAGTACCCCACCTGTCCTTTACTTTCTTTTTGTAGGTGGTATAGACGTTTATCTTCCGAGGATAACCACTGGCCATTCACTTTCGTGATGTCAAATAATGCATTGAGAACATCATATTTTCCACGCTTGACACATTCATCATAGACCTTCAGCACCTTCATAAGCTTTGCTCTTATCATTTGATCAGACACACGTGGAAAATTCAGTTTATTGTCCCACAATTTTGTAATTTCCTTAGAAATTTGGTCTATTCGTTCTTTTCTTCCTTTAACATATGCTCCGAGAAACTGGTATCTTCCTACGATCTGCAATTGAAGTGGTATTCTGGATTTTTCATCGAGTGAATGTTCTTCTACAGCCACGCTTCCTCTTCTTCTGTGTGACTCTTGAAATCTAACCAAATTTTTAGTCCAAGTCTTCTTGTTCTTTGTTACTGTGGTATGACTTTTCTTGTGAGACATCATATAATATTGTTACGACTTTACGGATAGCTGAGCGTAAATATCCGTTTAATAAAGTCGTTTAATTAATAAAATACTTTAACTGTATAGTAATCCAATTATAGTTCGATAATCCAGTCAATGTTGATAACAGTTCGATAATCCAGTCCGTATCCTAACGATAATGCTACAACTACTTATACTTCGTACACTTACAGCGTCTTTAGTTCGCTACAGTAGTTCCTTATTAGCTCAGTTACACGCAGAGTACTTCATAGAACTATTCACATTATCAACACTGAGCTCTGACAGCAGCTCGCTTATATAATTATTTAGAGCTTCCAGAATGTTCTACTAAGTTCTATAATCTTCTACAGTCTGTTACAGTCGTCTATATCACCGTGGTAACACAATGACGTCATCACATAACAATTCCAAGTATTTGCCGGCACACGGCCGTTTCGTTGCCATGATAACGTGTGGCGTTATATTTATAAATTCATAACAAAATAATGAAATAAATAGAATTAAGCTGAGAATTAAGCTTAAGATTAAAACATCGGTCAAAAATGAATGTATAAAAATGGTAAATCAAATTTTTATTTTGGGGGTGACCTTTTTTTGTTGCAGAAAGCTATTTGGGCCTTTTTTCATGATTTTAGGTAAAAGTTCATCGATTTATGATACAGGAAACATTTTATTTGAAAAAAAATTAAAAAGTCATATCCCTAATATATATATATATATATATATATATATATATATATATATATATATATATATATATATATATATATATATATATATATATATATATATATATATACATATATATATATATATATATATATATATATATATATATATATATATATATATATATATATATATATATATATATATTATTATTATAATTATTATTATTATTATTGTTATTATTATTTTAGTGAAATAAAAAACACTTTTTAGTTTGAAATACATGTTTCAAACTTACAAAGTTCATCATCAGTTTAAAATGACCAATGTAAAATTTTTCAATATATGGGTTACAAAGTAATAAAAAATCCATTAAAAATTGTTGTTAAGAAAAAGCTATTTATAATACATAGTTAAACTAAAAAATATAATACAAAGGAAATAATAAAAATACAATCAAATTTAAAGTTAACATTCAATACACAAAAAGTAATGTACAATAAAGGACAGGATGTTAATATAAGTTAGATTTGAACAATTCAATACCTTTGTGCCTAACTTGTTTGTTTAACTCAGTGTTCTGCCATTTTAATACAGACTTTCTTTAATTTCTAATTCAGTTTTCTTATTGGCAGAATCCAGAATGGTATAACATTCTGCAGTTGCTTTATTAAAACAATCAATGTTGGATTTAATAAGTTGAAATATACGTGATCTGTGATTTGTTATCTCCCTTAAAATGTTCATCAATACGTTGAGAAATGTGTCGTACAGTTCGCCCTATGTAACAAACATTACAGTTTGCACAACTAAATTAAACAACGTTAGATTTTAAATTTCTGGGAATAATATCTTTTAATGAAAAAAATTGTTGAATTTTAGTAGAAGTAAATGCCAATTTTATGATAAATTTATCTTTGCAAAACAGCTTTATTAACTCCGATATTTTGTTTTGAGCGTTTAAAGATCGTTCACCAATATAGGGTAATTTAAATATTTATATTCATATTAGGTCTTTCAAAAGGTTCAAAGTGTTTAAAATCCAAATATTTTTTTAAGAACTATTTATTAGTTTATTAGGATATTGATTCTTAAGTAAAGTTATTTTAGTTGACTAAAAATTTTCATGAAATCCTGCCCAGGTGTTATTTATTTTAAATGTACGGTCAATGAGATTTTTAATTAGTCCCAATTTGTATTAAAATGATGTAAAACTAAAGTAATTAGTCAATAGCCCAGTAAAAGTTTCTTTATGGTATATACTAGTTATGAGGTTATTTTGGTTTTCAATGCAAACATCAAGAAAAGGTAATTTACCACTTTGTTCATGTTCACTAGTGAATTTAATATTTAGGTGTTAAGAATTAAAATAATCAAGAAAATTTACACTGTCAGTTTTAGATAGAAAAGATGTGAAAACGTCATCAACGTATCTCCTATAAAACAATGGCTGAGTGTCGTTATACATTGGATTGTTATAAATGGATTGAAAATATAATCTATATATAAATAAATAAATAAATATATATATATATATATATATATATAATATATATATATATATATATATATATATATATATATATATGTATATGCATATGAATATATGTATGTATGTATGTATGTATGTATGTATGTATGTATGTATGTATGGATGTATATATTTGAATATAAATCAGAATAGATAATTTGTTAAAGCAAATTTACAATGTAAATTTATTGTTCATTATAAAAGGACTTCTGGAAAATGAATTTTAATAAGTTAATAATATCAAATTACGTATTTGTAAGCTCCAGCAATGATAAAGGAATTGAAAGATCGTTGTGTTTTTTGTCAATACACTATGAACCGAAAATCTGCTATTTAATTGAATCCGTGTCAGCATTTATTTCACCAAATTTAATTACATCCACTTCTGGAGCAACCCGAACCAACTTATCCAATTTGTCGGCATGAAATACATTTACCAAACAAGTTGAAAGAAAACATTACGTTTTATCTTTACCGAATGACAGTAGACGAGTTATTGAATGTGCTGAGCAAAATAAAGATTGGGTGACTTTGGCGCAAACTTTAGGTGTCAATTCCAAGACATTTTGCAATTGGGTTTGTATCGGAAGAGGTGGTTTTATACCAAAAAATCAAATCAAAAAAAAAATAACAACAATTGATATTGTTTGCCAATTGACATTGGTGGCCATCAAAATAAAAATATCAAGACAATTTAATATTACCGTCAGGACAACAACTCAGTTTAATTGGATGAATTAAATTTAATCTTTTTTCTTGAGAAAAAAACAGGGAAGAAGAGCAATAAAAATACTGCTTCAAAAAGTTCAAACATTTATTTTATTGTCATGATAGAAACTCGTAGAGGACAGAGCTTAACATCAGACAGGACTTTTTTACATTAGCTCCTTGCAATAATAAAAGGACATTTATTCTTAAGAGAGATGTTCTTGAAAAAATGATAAAAAAAATGATTAATGTTTAACAAAGCAACTGCTCAAGATGGTGAAAAATGTGGAGTAGAATGAAACTTGACTTAAAATTGAGGAGAACTAATAAAAGCTTCCCAACTTTTATTTCAGAAAGAATAGAAGCTTCCAAGATGCACTTTATGCACACATACTATGGATATAAAAATATATATTTGCTATTTATTTAGATGCTGCCATACAATATCCGTTTGTTGTTATATAAACTTTTGTATTTAAATGGTGTAGTATTTGCCAAAAGAGAAGATGATTAGATGGATGTGTGGTGTGACTCTACCAAGACAAGAAAAGGAAGTATAATCTTAGACAGATTAGAAAAAACGTTGTGTTGAACAACGTTTGTTAGAAAAGATTAAAGGAATTTAGGTATCAGCATGTAGAGAGGTTGTAGCTTTAGTAGAAAAGAGTAATGGCAGAAGTAAGAAAACTCAAAGAGATTGCCTTGCATACTGTATGAATAAGCTTAGTTTCGAAAAAAAAGCTCTAGATTGTTTATATTAGAAAAACAGCATAAAAGTGGAAAGCTAAAGCGTGATGATGATGATAATGATGATGATGATCATGGTAATTATTATCATCATCAGGCTTTATTCATCCTTTTTATAATTTTATAATAACTCTTATATCTTTATGATAACTTAAAATAACTTTATTATAACTTAATAAAAACTCTTATATCTTCTCTAATATAAACAATCCTTTTTTATGCTGTTGATGATGATGACCATGATGATAATAAATGGTGATAAATCTACAGCAGCTGTGGCACAGTGGTAGTGCACTTGCCTCAGAAACAAAGGATCCGTGGTTCAAACCCCACCTCTGGGCAAGTTTTGCGGCAACGGTTAGAAAGGAGGCGTGAACTTCCAATTAAATGCTCATCCGCGGTGCTCTGTGATAAGACCGTAAGGACTTCTTGGGGCACTTAAACAAAATAAAAAAATAACGATGATGATAATGATAATGATCATCATCATCATTATTATTATGATGATGATGATTATGATGATCATATTGATCATAATGATGTTTATATATGCATATTTATACAAAATATAATATGAATTTTGAATAAAAAAAATAAAGTTAAGGATATGTAAATGTTTATACAGCTTCGCTCACAAACCCGGCCCCGGCTATATTTTATCAAACTTGGCCCTAGCCTCGGTCAAATAACCCCGGTCACTTACTAAACAAATGGAAGAAGTCGTTTTTTTAAACTTTCATCAATATAGATCGATGAATTAATTGTTACAGCCTTGGAAGTACGAAACAATGGCTTGGACATTCCACGGTCAGAAATGGTTATCCACATAAATAATTTTTTTGGAAATTTCTCTTTTTCTATAAAACAAACACATTCTGGGCATGCTTTTTTGTTGTTTGTGTAGTATCCAGAATTTCCAGGCAAGTTGTCCCCTGCAAAACAAAAGTACTTTTTGTCATCGATGAGCGATTTTATGCTATGGAGTTGGTTAACTAGTTTCCTGCTTCTTTTATTTCCATTTAAGTGTTGTTCTATAGTGTATTTTGGAGTTTTCTATATTTAATATTCATTTTCTTTTAACTGAAGACTAATTGCCGATTGATTTACACCGAATTTAAAACTTATTTTTTTCTGACTGACCCCTTTTCGATTGTTGACAAGTCTCGTTAGTTCGGCTTTCATTTCTCTAATACAGGATGTTGGACGACCAGGGTGCTTTCTATAAGAAAAAGATTGAACAATTTTAAGTCTTTTTAGGTTATCATTATCGTACTTCGAACAAATCCTTTCTTTTCAAAACGATTTACGATTTCTTTTTTTTACCATTAGGTTTATTTACAATAAACATTTTGAGTCACTTTTGAAAAGATTTTTGTTCAGCTGCATTTAACCTCATTTAAATAATTGTGTTTCAAATAATAAAGTTTATACTAGAGTCGTTAGGAAAGTTTGTAGAACTCTCCTATAAAAAAAAGTTTTTTTAATTTTATTTTATTAAATGTTCAAAATAATGTCCATCATTATCTATACAAAGTTGCATCTTTTAACCCATTTGTCAAACATTTTTTTATACTCTTCTTTGGGTATACTTTGGGTAGCTTCGTTCTGCGAGTTGTTTGACTTTCGACGTCAGTATCGTCATCAAGATTTTTTTTATCAAGTCGAATTGCCAATAATCGGATGGAGCTAAGTCTGGTGAGTATGGTGGGTGGCAAAATATTGTAATTTCAGCTTGGTTTAGACAATTGGTGACGGTTTGAGTCACATGGGGTCAAGCGTTATCATGGAGAAATTTGAAATTTTGAGTGCCTATTTTAGGTCTTTGCTTATTTATTTCGCATATAAGAGGCTTCAAACTACTTTTTTATATAATATTTGCTAGTAATGGTGTCTCCCTTTTCAACATAACCCAAATGAACAACACCTGTTGTTTTGAAGAAGATGTAGAACATGTTTTTCCGCTGAAACCTGTCGCATCTTACTATAGTTGGACTTTCACCTTCACCGACCCAACTAGCGTTAGCCGACTTGTGACCAATTTGTCTCAAATAAAACCACGACTCATCCCCTGTAATAATATCACATAGTCTCCATGGGCCATTTCTGAAAAGGGCTAAATTTTCCTTACATGCCTCAACTCTATTCTTGTGATTTTGATTGGTTAACTCGTGGGGTATCCAACGTGATGTTAATTTTTTAAGTGCGTTATGAATGATTTCGTTGATTGTAAAACGATTAATCGATGTCAGGGCTTCAATTATATCACGTGTTGCATGCGGATTTTTAGGTAAAAGTTCATCAAACTACAGTACAGGAGCATGGGGTTGAGAAAAAGTTATAACCCTAATATACATCTTGTTGTTGTAAATTACATCAAAAAATTCTTCTACGTTACCATGATTTTCTGTTGTTGTTTTTGTGTCTTTTTCTTTGAATTTTCTGATGAAAAAACTAATATTTGTTGGAATTTTAATTCCATCTACAAAATTAGGGCTATATGAAAAACATTAAATAAAGATTTTGTCCCAACTGATATTATTAACGGGTGATGCGGAAGTTATCGGACAAATCTGAATTTAATTATTTGAACATAACAATTTGTCTTTGTGTTTTTATGCGTAGCATAAACGTTCTATAAAATATTTAGGTCGTTAGAGAAGTTCACAGAACTTCACCTATAAAGATACAATGAGACAGAAAATAATTAAATATTTATATATCATTTTAAACTCTTTAATTATGAACATTTTAAGCACTTGTTGAAATATTTTGAATGTTTATTAAAAAAGTTATTTAAATTTTATTATATACGTTTAAAAGAAAAAATGGAAAAACTTGAATATCGAACATATGTTAAAACCCGTTCTCTACTTGGAGTACAGCACAAGCCATAACCGATGAATTGGTTTTAGTTCATGGTGACCAAGCTCCAAAATATAGTGCAGTTGCCAAGTGGGCTACTTTATTTAAAGAGGGTAGTGAGAGTCTCGAAGATGATCCTCGCTCAGGGCACCCTCAAACCACCATTGAAAATCGAAAAGTTCACCCCGCCATTGAAAATCGATTTTTAACTACGCAAACCGGTTTTTATTGTCGTCATCATTGAAATTTATTTAAATTCAGTTAAATATTTTAATGAGTATATATTTTTCAGTCAATGTATGTGCATCTTAAAAACTCAAAGATTTTTTATTAAAAAATATATATATATACTCATTAAAATATTTAACTGAATTTAAATAAATTTCAATGATGACGACAATAAAAACCGGTTTGCGTAGTTAAAAATCGATTTTTCAATGGCGGGGTGAACTTTTTTCAAAAAATATGCAAATAATAGTTCATTTCGTGCTTTTTAGGTAAAAGTTCATCAAATTACAGTACAGGAACATGGGATTGAAAAAAAGTCATAACCCTAATGTATATTTTTCTATCATTACATTAAAAACTAATAAATAATAAAAATAATTTTCATAATACTAAAATAAATGATCATATAGTTAATGTAATTCGGAAATAACTGTTGAGGATAATGTCACTTAAACAATTTTTTAACATCGAGATATTAAAATCTACTCATGTAGGTCAAAAGCGTTTGTAGGCTTTTCGAAAGAGAACAACTCTATATTTTATTTAATATATGTATACTACTATTCTAGAAACAATAACATGCTGATTAAAGGTTTAATTTTATAAAGCAAATGAAGAAAATACTACATCACTTTGAATCTAAGAAAATAATAAACGCTCAGTTTGTTTTGATTCTGCAAAGCACTGCCTCGATTTGAAAATCTCCGTTATCCGTCGAAGATATTTATGAAAAGGTCTAGCGATATATACTTTTTTGTTTGTTGCACTTATTCAATTTTTGGCAAATGATTCGCATTTATGTCAATTTTTGAAAATTGTTTTAGGGCATTGTAGTTAATAAAGTTTTTGTAATCGTTCGAATTTATGCCGATTCGCACTTAACCAGCCTCCAGATTTTGTTTATTTAGTCAGTATTCTTATTAAAAAAAAATCATTTTGAGTGTTTAATCAAAGATGATCTAATACATTAGTGTACACGCTTCAAATATCGGCTATAAATACATAAAAAAATATTTTATACCGTAATAATAAATAATAAAAAACAATTTTCGTATAAATAAAATGACTTAGTTACTAATCTAGTTACCAATGTAATATGCAAATTACAAAATGCAAACTTTATTGAAATGGTGGTAATAGAGTAGTAATAACCATAATTAAGACAGAATTGCTTGCTTCTTGGTGACGGAAGAAAGCTTTCATAGATATTTCAGGATTTTTTTACAAATAAAAAAAAATTTAGCTAAATTTATCATTAGAAATGTTTCGTTTAAATTTATCATGGGAAATACTTCATTTAACTAATTTAAATTTATCATGAGAAATACTTCATTTAAATAACTGCTAATTGTGTTATGAGCTAACTGCGATTTAAAAATTTCTGATGCATAAAAAATTAAAAACCAAACCAATAAATATATAAATATAAACTAAATGAAAAAAGGAAAATATCATAGCTCTTCGCTTTTTCTCTTTTTGCTATTGCTTTTTGCTGCTTGATTGTTTAAGTATTTTGTGAAGACATCCATAGGACTCATACCTTCATGTTTGTGGAAAGAAACCAAATAGCGATGCGATAAAAATTCTTCATTGTACTGATTTGGCTGTGCCTTGATGAAAAAAAAAGAATTTTTAACATATATTAAAACGGATAAAACTGTAAAGTCTTGAATATAATTGACAAATTAAGACATGGCATGTTTTAAGAAAAAAATTGCAAATTGATTGATTGAAATTTAAAATATCACATCTCAAAGTAAGTTAAATCTTAAAGCATTTGTTAAAGTTTGATAAACACGCGAACAAAAAAATAAAATTACTTTTATTAAAAAACAAAAAACCACAAAAACTCATATCAACCTGATGAAAAGAGTTTGTATGAGTTACAGAAATACCAAGCTGCTTAAGTGCTGATCCTAGCCACATATCATCAGGATCGTCAGCATTATGACACTTGTAGATACTATTTACAATCAGTTGTACCGCAGGACGACTTAAAACCATCCTATAACATATAATCTATAAAACCATCTTATAAAATTTTTAATATTCAATTGAACCTAGCAATTTATAATCATTAAGTATTGTTTGTTTTATGGTTTGTCTACCAAATTACTGTAAATCAAACCTAATTGGAGATTTAGTCAATAACAAGAAAAAACTCTTAACTTACCCTCCCCCTCCAGTCGGATACTCATATCCATGCACATTTTGATTAACCACATAACCATATCTTTCACCTATGACCATAGGCTCATTAGAATCATAACATGCTAGTATCTTTTGCAAGGATTTAAAGCTAAAATAATAATAAAATCTCATATATTATCAAAGTTAATACAATACTGATATTCGTTTAAAGAATAATCATTGTTAAACTTACTTCATAATTGTGTCGTCGTCAATAACAACTAGCCACATAAACTTTTCCCATTTTTTATTAGTTAAAAATTTTTGTAATATATTGAAAAGTTTTTGGCAATGACCTTTTTCTGTATTTGCAATATCAGCATATTCTGTAGGGATATTCTTGTCAATAACATCACTGTAATAAACTATATTCTTCGCATGCAAAGCAACAGTCTTTTGAACAATAGGAACTAAATGAAAAATATAAAATTTTAACTTATATGTAAAAAGCCATGAGAAACAGAAAAAAGCTGTCAAAGAGCAAGATGACGGTTAACAGTAAACCCTAAAAACTGCAAACTATATAATCAATCACTCACATTTTATTAACAGGAAGAAACAATCTAAATCGTTTAGTATCACGCCATGAGTGATGTTTCATGCATTGTTTAATTTGTGCACACATGCATATGTATAAATATATGCATATATAAAAATAATTCAATAGAAATCTGGGGGAAAAAATTTAATTTTATATAAAGACAGTCCCAACAAAGCTGAGGGGTCTATAACTAAATTAAGATTAACTAAAAGAGAGAGGAAGTTAAAGAGCATAAAAGAGATTTTATCAAAAGGAAAAACTGTAAATTATATGAATCAGAAAAAAACAAAAAAAAAGAGAATTTGAAAGGTTTGATGTACGCAGAAAAAAACAACTGGATAAAGGTTTTTTAAACATGCAGGAACAATTATGAAAAAAAGAGAAGTAGGAACAATCATCGTTAAAGTTACACAAAATAAGTTTTCGTAGATGGACAAAGGCTGTAGAAAAAAAGAAAAAGTATAAGGCTTGAAGTAGAATAGAGAAGTAGGAACAATCATGATAAAGTTACACAAAATAAGTTTTCAGAGATGGAAAAAGGCTTGTAGAAAAAAACGAAAGAAAAAATAATAGTGAAAATATAAAAAAAGGCACAACACTGAGATTAAAAAAAATTTAGTTCAAGATTTCATTAAAAAAAAAACATGTAGCGTGTCAGATTTTGCTGAAATCCAAGGTAAGTGATAAGTTGTTATAAATCTATTTTTTTAATTATAATATAAGTAACAAGTAATAATAGTAATTTTTTAACAATTTTCTATGTAAAAAAAAAAACAAAAAAAACTTAAATAGAAAATAAATATTTAATTTAACAACAATTTGTTCTGTGAAATATGTAATTGCAAATAACATCTAGTTCTATAAAATCTGTGATTTCTTTGCAAATAGCAATTGGCTCTTTAAAACTTGTAAACCAACTTGTACTTTTGGTTGTAGTTTTTATTTTCAAACTTTATTTAAATCTTTATAGCATCTTTGCAAATAGCAATTGGCTCTTTAAAACTTGTAAACCAACTTGTACTTTTAGTTGTAGTTTTTATTTTCAAACTTTATTTAAATCTTTATAGCATGTCTATAAAGTTTTGAAAAACTTCAATTTGATTCTATTGATTGTTTATAGAAAAAAAAATCGATTAAAGTAAAAACACATATAAGCAATTACTTTACCTCTAGTCTTATGAAATTTCTCACAAGTTTTCACTGATATCAAAATATTATTAGCGTCAACTTCTCCCTAATTCAATGGAAAAAAGTTTATAAATTAGGCCGAATTGCAAATGTCACAAGTCTATAAAAAAACAAACTATTTTTGCATAAAAGTATAAAATTCACTGTTTGAATTTTTTCTTCTATAAAACATTTCATCTTTAAATATAAAAAATAAAAAAAAAGATCTATCTTTCTTTGCTAATAAAATATTTACATTAAATGAAATAAAAATACAAATTTTTAAAATATTGCAAATGATTTAGGATTAGGCTTTGCAATCCCGGGATCCACTCTAATTTTAAAACCCCAATATCCTGGGATTATTTTAGAAATAACCAGAAATTTGGAGATTTTAAGAAATACAAAAACACTTTCAAATTGTGTTAAATGAAATAAGTGCCATCAATGCATTTAGTATTCATTTTCATTCATTTTATCATCACATTTAACAGTAATTAATACAATGCAAAGTTTTTATTATTGATTTATGTTTTAGTGTGTTTAACCAATCAACTTTCACAGTTACATAGTAATAATAATAATTATTATAATAATAATAATTAATACAACAAACTATAAAAATAATAAAAACAATAATTAATTCATAATGATTAAATTAATTGATTTATATTGTGTTTTTGTATTAATAAAGTGTATTTATTTAAACTTATGACACTTTAAAATTTTTAAATTTCAAACTTTTAAAAGAAAGTTAAAATAGTTGATAAGTTTTTATATCTTCTTGAACTTGTCAAATTGGGATACCATGTCAAATTTTATAGTATTTAACAGCAAAACACCCTATATGGAAACATTTTCTGCTTCACTCTCTTTGCTTGTGACAAAGAGAGTGAAACAGCAATGTATAAACTAAGCCATTGCAAAAAAGAATTGAAAACTATTAATACATCAATCAAAGCTACTTATGTGCATTTATTTCAGTTACATAAAATAAATTTAAAAGCAGAAGCGGCACATTCTTTTGCATACAGATTGATACTGACATAATATATAAAAATGAAATAACAGCCAGTTGAATGAGAAAAGCATAGTTGTTGATTAACCTGTAATAGTTTTCTCAATTTTTTCATGGGGCTATTTGTCATACAGCGCACAATAATATTTTCAAGATTTACAAACTTTTCAGTTACCACTGCTCCTACAGTCCTTATTAAACCTAAATTCCAAATATTTTTCAAATTTACATATAACATTTCTGATAAATCTTTAAACTCCCAAAATAAATTGATAAAAACAGTTTAATTAAAACAAGGTTTAATAATTTAATCTTTGTTTGGAGCAGTTTTTGTGTTAGGCATTACCAGTAACGAGTTTAGATGTTGATTCATAACAGATAAAGAAATAGAGCTTTCAAGTTTTGGATTGTAAAACAGTTTTCGTATGAGGCATTATCAATAACAGGTTTAGATGGTAATTTTCAATGTGATCAAACAATGCAAACAGTTGAAACAAAAAAAATTGTGGTTGTTCTATTGTTGCTATTCTTAGCGATATTAACAAAGTAAACAAAAAGTTTTTTGAAATGTTAATTATTCAAAATATGTGGTAAAAATGTTATCATTTGATGATGATAACATTTTTTTTCTGTATGACTTTGTTTATTTAATAAAATCTATTCACAACAATTGGCTCACAGAATTCTGTGAGCCAATTGCGTGAATTGAAATTAAAAAAAACAAAATACAGTTCTCAGCATATTTTTAGAAATATGCTTAGAACTGTTTTTTTTTAATTTCAATGCACCTCTCCAAGGCCATGAAGGCCAGTTGAGGAGGTGATTAAAAGGTAAAGTAGTGTGGGTTTTAACCACAACTACTTTAGTTGTGGTTATAACCCACTCTTAACTCTATAATTCCAAAAAATGAACCTTGACGAACAAGGTCAATGTGGAGAGAAACAAGTTGAGTGCAGAATTACTAGGGACATGAAGGAGATCAAACTCCATCATGTCCCTAGTAATGAAGAATTATTCAAAACTGCAAAGTAGTCCAGTCCAAACCAAAACCTTCAATTAATGTAGCAGCACTTCTCACATACTCTACCTATTTCTCAGTCAATGTAGCAACACTCTGCATGTTCTACCTATTTGTCAGTTGATATAGCAGCACTCTTCGAATAGCAGCACTCTTCGAATGTATGTAAACAGTAAAAAAATTAAAAACGTCAAGAATGTTTTTATTCTTTATTAGAAAAATAAAAAATAATCCAGTCTTGCAATTTAAAAAAAAAAACAATAAAATTTAATTAGTTTAATGATTTTTACATTAAATGTACTTGACTTGATCATTTTTAATAACTATTTTAAATCGCAAATTTTAATCAAAATTGACAGTTTGTTCATAAAAAAATAACTTTTTATTTAGTAAATGATTTTTTTAATATAGTCGTTAGTATCATTTTTATAAAAAAAAATGCATTTGAGAGTACTTTTAGATTTTTCAAAAATCATATTTAATAATAAGTGAACATCAATTTTTTGACTGAATTCTCTGGAAAAAAATAATGGGACACATAACATAAATACCATTATTTAGAATAAGAGCAGACAATACATGATTATTACTACTAGGTAGCATCATTTTATTTTTGGTCTGTTTAGGAATATATATATTCTTATAGTTTGACATCTAAATTTACCGCTTGTGGTAAAAAATCAGCTCTTAACGACACTTTGTATTTAACAGTAAAAATTAAGTACACTTTATGTAAAAACAATTAATTTTAATTGAGGAAACTAATTAAATTTTATTTTTTGTTTTTTTTTGGAAAAAAAAAAAAATTTAATTAAAGATTGTAAAACAACTTAGAGCAGCATGCTTTCAAGCATCAATGCTTGAAAGGTTTCATAAGTTAAAAAAATTGCATAAAAAAAGTGTGTGTTGATATTAATGATTCAATTAAAAATGGCAGTATTATTGATTCAATTAAAATGGCAGATGGTAAGTATGAAGTTGCTTCTGAACTAGTAAATGTACTAATTCCAGTAAAGGCACTTTTTTGACAAAGTGTGAACCTTATAACTGTTAATATTTTGTTGAAATTTATGCTAACTAGATAAAAAGAATCAAATACTACAATAAATTGTTAGCTTTTCGATGCATTAGCCTCCAGAATAAAAGAGCAAATGACTGAATTAAGTAGTTTAATGCACTACCTACATAACAGAGAAAAACAAACAAACCCCATAACTGAAACTTTTGAAAAACTTTCAAATTTTTTAAAATAAAGAAATATTGTTTGCCCTTCTAAATAAATTAAATGCCACAAATTTAAGTCATCCTAGAGAGCTTGTAGACAACATAGAGGATTTGTCAAGTGAAGATATCAGCACAAAAAATAATTAAAAAACTATTTGTAAATTAGCAACCAAATAAATTTTTTAGAAAAAACTTTATTGTATACAGAACCGGGATTTATTTATACTTTATTATATATACAGGGTTTATTTATTATATATACAAAGTTTAGGTGCTAGCTTTCAAAATTCTGCAGACCTAGTTGAGTTGAAATCTATATTCCTCACACACCTGCTAATGGTAATATCCACACACAAAAAACAATACAATCTCTGGTAGGAATTCACAATGAAAGCCGGCATGAAAATAGACATGGTGGAAACTTAAGAACAAGATATGGAAGAATTTGAAAACATAGGTAAATTTTAATACATAACTATTGCTTCTTTAATTTTTCTAATTATAACTCATAAAATATAGTGCTCTCATGTTTTGCATATTATGTTAGGAATTATGTTAAAGCTGTATAAACTATTGCTACAAAATTAAGACTTTGTCAGGCTGGTTTACCAGCCTATATATATATATATATATATATATATATATATATATATATATATATATATATATATATATATATATATATATATATATATATATATATATATATATATATATATATATATATATATATATATATATATATATATATATGTAAATTATGTTAGTGTGTTTTACAAATAGAGTGCTCAATGTTCTTAAAGAACAGAGCAATAATAAATTAGTAAAAAACACTTATCTAACTTTTATCTTTTACTTTAAGTTTCACCATTGCTGGATCATCAGGAAGAGTTACTAAATCTTAAAAAAAATTCAATTTATAGAAAAAAATATTTTACAGGAAGTTATAAATTATTATAAAAAAAATTTTAATTACTATATTTTTTTTGTTAACGGGAAGTTACAGAAAGTAATTATTAAATAATTTTCTTTGGAATGGGGATAGTTTAATTTGGTCATTTGTTTTTATAATTTTTAAGAGGTATTTATTTTCGTGCCTACATTTAGAAATTAATTCAGATTTTTTATTTAATAAATTTTCTTGATTTAAATAAG
The DNA here is from genome assembly GCF_038396675.1 of Hydra vulgaris. Taxonomy (NCBI): domain Eukaryota; kingdom Metazoa; phylum Cnidaria; class Hydrozoa; order Anthoathecata; family Hydridae; genus Hydra; species Hydra vulgaris. The sequence continues at coordinate 14,405,831 of NC_088929.1, forward strand.
TAATTATTTCAAATTTTTCTTGCAAACATAGCATACATTTTTTGGAAATGTTATTACAGGCAGGGGCAGATTTTAGAATAGACCATTGTAAATTAAAATTTTTATTTTTTTATTTTAAATCCCAAATATATTTTGACAGCATAGTCTCTTTTGAATATTTTTTGTGTTTAAACGATTGTTTGTGGTTGGCATAACGTTTTTTCCATTCCCCTCGGTCAAGCCAATATATTGTTTATCAGGGTTATTTTGTGAGGAAACAATGCACTTGTAAATTATATTTTTCGAAAGGCATTTTTCATTTAGAGGGCAAGCTATTTTTTGTTTACAATTAAATAATCAGTGTTTTTTTCTTTTATATGTTCATTTTTATTAATTAACGCGTAGTTGTGGCCTTTTATAATTCTTTCTAAATTTTTTGTACAGCTATAACTTACTTTAATGGTACTTCTGTTAAAAATCTAATGTAACTTATTAGAGGGAGGAAAATGTTTGTCTACTAATTTTAGAAAAATTTTACCTATATTTGTTGAAACATTTTTGCTGTGGTTGAACCAAATTATGTTTCTATTGCTTTTTTGCAATTTTCTTTTCAAATTTTAGCTCAAAATTTTGAAAGCCACTTTTTTTAAGGGCATCTTCATAAACGCGTTTAGAGGAGTTAAAAATATTTTCATTAGAAGAGTTTTGGTTAAGCCTATTGTTAATTGAAATTGGAAAATGTTTTAGAATTTGAGGGGGATGGTTCGAATTCACATTAATACAATAATTATATTAATACAGTAATTCATTAGGTTTTTTGTAGGGCTTATAGGAACTTTCTGAGAGGTTAAATGTGACATCAAGAAAATTCACTATTTTTAAATTTATTTTTATTTCAATTTGGAAGCCAATATTTTTAAAAACTTTAATAATAACAAACAAGTAAAAAATTTAATAAGTAAAAAACAAAAATTTGCCAGGAAAGAGTGGTGCAAACTAAATAAAAATTGGTCAACAGATCAGTGGAGCCGTGTGGTCTTTATTGATGAAATAAACGTTGAGGTAGACAACAGAAAAGGTCGCGTAATGTTGCGTAGACTTCCAAGTGAATGGTTCGATGAATCATGCATTTTGAAACGAACAAAACAAGACAGTGGTTCAAAAGGCATTTGGGCCTGTATGAGTGCCTGTGGAGTTGGCATTTTTCATTTATTCGATGGTAGACTCAACAAAGAAAGGTACATCGAAATTTTGGAAAACTCGCTTATTTCTAGCATTGATTTATGGCAGTTACAAGATGGATTTATTTTCCAGCAAGATAATGCGCCGTATCATAAAGCGCATGTTGTTTTATTAATTCTAATAAAATTCAAGTGCTTCCATGGCCTGCCAATAGTATAGACTTGAATCCCATAGAGAATTTATGGTCGTGGCTTGATCACAAGCTTGGTAAAGAACAACTTTACAATTTGGAAGATTCTAAATCTTCTATCTCTCATCATTTGAAAAATGTGCCTGATGAAGTAATCAAAACTTTAATGAATTCAATGCCAGAACGAGTACAAGAGTGCTTGAAAACAAATGGAGGAACAACACATTTCTAAATTATTTTTTTATTGCTTTTTGAAATATTTTTGAAACTGGTCTTAAAATTTTGTCAAATTTTTTTTCCCATTTATATTTTTTACTAGTCAGGTTTTAATTTTTTAACATTATTTTGTAAAAAAATTATAAATTCTTTTATAATAAATATAGAATACAATAAAAATTCTTTCTAAAAATGTTTTTCTTTTTTTGATACGTTTTTCCAAAACAAAATTATTCTAAGATTAAAAATAAATTTTGAAAATAAAATTAGTGGTCTTTAATTTTTGGCCACCGCTGTATATATATATATATATATATATATATATATATATATATATATATATATATATATATATATATATATATATATATATATATATATATATATATATATATATATATATATATATATATATATATGTATATATATATATATATGTATATATATATATATATATATATATATATATATATATATACATACAAATACAATAAAAGGATGCAACTTTGCTGAATGACAATCCAAGTCAGAACTTTTTTTTCTTAATTCTGATTCACTCCCAACAAGCCTGCAAGCAACCACTATTAAGTTGGGAGTTACTAGAAAAAAAAGAAGAGAGTTATAGAGAAGTAAACGGTTGGCAGAAGACTTAAAAAGTTGAAAGTTGTATGAGTGAGGAAAACATGAAGATGGGAGAAAGTTACAAACGGTTAAGTGTGGAAAAAAATAGACGAAAAATTTTTTTTAGAGCATGCAGGGACAGATACAGTAAAAGAATGAGACGAGTCAAGTGAGAATGAGTTTTAGTTGATGGAACAAGAGACGATAGCTCCTTCAAGCAGCAACCATAATAGCGTTTGTAGAAAAGAGAAAGAGATGCAACTTTATGGCAATGAGAAAGAGGCTCAAGCTTAGCAGATAGACCGGGTCCAACTAGCAGATAGACCAGGTCCAAAATGTGTTTTTGGACCTTGTCTAGAAGAGAAAGAGCATCATTAGAAGAACCAGCCCAAATATGACAACAGTATTCCATACAGGGACAAATAAGATTTTGTAAAGGTAAAGAATGGAATAAGGAGAGAAAAATGGTGAGCACTATAAAGAAAAGCGACCTTAGCAGATGCTAATTTAGCAATCGATTGTATATATGGTTTCCAGTTCAGATAATCAGTAAAGATAATCCAAGAAGACATAAAGAAGAGAGGGTTTGAGAGGGTTGCCAATCATTAATATTGAAATTCATTGAGAGGGTTGCCATTCATTAATATTGGAATGTCAACAGTACTACTTGTTTTCAATAAATAACTGAGTTTTGTTGGAGTTAAAATTTACAAGCCACTGTGAGCCCCAATCTGTTACAGAAGTGAGATCAGATTCAAGATCCTATATATTTATAGCTACTAGACCCCATTTTAAAAATATTACCTCATTTTTTTATACAATTTATTTTGTCTGACTTTATTAATCCCTGAATCTTTTTAGCATTTAAATTAATTTAAAAACTTTTATATCAAATAATTATTATTAGATATATTAGATTATTTTTGATATAAGTTTAAAATTTAAAAAAGTTTAAAAAGCATAAAATTATTGAAATTCAGATTAAATGGCCAAATCTGTGCATTTAAATTTAAAATTTGAGGAAGGTTTGATAATCGCAAATTGCTGTATCTGGCAATATTTCTGGTCGTCAAATTCTCAGTTTATTAAAAACCGTGAACACTGTTTTAATGAAACGGTCAATTTATCATATTGCAAAAATTATTGAAAAAAAAAAACAAAAACAATAAATTCACTACTTATAAAAACAGTGTTCATGCTTTTTAAAAAGCTAAAAAATGTAAAGATAAAAAGTATTTTCAGATATCACAATTTGTGATCACTTAATTTGAGAGATGAAATTATTACTCTAAAATAAAATAACTTTCTGCTTGCAATAATAATTACTTAAAATCAAATCAAGTTTTTCAACTGAATATCTTTACTTCAAAACAATCTAAACAAAGTAAAAAGTTAAACAGCATTCTACACGCTATCAGTATAAAAATATAATATAATTTATATAATGCGGTAGTGGTGTAGAGGTAGAGCGCTCGCTTCATAAGCGAGAGGTTCTGAGTTCAATCCCCACCACGCCCCTGGTAGTACCGCGTTCAACTTGTTTCTCCGCGCAGCGGCCTTGTTTGTCAAGTTTCGTGTTTCGGAGTTATAGAGTTGAGAGAGGGTTATAATGACCTCATGTTGAGATTCATTAATTTCAAAAATTATTTTTATCAAGTCGCTAATTTTTTAAAAACAATCAATTTGATGAAGGTAATTTTTGAACTTTATTCAAATTTTTTCATAATTTTTATGCTAGTTTTTACTAGCAAAAAAAAAATTAAAAATTTGAAAAAAAAAAAGATTCAGAGAGGACTCAATGGGAACATTGAAAGTTCGAAACACTGCCAAACCAAAACATCAAAAAATAAAAAGCTTTTTAATGATGAAGGGAACTTATACAAAATAACATAACACCTTAACATTTTTGTTAAACAATTTTACATAACAAAGCAAAACATAAATATTAATTTATCAAATACATTCTAATGATTTTAAAGAACTTTAATTTTGAAGAACTTCAAAAAATGTAATACTAAATAAAGAAATCAAATACATATTAAATCAGTTGGCTCAAATAAGAAATCTCTACTATACATTAGATATGGAACTATTTATATAAGTAAAAGATGTGTATTTTACTTATGTTTTATGTATTTCATGCACTTTATAGTTAAAGTATTTTGCTTAAAGCACAATTTTAGGTCATTAAATTTGTCTGCTCATTTTTATCTAAAAATACAATGAATATACCAAAAAAAAATTTATGACACTATTTTCAAAAAATTAAAAACTAAACTTGAGGCAATGATGTAAAGCCAATACTACAAAGTTGGGTACCAGACTTCATGGAACCCTTTAAAAACTTATCAAGCACATCAGAAAAACGCTTTTTGTCAGCGTAAGACAAAAACATATTTAAAAAGTGGTTACTGAGCGATTTTTCATAAAATACATTAGCAGTCAAATAAATAATGGTTTCTTACACAGCTTGGAGCTTCCCACATTACTGATGTTGCACATACTCCAGGCTGAATTGGTTTGTTTATACAAAATTCAGGAATATTAGTAAGACGCGTTCCATTGCCTTCATCATAAAAATAGTAAGCAACCTAAAATTCATCTTGTCATTTAAATTTTGTTTAAATGCATTCATATAAATAATACTCAATATATTTACAAATAATAACTTATAAATAATAACTTAAAAATATTTACTTTTAACAAGGACGCAAGTAATTTTCAAGTTGGGAGTTAACAGAAAGCAAAGAAGATAGAGCAAGAAAACAGATGACATAAGACGAAAAAACTGTAAAATGTTGAGGTCAGGAAAACATGAAGAAGAAAATTTTAAAGCATTAAGAACCTTACAAAAACAGGACAAAAGCTCAGGCTTGCAGTTAGATTAGGTCCAACTACATTTACAATATATTTTTTGTACCTTGTCTAAAAGAGAAATGGCATCATTTAAAGAACTAGCCCAAGCATGACAATAGTAAGTTAATAATCAAAAATGACTTTTTGTCAAGACTGGAGTAAATAGGATGTCAGCCAAAAAAGCCACCTTAGAGGATAGAGTATCAGAAAGATTGTAAATAAGAAACAATACAGAACTAAGGATGGAACCTTGCGGTACCCTAAATCTTATAAAGAAGAGTGTTGTCCATCAAGGACAACTCTAATACTGCGGTTAGAAAAAAATGATTCAATATTTTAAAAACTTTTTTAGATACATCATGTGAAGGGATCTTATGGAGAAAAAAAGCATAGGAGACTTTATCAAAAACCTTTGATATGTAAATAGCACTTTCTTTACTGCTTTTATGCAACACACAATAGAACCTTTCATATAAAGCATTCATAAAAACATAAGTCAAGAATCATTAAAACAACTTCAAATTTGAAGTTTTATTAAATAAACTTATTGTTAACAAGTTATAAACAAAGCAGTCATAAAAATAAACCTCATGCTTAACATCAATTGAGAAACCTGGAACTTTATTTTGTTGCAGTCTTTCAAATGTTCTAGCAAAAAATAAAAAAACCTTGAATAATATAATTGCTAAATACAATAATAACTTTTATAAATCATTCTGATAATAAATCAGATATAAATAAATATATAAGAAATAACAAACTTAATATTTTGTGAACATTTAAAAAACAAAACTGTGACCAAAAATAAGAAAAAATAAAAATAAAACATCTTACTGCTTTAATAATGCTTGTGATACTGCCCATCCCGCATCAAAGTCAGGATATTTAAAGCTTTTAGGATTATCCAAAAATTTAAAATGGTGTATGATAACAGGTTGAGAATCAAATAATGCATGTCCAAGAAAAACTTTCTAAAAATAGACAAAATTTTGTTTTAGAGTTTCACTAAAATTTTCACTTTAATTTAGAATTTTTAATAAATAAAATAACTATAATAATATATTATTAATATATATTATTTAAATAAAATAATTAGTAAGTAAAATAATCTTTGTACTTTTATCTTTTACTAAACAAGAAACTTTTTTTTAATTAAGTTTTTTAAATTAATTAAGTTCATTAAAAAAAACCTCATGTTAATTGAGTTCAAGTTAAATGAATTTTAACATAATTTGTTTATTTGTTAAAAATAGTTCATTAAATACATTTAAAAAAATTGTGAACAAAGCAAGCAAAGGTTATTATGCATAAAATAATTTTAAGAAATAAATAATGAAGAAATATGATCTTTTTCAAATAACGAATTAAGATTTCTTTAGTATTTTTTTTTTATAGTTGTTAAAGGATTTTAACACAGTTAAAAATAAAATTTAATTACAACGCAGAACTTTTAAATATGCTAACAACACAATTGATATTAAAAATCAATCCTTAAACTCACCAAAATATAGTTCCATACTTATATATAAAATATAAGTAAGCAACATTGATAAAGTTAACCACTATAATTGTAGTTATAAGACATAAGACATAGTTATAAGACATAAGACAGTTATAATACATAAGACACGTACGGCTAACAAAAATGATTATTTTTTTACATGTTTATTTGCTTTTATTTAATAATATTGGACTTTATTAATATTGGAATTTATATAGTGTGTATATATATAAATATATAGAAAAATTGATTTTAATAAAAAAGGCAACGTATAACTATTTTTTAAATATATTTTAGATATAATAATCTTAATATTAATACTACAGAAACGTTTAACAATTAATGTTTAATGTCGTTTTGTTAGTTATGCTTTGAAAGAACGCGTTCTCAAAATGCACGCGGTCATTTGAGAAAGATCTCTTAAGCAAGTTGAAACTTTTTTCCTTATGAAATTTAATTATTAGTTTAGATATATTACATAAAGAATCATACTAAGATAAATAATCATCGTTAAGATCATATTATAATTGAAGTAAGTATATAAAATAGTTGTATATACATTTTTATTAGATAGAGTAGAAAGGATTTAAATTTTTTAAATCATTTATATTTTGTTTTTGTAGCTTTTTTTATAGCAGTTTTATTATTTTATTTTTTAGAAGGAAAATAGGGGTATGGATGTTATTTAAAGTTATACTAATACTATTTTCATAAAATGGTTATTACTACATTGAAATTTCTGTGATGCTATTAACAATTTTTGTTCTTTCTTAACACACGTTTGCACACGTTTATTGTTTGCATTTATGCTTTTTTGATATGTATGTGTATGTGGTAATAAGTGCGTTATAGTTGTTTTATCAATGTGTTTTTATAATAATGTAAAGTCTTTTTTTATTGTTTGTGTATGTGTTAATATGTGTTATATAATTGTTTTTAAAAATGTGTTTAAATATGTATATAAGGTATATATTTAACCTTATATACATACTTAAACACATTTATTGTGTTTAAAGTTGGTACATATGTTTATATTATGTTGTTTTAAAGTGCTGTGACTTGGTAAACGTGTAGAGTAAGATTTGTCAACTTTGCCAGCCAATTGATGTACTTATAACAGATTGTATTTTAATAACATTTTGCTTAATGTTCTTACTTACGTTCTGTTATATATGAATGTTATCTTACTTAAGTTATGTTATATAAATATTATATTAACTTATAGTGTGTGCTATTGTTGTGTGTTGTTGCTGTGATGTTTTTCTGTTATTTTTTAAATTGATAGACATTTGGCTCATCTTCATGTTGGTGTCTTCATAATGTTAAAAATGGTAAATAGATAATTTTATTAAAAAACACTGCTTTTAATCATTCACTAAAAGCCAATACAAATTATTTTGCCATATATACAATTTGTTTTATCTCAACTTGATTTTTTGTCTTTAGCGCCGTTTACTACATGATTTTGCTATAAATATTTTGGAATCATGATGTACCAGCATAAATTATTTTGTAAAAGCTAACATCAAATAATAATATTTTACAACTACTACTCTGGTAAATCAAAACGGCTTTTCTCTATAAGGTGCATTGATTTTCATTTTTTGTATGTAATGTTTTTCTTATTTATTTACTTATTCATTACATTTTTTATTTTAGATTTACCACATAATGTATTAATGTGGTGTAGAAGAATGAAATATTCTAAAGTTTTATGAATTTTTAAAAAAATCGTTAACTAATAATTTTTTTTGAAGAAATAATTTTTGAGTTTGCAACAAAGGGTTTACAAAGTTTTTTTTTTAATTTTTCTTTGTTAGAAGTATGTTTATTATTAGAATTGCATGTTTTTAATAATTTTTTTAATCATTCTTTGCTAAGCTCCTAGCTGATATATATATATATTTTTAAAGTCATAAGATTATTGTATAATTTATTTTAAATGACAGTCTGTTATATGTAAAAATTATTTGTGTGTGCTATTTAGAGTAGAAAAAAAATTATTTAGGAAAGATCGCAATCTTCAGGATTCATTTAAGATTTTTTGTTACTAATTTCAATTAAAAGTGAAGTTTAAATGGATGATATAAGGCTAGAAGCAGATATAAGTTTAGAAAATGGAAATGTTAATAGGCAAGTTAATCATAGCAGAAATAAAAGAGATAGGCTTAGGCAAGATGAAATTAATAATTGACAAAATGCTAGTAATGCTACTCGGCAAGCAGCAAATAATTCAAACCCAAATGAGGAGAGCTTGGTTAGGCGAGTTGAAAATAATTGTCGCAGAAATGAAAGAGATTAGGCAAGATGAAATTAATAATCAACAAAATGCAAGAAATACTGCTAGATACGAAAGAATGCATTGTATAGCAAGAAGTAATACTATTCCAGATTATAATTATTTAGGAGAAATGAATTATATTTGTCAGCATTGTGGTGCTAAGAAATTTCCTGATGAAACACATTTTTTATGTTGCCATAATGGAAAGGTAGTTTTGTCACAACCTTCATCATTTCCACAAGATTTAGAAGATTTATTTAAAGGAAACTATGCAGATAGAAATGTCAATATGAATTTTTTTAAACATTCTAGAAATTATAATGTCTGTCTTTCTTATGCTTCATTTGAAGCTAATGTAGTTCAACTCATGAATCATGGGCTGCCATGTTTTAGAATATGTGGTCAAGTTTTTCGTCGTATTGGTAATTTAAGATTAAATCAAGATGTTCCGACAACATATTGTTAACTATACATCTATGATCCACTTGCAGCAGTAAATTTTAGAATGCAACAACGTGGTAATGATCTTTGCTTAAGTGATTTAATGTTTCGATTGCAAACTATTATTAGTGAAGAAAACCCATTTGCTCTTGCATTTAAAAATATGGCTGAAGTGGAAGATGAAGAAATTCGTCGAGCAGCTCTAGAAGGTCGCTCAGTGTCAGTTGTAAAAATGTCTTTACTTGAAGGGTATGATAGACGCCGCTATAATCTCCCTTCACACAATGCTATTTACCCAAGAGGTCACCCTCTTAAAACTATATCAAGTATGCCTGCCAACTTAGATTCTATGGTTTATCCTTTATTTTTTCCAAGGAGTGATACTGGTTGACATAATCAATTGGTTCACAACCCTGAACGTGCTACATTGGTTAGAAATCATGTTACATTATCTCAGTATTACAATTATAAACTTTCAGTTAGACAATTTTTTTTTTCACTCTTTTATGGCAAAAAACTGTTTCAGCAATATGCTGTTGATGCAAATGTTAAAATTGAAGGCCAGCACCTTGCTTTTATCAGAAATAACCAAAACAAACTGAGAAACAAGCAGAATGAGGCCTAACACGAACATGTAAACAACCTTGGAAATGATCATGTTAGACCAGGGCATGTTGTAATTTTGCCATCAATTTATGTAAGAAGTCCTAGAGCTTTAAAAGAAAACTTTGAAGATGCTACGGCTATAATTAAAAGGTGTGGTAAACCAGATCTTTTTATTACTTTCACTTGCAACCCAAAATAGCGCAAGATAACTGAAAATTTATATCCAGGTCAGACAGCAAATGATAGACTTGGTTACTCGAGTATTTAAACTCAAATTAAAAAACCTTCTCACTGACATTTTTAAGTACGGTGTATTAGGGAAAGTTGTAACACATGTTCAGGTTATTGAGTTTCAAAAGCGTGGTTTGCCACATGTTCATATTTTACTTCACTTTGCAAATGATGATAAGCTTGAAACTGCTCATGATATCAATAATTTAATATCTGCAGAAATTCCAGATCCGATTGTTAATTGAGACCTTTATGATGTTGTTAAAACTTGCATGATTCACGGTCCATGTGGAATACTGAATCCAAATTCTCCCTGCATGAAAGATGGGGTGTGCAGCAAAAACTATCCTAAAGAATTTAATGCTAACACAGTAGCAGTTCATAATGGTTATCCACGCTATAGACGTCGTGATAATGGTTTTGTTATCAATATTAAAGGTAACAATGTAGATAACCGTTGGGTGGTACCTTACAACCTATGGTTATCAAAAAAATATCAAGCTCACATTCATGTTGAAGCTTGCATGTCTGTTAAGGCTGTTAAATATTTGTACAAATATATATACAAGGGTCACGACTGTGCCAATATTTTACTAAATGAACAAATTAATCATGATGAAGTAAACACTTTTTTAGATTGTCGTTATGTAAGTGCACCTGAAGCATTGTGGCAAATTTTCGAGTATCTAATAAGTCATATGTCACACACTATTATACGCCTTAAAGTTCATCTACCTGAAAATCAATTAGTGTATTTTACAGAAGGAACAAATGGCTTTAGATCGTGCAGCTCAACATGATATGCACCTAACGCCATGGTTTAAGTTAAATACTGAAAATGAAAGAGCACATTGCTATTCGTATGTAGACATTCCTTATCACTTTATATTTGATGATAAACATTGTAAATGGAAGCTTAGACAAAGGGGTGGTAATAAGGTGATAGTAAGAATGTATAAAGTTAATCCAACTGGAGAATTGTTATTTCTTAGACTGTTACTTTTGCATGCAAAAGGTGCAACATCTTGGGAGGATGTGCGTACTGTTAATGGTATTGTCCTTGAAACATTTCGTGAAGCATGTGTTGTTGCAAGATGACACTGAATGGCAGAATACTCTTTCTGAGGTGGTTTTAACACGTATGCCAAAGCAAATTAGACAGTTGTTTTCAATTATTTTGACCTTTTGTGAACCTGACAATCCTTTGCATCTCTGGAATACATACAAAGCTTTTATGATGGAAGATTTCATTCACCGCTCAGTCCCACTTCTAATAGCTAAACAACCAACTCTTCATCAAATTGAAAAGATTATAAATCAAAGTGGTAAAACGCTGGCTGATTACAATCTGCCTGTTATTGATGAGTTTATGCGCCTAAATCTAGAAAATTTTGATGAAAATGTTCAACAATCTATATCAATCAATGTCAATCAATTAAATGTATGTAATGCTATCCTTGCTGCACTGAATGAGCAACCAAGTGTAAAAAATCAACATTCTAGATTGTTTTTCATGGATGGACCAGCTGGTAGTGCAAAAACCTTTACTTATAACTATTTGATTGCTGAAACCATAAGTAGGGGCTTTAAATCTGCTACAGCTGCATGGACTGGCATAGCAGCAACTCTTCTTACAAATGGATCTACATTGCATGGCTTATTCAATTTTCCTGTTCCAATATTGGATAATAGCACATGTAATGTAACTCCTAACTCTATTCATGGGCACTTTTTAAGACAAGTTAGTTTGTTTTTGCTTGATGAGACATGCCTTAAATGCAATTGATAGGTTGTTAAAAGATATTTGCAACAACAACTTTCCGTTTGGAGGAAAAATCATTTTTCTTGGTGGTAACTTCAGGCAAATTCTGCCTGTTGTGAAAAGAGGACAACCAGCTGAAATAGTAGAATCGTGTATAAAATGTTCTTTGCATTGGCAATGGGTGCAGAAGTTTGCATTAACTGAAAATATGAGAGTGCAAAACGGGGAAGGTGAATTTTCCCAATGGCTACTAAAACTTGGGAATGGAACAATACCTGTCAAAGAGGAGGATCCTTTTAAAGGATACATTGAAATACCAAATCAGTGCATTATTAGAGAAAATAAATCGATTGTTGAAAAGATTTTTGGAGATGCTGATCAAAATGATTATTCTAAACATGTGATTTTAACACCAACTAATGTTAATTCATTACCAATCAATGAAGAAGTGCTTGAATGTCTGCCGGGTGAGGCCAGAATTTATTTAAGTGCTGATCAAATTGATACTGATGACCTTAATAAAAGAAATAACTTTCCTGTTGAGTTTTTGAACAGCTTAACTCCTTCAGGTATGCCACCTCATTGTTTAAAATTGAAAATTGGTTGTGTAATTATGCTACTTAGAAATTCAGATCTCAAAGTTGGGTTATGCAATGGTACTCGAATGAAAGTTTGTGCTCTTCAAAATAATTATATTGATGCAAAGGTTTTGACAGGTATTTCTGGTGGTAAACTGGTTTTTGTTCTCCAAATTCAGTTGGTTACATCATATTCTAATTTACCTTTTGTTCTGAAACGTCGTCGGTCTCCTGTCAGATTGGCTTATTCAAAAATTATAATTATATATTTATTTATATGTAAATATTATTTTATCGATTATTCTGAGGTATATTTTTTGTCTTTAGTGTCTGGTAGAAGCATAACTGGTAGGGCTGTGTTTTTAATTTTATATACTTTTTATGGAGAAATATGTGCAATAGGTGAAAGAATTATTTAATATAATTATGACATTTTTAAACTGTTTGCATTTTACTCATATTTTTATTAAAATTAAATTTTTCACAAGTTTAACCCTTTTTAATTTACTTTTTTTTTATTATTATTATTTTTAGCATCCTAATCATTCTGTGAAAATAGTGAGGTTATGCTTTATATTTTGATTAAAAAAAATTGTAAATATTTTTAAATTTTATTATATCCTTCTATTTATAATTTTAGAGTCGTTAACATTTGAGGAATACCAAAGATATTGCTCCCAACACCCAGGGCTTCTCTCAGAGAGGTCCTTCAATAAGTGGCGAAGTAATAGCAGTATGGATGAGCCATCCTTTAAATGGAGGACTCATCCATACCGGGGTGTTGGGAGACACTGAAGAATGTGTTCTACCAGTGAAGATATTTATAACTTTTTTGTTGTCGCTTTTTTTCAGTGATTTTTTTTTTTTTAAATTTTGTAATTTTTTTTTTTTTAATATGTAATTTTTTTTTATAATAGGGTCATTTCGGATAAAGCGAGCCATCGGATAAAGCGAGCCGGTCGCCTAAATATTGCAATTTTACGAAATCAAATTATGCTTTCGGTTTATAACAATTTATTTAATATTAGTTATTCATTTTAAAGTCTAATGAATATTTTAAAAACAGTTGCTAAGCAATTATTTTCGCAGTGGTATAATTATAATCATTCGAGTAGTAACAAAACGTTTTTTCGCTTTAAGACCTTATATTTTGCTTAGCTTCAATTAAGAAAAGTGAGTATTTCATATTTGACACTATTTATAGTAAATATGATTGTAATATTAGTAATATGAGAAACTATTTCAAAAAATACAGTGTTGATATGTATTTGAGCAATGATAAAGTTTTTTAATCGAATTTTCAACCTGGCTCGGTTTTGCATAACTGTTAGATAAACCGAGCCAAGGGCATTCAGGTAAACCGAGCCATTGGCTCACTTTTCCAAAAATTGCAATAATAAATAAATGTAAAAAATATTATAAATTTTTTTGCTTTTTGACCCACATGAATTGTTAATTTATTGGAATTTTTTACATTTTTACAGAATGGTACCTTATCAACCGATCACGGCCCGAAGAAGCCAAAAATCTCAAGGAAAACAAAAATTGTCCGAGCAGGTACCGGCAATTCGAGGACAACATCGAAGTCCAAAAAAACTGCCGAGGCCTCAAAGTCATGCAGGCACAAAACTAAATTTATGGCAAAAAGGAAATATGGCTGGTGCTATGGAAGAATACAGAAAACAAGAAGAAAAACCTTCAACTGAACGGTTGTCAATACGGCTGATAGCGAGAGCTTGGAATGTGCCATATGAAACTTTGAGGAGGAGATTGTCAGGAAAAGTGAGCAATGTGGAAAGTGCTTCTGGGAGACCAACAATTCTTTCACAACAAAGTGAAGAAGAATTAGCAGAGACTGTAAGAAAAATGGCACGAGCAGGGTTTCCTTTGTCGCGCAAAGATATTCGAGAAATTGCATATGCTTATTCTGATGCTAAAGGAATAAAAGGATTTTCAGAATCAAAAAAAATTGCCAGTTATTACTGGTTTCAGGGATTTTTGAACAGATTTCCTGATATAAGCACAAAAAAGGCAGAGAATCTGTCTGCAGCAAGAGCATAACCGTGCGTGGACAACTATGTGCTGATTGTGTTCAAACAACAACTAAGTAAATTAACTTTAGTTAAGACTTGATTTTTGCATTTTGTACTGCATCATTTATCTGCAGCTTTAGCAGTATTATTTTTCTTAGACTAGTCGCTGACATTTTTATATTGCTTTTGTTCTTTAAATTTTTTGCATTGTATGCATTTGAGGTTAATGTTTGCAAACTTTTAATACCAGTTTACTATATCGTAGGTAATAAAGTTAATATTAATATAGTAAATATTATTTGTAATAATACTTCCAATTTTGTAAATTTTTGTCTGAAATAAAAGCTAAATGGCTCACTTTAGAATAATCATATAAGCTATTGGCTCGCTTTACCAATAATGGTGGCTCACTTTATAAATTTGTTAATATAAAGCGAGCCTTTCCTATGTATCATATACAGTTTACTTGGCTCACTTTATATTAGTGTGGCTCACTTTACATTATATCATAGTTTAGGTATCTGTTATAGAGTTTTCTAGTACAAGAAGTATTAAGATATCTCACATAGTTATTAATACACACTGATTTTAGTTTTATTGGCTCGCTTTATCTGAAATGACCCTATATTGTTGTTTTATTATATTATAATATATTATTATTATTATATTATAATATATTGTATATTATTATATTATAATATATTTATTATATTATAATATATTGTTGTTTTATAATAACTTGTTTTTATAATATATTGTATATTTGGTTTATTTTTGTCTTTTTTAATTAAAGTTTTATTTGTTTTTCACCAATTAAACTTAAATATAGTTAAATTGATTCATTACCCAATCATCATAATATGATGCTACATTCTATTTGTTAAAAATAATTAATTGGTAGTTTAATTTAATGAAAACACTGCTTTTAAAATTTACTATAAGCCAAGACAATTTAGCTATATAAATTCAATTTATTTATATCTCTATTTGATTTTTTATCTTTAATGTTTTTAGTTTGGCTCCTTGAAGCATTTGTTTTTTTGCTTTTTAATTAAAATATTTTAAATCTATTGTAATGTCTTTTAAATTTAACTAAAGTTTACTAAAAGCCAACGTGAAATAACGTCATAAAACAACACAACGACAAGCTGCATCATGACAGCAGTTTAAGTATGACAACAGGCTACCAAAAAGCAGGTAAATAGTTTTCCAGTTTATTTTTGTTTTGTTTTGTTTTTCTTTTATGTCTACTTATCTGTTACAATTTTTATTTTAGGTTTATCATATGACGCATTAATGCAATATAAAAGATCAAAGTTTACATATTTTTTACCATTTGTTATACACATGTTTGATTGTAAATTAACATTTTTTTGTTTGAAACGTATTTGTACTCAATTGCTTAGTTATTTATAATAAATTTATTTAGTTGTGTGCATCTAACTTTTTAAAGACAATTTCCTTTTGTAAAGAAACATGTATCAACGGGATACCAAATAATTAATAACTCATGAATAATTTACATTCACTTCATATTAATCTTATTAATTAAAGTTTATGTTATAAAAAATATAACAAGAATTTAGCTTTACTTTTTCCTCAATTTAAAGCATGATGAAGTGTTATTATTTTGTGTCCGTAACTAAAAACGTATTGTGTTGAACTTAGTAATGTCTAGGAAAATGGTTCTGCCATACACTGATATGACCTATGTCAGTTGTAAATTACTCAAACAACGTTAAGTAGCTGGCCTTTTTTATTAAAATCAATTTATATATTTATAAACATATTGTATAACAAGAAATGACTTTTAAAGATTTTATATATATATATATATATATATATATATATATATATATATATATATATATATATATATATATATATATATATATATTAGGGTGCTCCAAATTTTTTTTTTTCAAAATTACTTTACTCCCCGGGTGTTTTCCCATTCCTTTCAGTATTTAAAGTGAAAAAAATCATACTTCAAGATTTTAAAATAACTTTAAGCCTTGCCACCATGACAAAAATGTTTGTCACATTGTTTAACATTGAAAAAGTAACATAAATTGTTCGAAGTGAACTAGAGTTATTAAAAGTTGAATTTAAGCAATCAAAATTTAGGTGTAAACAATGATCTAGCCTAGCTACCATGATATGATAATGTTAGGTCTAAGAAAAATACTGATCCAGCTGTATTTGGAAAAACAATTAAGTTTATTCATAGATTTTTCAGTGTTTTTTTTCTGAAATCTGGTACATTGCGTCGGTGTTGTTCCACCACTTGTAACATATATTGTTTTTGTACTTCGTCTCTTGTTAAATTATTTGCAAAGTCTGTGATGAGCTTCATTGCCCTTTCGGCTAAATCATTGACAACTTTTGCATGACGTATAAACATTGTTGCTTTTTGAAAATTATTGTCGTTTTCCCACTGCTTTGAAGGCAAGTGCAACCAGGCTGTTTCAATTCCAAGTAAATTGAACAGGAGCCAGGATTTCTTGCCAATAAGATGTACCAATTTTGTTGAGGATACTAGCTGTGGGAAGACAGGAACACCTTTATTTAGTGGTTTGTGTTTTTTTGCTTTGATAAGTTGTCTGGCAATTTGTTTTTTTTCGAATCTGACACCAAATTTGAAAAGAGCGAAAATGTGACAGTTTCTTCTGCCAGATACCACATATGCCTGTTCAATGCTGAAGTTGTCGCTCCAGCTACCTCTGGGTCAATTTTCTTGAACATATGTAGATCATGCCATAACTGAAGTTCATTTGATGGTCCTCGGCTGCAGAAGGGGCGGCTAACCACGCTTTCACATAAAGAGGGCATTGAATGTGCAAATATGACGTAACTTTTCAATTTTTTCAGGATCATAATTCAGCTAATGACCAAAAGCATACATTTTAGCATTGTATATAACACTTACCTTCCAGCGTGCATGATGGTGTGCCCCAGGCTTGAGCCAGTGCATTCCACGAGGAGACGTTTCTCCTAGAAGTATGAGCACAAGTTCTGCACATTCTCTGTAGTCATCACAAGGCATGCTGTTACCTTCTGAGGCCAAGATTTGTTGCAAGAAATTAACAACATTTTTCTTTTGTTGCTTGAGACGTCGATTATATTTAAAATTTTGAAATTCGATCGTTATTTTAATGTATCCCAGGATTTTTTAAATTCCATGAATTCAGGGGTGTCAGGACTGGATGTTGGACTAAAAATCTGCTGCCATGCGGAACACAAAATTCTCTCCATCACATGATAACAACAAGCAAAATATAATTTTTCCATCCTGAATTTGATGCAGTAGTATCGAAAACAAGACCAACAATGGACTGTTCTACTTTCCATTTGACTACAAGAGAATAGCTACTATTAGCCATTGTAGGACCAGTTCTATCCGAGATAACTGGAACCCCAAGAAGTTTACCTTCTTTATAGTTTGGCATCCCAGCCACAAGAACACCTAGCCATTAAGCATCCTCAGGAACAATTTTCCCATCCCAATGTAATGTTACGTACTTCGGGGAAACAAATGTAGTTTCAATCTCATTGGCATTCTCTATTCGAAGCTTTTTAGCAGCCGTCCTACTGCTTGTTTTCGATAAAGTCACACACTTCAAATCAGCTCCACCCTCTGCGAGTATAGACGCCATGAAGGCCGTTCTTTTACCAGCTGATAAATTCAAGCGGTCCGCCATTGTTGAAATTTTGTCACTTTTGAAAAGATTTCTTGGAAGGTCCAGTGTAATTTTGTCTTCTCTGTAAGGTTTGGTTTTCTTTGTTACAGTATCAGCTTCCTGACATTCAAAATCTTCATCTTCACACTCGTCTGAACTACATGTAACACTAATATCCTCTTCTGATTCCATGTCTGACTCAGGGAGTCAACGCTTGTCGTTTCAGGATTGGCGCTCATTGTTGCTGCTAGATTATTTTGACTTCTCAGTTCTTCAGCCATTTTTCTTGCCGATTCAATTCTCGCTCTCTGTATTTTTTGAGAAACTTTTTGTTTGTACTTTTTGTCTTCTGATCCCAAAATAACTCTTTCTTGAGATTTAACTGCTGTAAGAAATTCAACATCTTCTTTTTTTTGCTCATTATCACGAAGCCGGTCCGTTTCTATTTTGTTTTGAGCATCTTGGTGAAAAATATAAAAGTATTTTTTCATATCTTCAATAAACAGTTTTTCCTTTGCTTCATTTGATTGACATCCTTTTTTCTTCTGGAGTTTTCTATAAATATTATAGAGATTCAATATTTTAGCTTTAACTTTGTCTTTGCATTGTACTGCAATTCCAGCTTTATCCCGTTGATTTTGAATTTCCACTACAACTTTTTCAGCTATAGCACCATTACAACTGACATGTTTGGTTTGTTTCATCAGCCCGTCCTTCAAAAAGAAAAAGAAACGCAGCATATCTCCCTTCGAAGGAATTCTTGTTGGTAGTAATTCAGTTAATGGCTTTCCTAATAACCAGATGTCAATATCTTTCCTGAGGACAGGTCATTTTCATGATCGTTTTTAACAGTTCCTTCAAAACTAATGATTCCGTATTATAGTGTAATATATACACTATACAGCGTTAAAAAATTTCACATAATATGTTTTAATCAAATCTGTTTGTCGTATATTTTGTTGAAAAATTTTAAAATAAACAAAATGTTTTTCAAACAAACAATACATTCTGCTTCTATTTGATGAGTAATTCTCATTTAATTTCTTTCATTAAATTTTTTTCCTAAAAAAAATTTATAAAAAGTTTAAAAAAATATTTAGATTAGTTTACAAAAAGGACTAACATAACATTTAATAACAAAATTTAGGGAGCTGGTGGCAAGGCTTAAACATGACTAAACGACTTGATATTTTGTATTTTATCACAAAATAGATGAACGAATGGGAAAATTGCCAGGGAGCAAGATTCTGAGAGAAATTTTTTTTCACCATGCTTCTCTAGAGCGCCCTAATATATATATATATATATATATATATATATATATATATATATATATATATATATATATATATATATATATATATATATATATATATATATTTATATATATATATATATATATATATATATATATATATATATATATATATATATATATATATATATATATATATATATATAATTTTATGTTGGATTATAATTTATTAACTACTCATAAAATCTTTTGTTTTAGCAGACGAAATTAACAATGAACTAATAATTTACAGGAATAAATGTGAGTGAATAAATGTGAGCGTGTTTGTTATAGAATTTGTTAACTATTATTATAGAATATGTTAACTATCCATCATATTTTTTGTTTTAACAGGTGCAGTAAATAGCGAACTAATAATTCATTATAATTAAACATTACCTCATTATGATTATGCCTAGATAAAATGGTAAGTACTTCCTTTAAATCAACCTTTGTTGTCTCTTCACAGAAAAATATCCATTTTTTATCATAGTGTTCTTTGATTAAGCTGAAATTCATCAATAAAAAAGAAATTATTTTATCAATTCTATAAACAATAATTCTATTATTATTGCATTACAACTCACCTTATTTATCTCCTGAATATTTATCCCTTGAATATCAAACTAAGGCAAGGGGACCCACTAAAGTTAAAAAAACTACCAACTTTTATAAAAGTATTATTTTTTTAACTATTCCTATAACTTCAAAATAAGAGCCTTAATGAAAAATACACAAAGAAATAAGTCAAGACCATATGGCAGGGACATGATGAGTTTTAACTTTATACCATTTGCTTATGAAGCGAATGGTTTACTACTCTTATGAAGCGAACGCTCTATCACTCTTATGTAGCAAGCGGTTTACCACTTTAATGAAGCAATTGTTCTACCACTTTTATAAAGCAAATATTCCACCACTCTTATAAAGCAAAGGCTCTACCGCTCTTTTAAAACAAACATTCTACCACTGTACTAATACTGCTTTTAATTTAGTTTGAAAAGATTGGAAAAAAAAAATAACAAGAAACAAAACAACAGAAACTGAACAAATAAATAAAAAAAATTACTGATCAACAAGTGGCAATACTGTCCATCCACCATATGTTGCCCATTTCTCATGAAGCATTTTTACAATAACAGTTTCCTAAATGAAAAAATTTTCTTTAGAATACTAGAACATCAGATTTAAACTATAAAAAAAAAAAAAATACTGCACCCCAAAACAAACTTACATCAAAAACACCTCATTTTAAACAAACAAAAAAAAAAAGGAATTTATTAATTAGTATTCCAATTATTAGAAAATTGTGGAAAAATGTGTTGTTTTTTAAATATCCTTGTAATGTTTTATAGTTTTTATTATTCACAAAAAAATAAAAAGTTTTTTTATGTGAAAGTCAACTTATTACAAATTAAGTATATTTTTAGATAAGTATACTGCTGAGGTACAATCAGTTTATCTAATGAAAATTCAGAAGTATTTATGATCATTCAATGATCATTCAGGATATATTTGAAAACTCCAGAAAATATTTTGAAAAAAAAAATCTGGAATTTATTTCCGCATTTTTAAACATTAAGCTGATGGTTTTCTCAATATTTTGAAAGTTTTCTAGTTTTTTGTATGGGAACGACTTAAAAAGTTAAAAACATTTGTTTTTTATGGCAAAAATATATTTAAATTTGTATTTACAAAAACTTTTTGGAAATCTTGAAAAACTAAAAGTTGAAAGAAACATTCAAAATTTTGGATATATCCAGAAAAAGATAATCCCTGAAAGTTCAAACCATTAAGGTACACAATTCAAATCATTAAGAAAGCACAAGAGACAGGAAATATTAAATTAACTAACACAATTACTACAGTAAACTAAAACACTAATATAAAGTTACTGTTGAACCTTTACATTAATAATAATAAATTTTTTACAAATACCATTTCAAAAGAATTTACATTTTTTGTTATGGAAATTTATCTACTAATGCTCAGTAATAAAGATATTAGATTCGAATATTTATGCAACTAAAAATCTGTAAGAATTACCAAAATAAAAATGTTGATGTTATTAATGATACACATTTTTTGCCCAACACCTTTCTAAGTCAAAAAAATCCTTTCTTCAAAACAATTATGTTCTAGAATAATCATTGTTATGACAATGTTTCTTTTTTAAATTGGTTACTTAAGTTACATCATATTTTCTTTTTTTTTTGAACTTCTTTCAACATTTAATGAATTTACTTTATTTTTTTATTTAAGAAACTAAAATAATATAGAGTCAGTAAAAGTATTATTTTTTCTTTTTTAATGTTTCTTTTCTTATTTTAAAACTTTTCCATCATTGTTTTATTTTTTAATAAAGTACCTTCATGCATAGATCCTACCCTCCTTACTCTCAGTTAACATCTTCTGAAGGACCACTATTTTAGTATAACATCACTTAGAGACATTTCATAAGAATTTAAATTGTTAGAAAAAGAAGAAAGAAAAATAACCAAAAAACAAAAATAAAATTGTTAGTAATACCGAAAAGACAATTTGACACACTAAACAACATATAAGGTTTCAGTGCATTATATCAGATGAGGGTTTGGTCAGGTAGTGACCGAAAGTCAGACAAAAAGATTTTATTTACTATTCCTCTTTTTCAACTATTTTGAAAAATTAAGCTAACCACTCCCAACTGGTAAGTAATCCAAACAATGGTGAATTACTTCAATCTACATATTAATAACCATTCTGTGGAAAATTCTACATAATCCAAGACATTATTGGCAAGTTTAGTAGGCTTTGAACCATTTTAGAATTCGAATAAGATACATGTTACTATGGCAATCATTGTATCTAGTAGTGTTAAATGGCTATACAGTATAATAATTACTACAATATCAAAACAGAAACTTTTTTATTTTGTATTTTTAAGATAACTAAAAACTTACATTTATCTTCTTTGCTTGCTTATTAATACTTGCTTTAATGCTTTTTGCTTTTTTTACGCCAGATTTGTCAAGGTTATTTCTTATCACAAAAACAACTTCAGACCCAGTCACTAAACATAAACATAAAATAAGAAATGTTTATGTCACTTTACATTTAGTTATAATAATACATTTATGTTTATATTATAATAATGTAACAATATTTGGTCATTTCATAAAAAATCATTCAGACAAACTCAACCTTATGTCTTAGAACTTATTCATTTTTACTTTATATGCAATCCTTTATATTTTTGCAGTCCTTTATATGCAGTCTACAATAAATAAATGATAACTTTGAGAACTTTAAAAATACATGTTGGTTTTTGAGAAACTGCCATTTAAAATAATGCTGATTCAACATTTTAGCAATAATCTGATGAGAACAAAACAACTATGGCATGTAACACCTTGAAAATGACTTGGGTGATTTTACTGATACTTGGAATCCCAATAGATTTTTGCATCAGGAATGCAAAAACAGCACATTGGGGATTTAACAATTTTAAGAAACGCCATGTTTATTCAAATAAATGAACAAAATATAAATAAATATTAAAATTTCAGTTAATTACTAAGACTTATTTAACTGTTTTTTTAATCGGCAATTTAAAGATTTTACCCTGACAAACTTTTACAAGAAAATGTATATGTACAAGAAAATATATATGTAACACTGATTTAGAAAAAAAAAAAATCCTTAAAATTATTTCGGGGTAGTACTGCTCCCCCAATATAATTTTTGTTCCTACGGCTCTGATGCATACATAAAAAAAAAGATAAAACGCTATTTTACTCATGCTTGCCAGTAAATTTAATATTGGTATGCTAGGAATTAAATTTTTTTTCTTTTGGCTCTTTTTTTCTTTTTCATCACAATAAAGACTTTGATTTAAATGTTGAATGAGCCTTTTTTTGCTACTAGACATGGTATATTTCCTCTGTGATGGTATGAATGGGACTTTTTTATACCAAAAATGTCTAAAACAAGTAACCACTAGGCAGATATTAATTTGGATATTAATTTAATGTACTCTTTTTTGTAAAGCCAAGGTTAAACAAAATTAGTTTCAAATTTCATTTTTTAAGAGAGGAAAATAACAAACTTGAGTTCAGTTCTAAAAAAGATATTCAGGGGGTAGAAAATTTCTGGCACAAGGATATGTCATCATTTATTCTTATCAATTCAAATGCATTAAGTTACAAAAAAATAAGTTCTGATATATTTACTGCAGTATTTGATACTATTTCAAAAAATAAAACTTTCCCCTCAGTCACTAAATAAAGTTTTTCCACTTAGCCACTAAATAATATTAAAAGGTTTATTATTCAGGTATTTATTATTATTCAGGTTTATTATTCAGGTACTTATTATTGCTCAGGTTAATAAAATATAGTAGTGAAATTAAACTAAACTTTTTACCAGTGATTTCTAGTGACAACCTCAGTTTCAGCTGAAAGCCAATATTTTTGTATAAAATCAAATAAATATGGCATCTCTTAAGATTACCAAGTTCTCAGAGTGGAATTTTTGAATTTTTCATGCAAAAATCTAAACTGTAACAATTAGGTATGATTAGTAACAATTAAATATAATTAGTAACAATTAAGTATGATTAGTAACAATTTCTTACTTGAGGATCAATATCAAAATCAGATCAAAAATACCAAATAAGGATTTTTATAAAAAAAGTATTTTTGCTTAGCAGTGGATTTGAACCAGGCAGGCACTGAGGACAGCGCACTTAGCCACTGAGATACTGAATTGTCTCATCAAACCATTTTATAAACTTGTCATGAATAAAGGTAATCATATTTAACATAATAGGGCTAAGGCATAATCATCAGAGTTAACAATAAGAGCGCTTTTGGAGAACATACTTTCTATTGCAGAACTGCTGGCTGTTATGGCCAGAGTTATACAAATTATTCATTATACTGGGATTGAGCTGATAATTGAGCCTAGTTTATTTGATTAAGATATTGGTATAAACTTTCTAAGTTTTAAACAGCAAGGTTGTTTAATTTCAAAAAGATCATCAGAACAAGACTACAATGGCCAGTGTGTTGTTGTCTGCACTTATTACATGGGTTTAAAACTCAAACAATATCAGAAATGAATAGAGATCCTTCAACAGATTAGTTCCATTGACATGAAATATTAAGTCATGATGCTCACACTTATTGAGCAGATTTGTCACAGGTTCGAAAAGCTGACACAATGATTCTAACATAAACAAAGCGCTATTCTACCTTGTAGGAACTTTTTTAAAGTCTGGGGAGCATAATGACCATTCTTAAACTCAGTAGCAGGTGTATCATTCTGCAAAAATACAATAGGCAATTTGAATATAAATAATGAAATGTTGAAATCATGAATTGTAGTGAAGGTTTTTATTTGGGGAAGGGGGTGCATAGAAATTTTTTCTCAATATTTTTATACTTTACATTATATCTTATACTTTATTATAAAAACTTTGAAAAAGTGTTTGGGTTTCATCACCTCACCACCATCAGGCCTTGTTAAGAATTGTTACGCCATTGAATTTTAGGTACAAAATGGCAATTCCACCTATGCATTAAGCCACATTACGCCAAAACTTTTTTCAACTTGATTGTTGTTTAAACAATCTTTTAAAATATGTGGAAAACAAAACAGCAAGCAGTAATTAATTGCTGTAAAAAACATTTGTGAAATATTTTTTATATTAGATAAAAACAGTTAGCTAAATAAACTTTTTTCTATTTTCTGTTTGTTTGTTTTTTTAAATTATTTTGAATTTATTTTATTATATTTAAATTAAATTTACTGTTTAATATTAATAAATATAAATTTATTTTATTAAACTTAATTTAAGTTCTTTTAAAAATTTTAAAATGCTTTTATTTACAATTTTTTTTTACTGCTAATATTTTTAAACTATGTTTAAGAAAGAAAATTTTTTTTAAATAAATTTTAATTCAAGTTACTTTAAAATGTTCATATTATTTTGTTCATATTATCTAACTATTTTGTTTATTTATTTATAGTTTCAAATCAATAATTTTTTTTATTTTATAACAAATGTGCTAATATACAAAAGTGCTTAATGCTGTATGTAACTGTATATAAATGCATTGTCAGATAAACCATAATCAAGCCTGTAGGCAAAACTATTAGATTTATTAAAAATATTTTAGAAAATTTTTTTAGTAAATTTTATATAAGAAATTTATGAAAAGATGATTCTTTTAGTTTTGAAATTGCTTGATAAATTAATGATAAAGAATTATTAATGATAAAAACAAAAGTTTTTCCTTTATCATTAATTTTTTGAATTAGAAATGATTTTGATTAATTAATTTTTTGAATTAGAAATGATTAAAACTGATTAACTAGTTTATGAGAAGTATGTGAAAATTTTGTTAAAGCCAAAATGTTGAAAAAAAATATTGATTGTTTTTATTTTTTGACCGTTAAGAAATTCAAACATAAACAATTACTCCCTCATTTAAAGAAAAAAAAAACATAAAACGAATCTTTAAAGAAAAAATAAATAAACATAAAACGAATATTTAAAGAAAAAAAATATAGTAGTTTACATAAATATAAGTTTTTTATAAAAAAGGAAATTTTTTTTTAAACAAGATATTTAAATTTTATTTACAATTTTTTTGCGGTACTTTAAAATACTCAACTGATGTAATTAAACTTTTAACAATGTAAATATATTTATTGAGTAAGGATACATTTACTTGCGTTGCGCTTTTCTGTTATGCAAAAAAATCTCATAACAAGGCCTGCACCATTGTCTTAATTGTATGAATGAGTTTAATACTTTAATTTAACATCTCGAAATACTACAAAAAAATTTTAAATATTAATTCAAAATATTATTATTTTTTCATTATCTTATTATAAATAATTTAATTATTATTATCAATATAATGTAATTTAAATATAGTTTAAATATTTTGTATTGCTACAATAGCCTGTTATAATATTAAAATTTAAGTACTAAATGGTATGCTAAGCATTGGCATTTAATGATTTAAGTTTATTAGTAAACTTGAAAAAAAGCACAACCTTCTAATCTGATTATCATAGTGGAAGAGGACTGTTTAAATCATTGTGAAAGGGGACTATTTAAATTTGTTACAAAAACTTTGGTCAGCTATGGGCTAAGGATTCTTGTAAAATAGCAGTACTTTTTAAAAACTTAGACATCGCACCATCTTACAACATTTTCTTAGCAGGACCTCAAGGACTGGACACCATTTCAATCCATCAGTTATAATTACTAAAAGATGTAAATGAACCGATACCATCCTCAAGCACTGGACACCACTTGGATTCATCAGTTGTTTTTGCAAGATTTTATTGTTTTCAAACAATCAAAGTTAAAATTTTGAATTTATGTTGAGAACTATTTATTTATCGTGCCCAGACTACTAATAAGTGCACAAAAATCTAAAAAATTGCAAAATAAGCAAACGAACAATCCATTGATCATCTTATATTAGATCTAGAGCCAGATATTTTTTTTGGAAACAATAAGTTTCTTAGTGATGTTGATGTTCTTCTTATTAAAATTGAGAATGGAAATTCTTTAGTCAGTTTTAATTCCCAGCAGTATGTTAAAAAATGTAAGTCAGCGAAAGGGCTCAAGTGCCACATAACAACTCAATAGTCAAATAGTGACTCTTTAACACAGCCAATAAATCCAACAACTAATGTTAAACAAAGGTGTTCTGTAGATGAGTTTAAAACTTTTGTTAAAAAAAGCATTAACATTCTTAAAAGCAACCTTTGCTACCCTTCCTGTATTATTAATAGGATTAACAATACCTCTCACAAGAAAAACAAGAACATGTGTTGCAATTTCATTAGCCTTATTCAGAGTTGCGTAGTTTATACTAGTGTCACCAAGGTCAACAAATCCTATAAGATCACCAGAATACTTATCCCATACCAAATTTTCTTGAATTTTTATTTCATCTAATAAAACTTCAACAAACCATTCTTAATCAGAAAAATCCTTTACTTTTAAACTCAGTTCATTTACAATTTCATTGTTAAAACCTCTTTGTGATTGGATATAGTTTTTGCAGTCTCTCAATTGCCTTTGACTTAGTAAAATGACAAATTCAAAATTTGTTTCTTCATTGATATGAATTTCCTCATAAGCAGTAGGTGACTTTGAAACAAGACCTAAACAATAGCAAATAATCATTGGGTGATAACGAATGTTTTGAAGTATATAAGTATTTTTGTTGCTCATCCCAAAATAACTTCATAAATGGAGTTGCTGTACGATCACTTTTTTGATATGATTGAAACCAAGTCTTTGCATAGGTCATCACTGACAAGATGCAATGATTGATTTAATTCCTGTTGCATTTCTTTGATGTTATCTTTAAGCAATTTATTTTCTAAACAGTAACTTTGTAGGGTTAATTTTACACTTCTCGTGCAGTTTTAGAAATTAGAGCTCTAACTATAGCTGGAATAAGTAATTTATTGCAATTTTTTTTTAACAGATATTTTATTTTGAGACTGAAGACATGGGCATCCTTTACAAATATAACTTTTTTTAATAACAACTTTACATAAAAAAGAGCTCGGGTGTGTTCTGTTTAGTTTAAAGGTAATGAATAACTATTAAATAAATCAAAATTTTTAGGTATAACATGAAGAATATAGCCATGAGAACTAATTAATTTATCTGGGATACCTGGACATACTATATATGACAGCAAAACTGAAATAAGGATATAAACAGTTGTATTAAACATTGATCTTTTTAGATGCAAGTATATTTCTGTTTTGATGCCAGATGTGATATCTGCCAGATAAATGATTATCAGACAGAGCCCATAAAAATATATGAATAGTAAATGAGAGGCTATTGTCAATTAAAATTTTGTACTAAGGAACAGTGTGAATACCATCCATCCTACTCAATTTCAAAAAAGTGTCACTAATATTTACATCCCAATCAAGTTTTTGTAGACTAATACGTTTGAACAATTCCTTAAAAGATTTATATAATTTAATATGGACTGCTTCATCTGATACAGAAGGAAAAGGTTCTTTTAGGATATAGAAAAAGCTGATGCTCACACTTTAGGAATAAATATACATGAAGCAGAATATGGCATTGTTTTAACTGGAAGATTTAATGTAGATAGTGTGAACCTGGTTTAAAAGTAGTTTCATTTGGATTAACAATTAACATGTTAACCTCATAATGCTTTTCACAAATAAACAATAACTTTTTTTTTATTTGGAACATAAGGCTTTCATCAGCTACTCTATCTTTATTTATAAAATTCAAAACTTTTATTTTCCATTCTTTAGTGAAACGCCTTTATTTCATCAAGAAGTACCACAGCTAAAAATGGAACAATTAGCACAAGGCATTTGCAAAAAACAAGGATAAATAAATTATTTTTTGTAAATATTATTTTTAACACGCCTTTGTTCACAAAAAATGTGCACTCATTGGTAGACTAGGTTCTAAAAAACACTAACATTAAGATAAACAATAGCGTTCTTTAACTGACCAGACTATGTATTTTATGACTATGGTCATGGATAAAGTGTGCACATTCCTGCTCCATATGTTACTCTTAATGACTGAACATTTCAAACTATGGTATGACAAATGCTTGTATTTGTCTGTCCATCCATCTATTAGTAAAGTCATATATATACTTCCAGTCAATGCTTTAATGACTTTAAGCCAGATGGCAATAAAGATATCCTAAACTCCTCCTTTGCTAAGAGTTGTGGGATGAAGATTATCAACACCTTCAAGACTTTTTTTTAAGGAATGTTCTAAATCTTTCATGTGCCACTATAATGAACAACAAAAGATCATTGCAGAACCCCAATACAATATCTCTTTTGAATTCAAACTAATTTCAAGGAGGTTTTGGATAGACCTTTGTAGACAAACAGCAATTTTTATAGATTTTTTGAGAAGCAGTTTCTTCTTTCATCCTGAAAATATTTATTAAATTTTTAGTCTAGCTAAAATTGGTCAACTAAATTTTTAGTTTAACTAAAAATACTTTAAGACAATTATGCAATAATTAATTAAAAAAACATTAAATGATGAAAACAGCTATAGTTGACTAACTTTAGTTCGACTAAAATGTTAGTCAAACTAAAAAATTAGTCAACTAATTTTAGTTAACTTAAAAGATAATTTATTAAGTTAGTCAATTAAATTAAAAAAGTTAACTTAAAAGTTAAATATTAAAAGTTAGTCAATTAAATTCAGTTAAATAAGTTAGTTGACTAATTTTAACAGAATTAAAAAGTTTGTCTACTAACTTTAGTCAAACTAAAAAGTTAACTGACTAATTTTGGTTAAATAAAATAAGTTGAGTAACTTTAGTCGAACTAAAACTAACATTAACTTCCATCCTTAATTATAAATGATTCCTTTCGGAACTCATATAATCAAGATCAACAGTTCTTTTGTTTTAATCTTTTGCCATTACTTCTTACAGTAAAAATCAGTTTAAATTTAATGTACAGTTAATGTTTTTTTTTTGAAACCTAATTTGTATTGACATTGTTTTTAAAAAGATGTTGAATATTAGAGTTTTAGTGTGAATTTTTTAACTTTTAACCTTTTTCTTTTTTAGTTTTTCTATGATTCTGGTAATATAAGCAAAATCTTTTTTTAATAATCCATCAGAAACAGAGAGTTACAACAACAACAACAACAGCAACAACAACAACAACAACAACAACAACAACAAAATCATAATTCTATTGATTGTAGTAAGTAAAAAAAATATATATATATATATATTTATATATACAGTGGTGGCCAAAAGTATGAAAACTTTTTTAAAATTACATTTTTTTTATTTGTATTAAATAAAACCAAAATTATTTAACCAGAGTGTACTTGCAATAGTCTACTTTATATATACTACAAGTTTGAACTTGTCTTTTTTAAGACATTTTATTACATACTAATACTTCTTAATTTCGATTGGACAAAAGTATGGAAACTTGTTCAAACTTGTCACTAAACATAAACAAATCTTATCATTTAGAATTAAAACGCGTTAGAATTGACATCTTTGTTAGTTCATCATAGTTTACTTTTATATTAATCAGTATGGCACCGCGAAAATATTATTCTAGTGATATTAAAAATAAAATAGTTGAGTGTTTTAAAAACGGTAATAAACCAATTGATATTTCTCGAAATTTTCAAGTTCCAAAAGGTACAGTTTCAAAAATTATTAAAAAATTCAAAGAAAGGGGAACTGTGGAAGTGAAAATGAAACCTGGAAGACCAAGAAAAACAACAAAAAGATTGGATAAAGTTATAAAAAATACTTCTACAAAAGATCCTAGAAAGTCATCAAAGGATATAAAAGAAGAAATCTTGGAACAGCATGGAGTTTTATTATCTGACAGGACAGTTCGTAGAAGGTTAAATGATGCGGGCTTATTTGGAAGAGTGGCTGTCAAAAAACCGTTAATTTCTAAGAAAAATAAGATGGGTAGATTATTGTTTGCAAGGGAACATTTAAAATGGTCATATGTTTCCATACTTATGACCAGGCCTAATTTAAAAATTTAATTTTTTTTTGTATATGTTAATGAAAAAAAAAATGTTTTATTTTATTAAAAAGTTGTATCACGACTTCAATAAACATATGCATAATATGTAGTAAGTGTTGCATTTTTTATAAATAAATAAAAAGCATTTTTGAAAAGTTTCCATACTTTTGGCCACCACTGTGTATATAATATAATAATAATAATAACTTAAAATAATATAATAATGAGTAAATAAATTATAAATATTTAAGTTATATTAACTTAAATTCTTATAATTTATTTTAATATATAAATTAAAAATAAGTTATATTATTAAAAATAAATGGTTATACTATTAAAAACTAATCCCAAATAAATCATTCAAAAGATAATTCTTTGCTGTTAAGTCTTAGCAGCAACAATAAAAAAAACCAAATGAACTTATTATTTCTTCATAACTAAGCAATGATTCAAAATTAATTAAAAAAGAAATCGTTTTGAGACAATTGATAGTGGGACCATAGACAACATTTGACAGAGTGAAAACAAATCAGCTGAAGTTGGCAAGTGCGGAAATCAGCAGAAAATATTGGCAGCTCAAAGGTAATATAATTTTTGTATAAAAGTAATAGTTTTTTTATGATTTTATATGGAATGACCTTAATTATTAACAATATTTATATGTAATAAATAAAAACAAAACAAAAAAAAGCTACTGAAAGTGTAATCAAACCTGGATATGGAATAACATTGGACTTGAGTTCTTCTACCTAATTTAAATTATATGTACATATATATATATATATATATATATATATATATATATATATATATATATATATATATATATATATATATATATATACATTTTTTTTTTTTTTTTTTTTTCTTATAGCTTGACATTTAAACTTACCATTTCTGGTTGAAAACAGCTTTTAACGACTCTTTGTATTTAAACAAGACAAAAATTAGTACAGTTTATGTCAAAACCATTAAATTTAATTGAGGACCAACTAATTAAATTTTATCTTATTTTAAAAAAATAAAAAAGGGTAAATAATAGACTAGGACGTTTTTAGAAACATACAAAAAAATTTTTACTTAATAAAAAAACAAAAAAACATTCTGTATCACTGACAAATAAGTAGAATATGCCATATTACATGTGTGCAACAATATGTTTTGTCCTTGACACATTTTTATTCGATCTCCAGAATGATTTAAAATCCAAACATCTATAGTATCTTTTCTTCATCCACAGTAGAGTTTGCTAGCACTACAAGGCACTTTAGCTTGAATTTGTAGGCTGGCAAATCCTCAGATCATAAATGAGAAGTGTTCTCAATATAGCTAGTAGAGAATAGTTTTTGCTCTCTGTCTGGACCACTGATTGTAATGTGGTTCCCATTGATATCATACATCGTGTGGCTGGCAGCTTCCAAATATCTATCAATAGCCCTCATAATTATGTAATAGTTAGATCCAACATCAAGAAAAATATATGAAAAAATATATTACATGCATATTTGCAAATTAAATTATTTTTCACCAACTTTTGGCAGCCATTTTGAAAAGTAAATTTCTTACCAAAATCACTGTGACAGGCAAATATTTCTTCCTGATTTGAACTTAGTGTCACATTTCATCTCTGAAACAGCTTGTTATAGAAAAACCTATTATTCTTACCCTAAACAATACTGCATCATGATAATCTCACCACTGCCAGTTTTAAGCTGTCACAGAAAAAAAAATAACATTCAAGATTGGTTGCCTTAACTGTACAACTTTGACTTTTTGATAAGATTAGAGTATATAGTTATCAGCCAATAAAGAGTATATATGTCATCAGCCAATAAAGGCTAAACTTTTTTGATACACTATATGAAGAGAGCTTATGGAAAAGAACAGCATGCTAGAATCTCATTTTATGTAGCACAAGTATATTTTTAGTAGTGTTTCATAAAACAATTGTCTTCTTAGAATTAAGTATCAAGTTAAAATAGTAAAAAAGTTGCGCACCAGTGTTAATAAAGTTATAAATAACTAATTTTTACAGTATTTCAAATGAGCAGGTATAAATAATTTTACAGTTTTTCAAATGAGCAGACTTTTTCTTATTATTTCTTATTTTTCTTGTTAACAGGTATAAAGAAATATTTTATGCTCATTAAAATCAGAGATAAAATTATTATTTAAAATTTTAATAAAGTTTTTTTTTAAGTTCACAGGGCAAGAAATTAGACAAAATATTGTCTAGTTTAAAACTTAAAAAATATATTGATTTTATTTAAACTCATTATTTTAAAAAGAATACGAGTTCGTTAATTCTAAAAATTAACGAACTGGTATTTTTAGTGCATTTAGTTTTAATTATAAAGAAATATTTAAACAAAAAAACAAAAAATTTTTGACCATCCTAGCTTTGTTCTATCAAACCCAGACTTAAAAAAAGCCTTGAAAATAATAATTACCTCAAGTGCAACTGAATGAAGGTAAACTAAAAAAAAAAAATATTGAATGTACACAGTTACATTTTTTTAGATAATCACTCTCTGAAAGCCAAAAGGGTTATATATAGTTAAATATATATATATACATATATATATATATATATACATATATATATATATATATATATATATATATATATATATATATATATATATATATATAGATCTATAGTTTGTTGGCTTTAGGAAGAGCGGAAGGAATATATATATATATATATATATATATATATATATATATATATATATATATATATATATATATATATATATATATATATATATATATATATATAGATCTATAGTTTGTTGGCTTTAGGAAGAGCGGAAGGAAAAAAGTGATTCTTACGCCAACACATACGTCACTTTTAATTACTTTTGACTTTCGTCCAACATTTCCGTGTTGGACGAAAGTCAAAACCATTAATTTAATTACAAATTAATTGTTATATAAAAAAAAACCACAAAAACGCAAAATTAATTGACCAGAATGTTTTTAAAAACATTCTGAATGTTTTTAAAACATTCTGAATGTTTTTAAAAATACAAACAATGTTTTTATTTTTATTTTTTTTAATAAAATGTTTTTATTTTTATTTTTTTTACTGTAAATCATGCGCGGAGTGTTGCTAGATCGACTATCTTATAGCCTGACTCGTAAGGGAATGTTGCTACAT